>NC_142008.1:8654249-8966994 GCF_049901715.1 Pseudonaja textilis
GATTTTACCACTAGCATGACTGATAATGAGAGAACTTTATGATGTCTGTGTGGACATTGGGGAAGGTGTTATCAATCACTCAAGGGTTCCTATAGGCCACAGCAACCACACCCCTAAATGTACATAGTTTAAACTCAGAGTTTATAACTGCAGATGTATTAACCACATTCCAGACCCAGAGATTTTAAAACCTTAATGATATTGACTCAGTACTGAGAGAACAAGAAAGAGCTTTAATAGGCTCAAAGACCATCACTTTGAACATAGAATAGTCCCCAGAGAGATTTCCCCTCAGAAGGTGGATTGTGAGCCCTAAAATTCTTGACTAATTCTGGAAGAAAAGCAGAGAGATATGGAATTTGCTTTCCTTCCTTCCTTCCTTCCATCCTTCCTTCCTTCCTTCCTTCCTTCCTTCCTTCCTTCCTTCCTTCCTTCCTTCCTTCCTTCCTTCCTTCCCTCTTTCCTTTCCTTTTCTTTTCCTTTCTTTCCTCTTTTTAATTCTTAGCTGGACTTCCTCTTCAGGTTAAATCGTGGAATGTCCATGAACCCTCTGTGCTTGGCATGAATCTGAGCACCAGTGGCACATTGTTTTATTTCTATATTTTCATATTTCTATATTTTCATATTTATATTGGAATGTTGGGGCCCCACATCAGGTGGGGTCTTCTAGCCTTTATGGAATGACAGTAGGGTGCGTGTGGATCTCACCTCAGGGGACATGGTGTTCCAAAGAGCAGAAGCCATAGTTGAAAAGACTCTTTTCCTGGATCCCATCAGCAAAAATTTCTTCTTAGATGGGCTTTGCAGCACGCCTTCTCTGCCATCACAGGTGCAGCAAGCCAATCCTATCCCATTTTAACACCTTAAAACTATGATCTGCTTGGTTTGTTTGCTTTAGGTTCTCATTAGCCAAAGTTATCCATTATGGCCTGCAACCATAGCTTTAATGTGTTAAGTGAACTAGACAGATAGCTATGCATATATTAAATCAACAAACTGATGTAGAACATGGCTCCCCGTCCCATCTGATACATTTGTTATGGGAATTTCCAACAATGAATTAAGCTATGTCTAAAGAGGTTGAATGCGATGAGGGAAGCCAATAAACCCCTATTAAATGGTAGGAGCTTGGTGACCAGAGATTTAGAGGTGGAGTGGAAAATATGCGGTGTTTGAAATATAGTAGAAATGTACATCATCTCCCTATTCTGGTTCTTGAGAACTATAGTTCAGTAGCCTATGTCAGTTATAGGTCTCTAGCCCAATTTCATAGATTCCTTTATGTAGTTCAGAACAGTGGTGGTATTCTACCGGTTCAGCCTGGTTCAGCCGAGCCGGTAGCGCCAATGAGCAGTGGAGACTGAACCGGTTCTCTCCAACACTCTGCTGTTTGGCCCACCTTCCTGCCTTGGCTCTCATACTAACCTTCATTCCCTGCTTTTGAAGTGCAGCTGCTTTGCAGGGCACAGCAGATTGCTGCACAGCAGCTGCTGAAGCGACAGGGAGAGTGCAGGATTGCAGGAGGTGAGTCCGAAAGACTCTGTGCCTGCGCAAAGTGCGTATTTGGTGTGCACACCAAACCTGTGGTAAAAAATTTTTGAAACGCACCACTGGTTCAGAATCAATAGTGGGTTTATTTTTTGCATTTATTTTATTTGTTTGTCAAACATGTACTAGATAACAAGTATAGGTATGAACATAAACACGAACAAAGGGAGTAAATACAGGTAAGTAGAGACAGTGAGACAGGGATGGTAAGCACGCTGGTGCGCTTGCGCATGCCCCTTTTAAGGGCCTCTTAGGAATGGGGTGAGGTCCATGATAGACAGTTTGAGGTTGAAGAGGGGTTGTGGTTGTAACAATGGAGTTGGGTAGGATGTTCTAGGCATTGACCACTCTATTGCTAAAGTCATATTTTCTGCAACCGAGTTCAAAATACAGCTTAAACCAAGCATGATAGTCTTTATGGGACAAATAACAGAGCAACAGAGTTGGAAGGGACCTTGGAGGTCTTCTAGTCCAATCCCCTGCTTGGGCAGGAAATTCTATACCATTTTGGACAAATGGCTTTTCAGTCTCTTAAAATCTATATGAGAATTTTAGATATTGAAAAATAAGATATAAGAATATACTAAGAAAAATGGAAGGAAATATGCTAGGATTTGGAATTGAAGAAATGAACATAGAATTGAGACGATAATTTTAGATAATATTGTAAAATAGGATAAGAGCACATGAACTGGGATTGGATAAGATAAACTTAATATTTAATAATGATAAGGATGACACAGTATGAAATTAAACAAATAAAATGAATAGGTAACTATGGTCATGTTTGTATTGAGATGTAAAACCTGGAACCACATTGCTTGCCAAATGAGAATTTTTTATTTAAAAAAAAAATGAAAACAGGGAGAAAATTGAATAATGGAATAACTAGGTATGTTTAACTGATATGGTGGTAGGCATTTGGAGAGAGTAAGGCTGAAAATAAATATTGAAGAAGTATGAATTAATATGAATATAATGCAATGAGAGATGTATGATATATTGATGCCATGTTAATGTATTGTTCTATGCAGATTGAAATAAAAAAAACGGAAAAAAAACTTTGTTGCAGCATCCATGACTTCTGGAGGCAAATTGTTCCACTGATTAATTGTTCTAAGTGTCAGGAAATTTCTCCTTAGTTCTAAGTTGCTTCTCTCCTTGATTAGTTTCCATCCATTGCTTCTTGTCCCTTTAAATGCTTTGGAGAATAGGTTGAGTAAGAGGTAAACATGGGGGACATTGCTAGAAGTTATTGATTTTTTTTTCTGGGCAAAATTAACTGCAATGAAAGTGCATGGTGCTGAAGACTGGCAGAGAAGAAAGATGACACCAGTTATGGGTGATGGAGGAACAGAAAACAATTTTGCTATCCATTGAAATTCCAAGCATAAATAGATTTAGCAATGTGGTGACTTAGGAAAATTCCAGCCGCTCAGAATCAGAGGTGGTATTCAGCTGGTTCTGACCAGTTCTGGAAACTGGTAGTGGAAATTTTGAGTAGTTCAGAGAGCTGATAAATACCGCCTCTGACTGGCCCCGCCCCCATCTATTCTCTGCCTCCCAAGTCCCAGCTGATTGGCTGGGTCTTCTTTGGTTGCCCTGCATGGGAGAATGGAGCTGGAAAGCAGATTAGTGGGGTGGGGAGGGAATGGGAGTATCCTTCCCCTGCCATGCCCACCAAGCCATGCTGCACCCACCAAGGCAGGCCTACAGAACTGGTAGTAAAAAAATTGAATCACATCGCTGCATTTACCATTTGGCCTGGTAAGGAGATGGCAATTAGTTCCTTAGGTGGGAATGTCCATTTAGATCTTGAGCAAAGTTGTTCTGGATCTTAAACCAGGCCAATATTTTTATGTCTGAAATACTGCAGCAAATGTCATTCTTATTCGCCCAATCTCATATTCAAACTCATCAGGTGTCATGCCCCTGTCGGAATCTGATTTGGAAGGGGAGGCTGAGCAGCTGCCAGGGAGTGGGCGCGTGGCTCCATTGGCTGTGGAAGAAACTGGGGAAGGGGAAAGCTGGGCAGAGCAGGGGAGAGGTAGAGCAAGGCAGAGGGAATTCGGAAAAAGACTCAGAGCCGCCTCCTCTTCATCCTAAGGCACACAGGGAGGAATGGAGAAGGGAACAACATGAGTTGCGTGGCTTACAGGGAAGGAAAGGGCCCTGATTCCCTTCATTAGCTGCATCTGGGAAGGCAGTTGATAAGAAAGGTAGGCTGCGTGTGGCAGGCTGTTGGGAGCAAATGTGACTTCATCCTGTGTTGTCGTGGCTTATATGTGTTCCTGGCATCTTCCCAACTGTGTAAGTTTTGCTATGCTTTCAAGGATGAAATTCCTTCTCCTGCCTGTCAAGTTAATTACTGCAGCTTGGTTTGTTTGGATTTTTAGTCACAGTTTGCATGTACCTTGTTTGGACTTAATTTTCTGCAGTCAAAGGCTCTGGGAGAGTTTTTTCTCCAGCTGAAGGTAACCTAGACATTGGGGACAAAGTTGGAGATAACAAAGGAGCTCTTCTTGCTTATTTGACTATGTTGCCTTTGTGCCACACCCCAGGTCATCACATCAGGTATCTGAAGTACTGAAGTATCTGTGATGTACTTTTGCCTCAGTCTCAAGAGAAATCCTGAGAAAATTATATTTCATACTGACAATCCTCAACTTATGATCACAACTGAGGCCAAATGCAAGACAGTTGTTAAATGACTCCATCTCCCCATTTTACAACCTTTCTTGCCACAGTTTTTAAGTGAATCACTTCAGTTGATAAATTAGGAACATGACTGTTAAGTGAATCTGGCTTCCCCATTGAAATTGCTTGTTCGAACATTGAAAAAGATGATAGCAATAGCACTTATACCGCTTCACGGTGCTTTACAGCCCACTCTTAGCAGTTTACAGAGTGTTCTTATTGCCCCCAACAATCTGGGTCCTCATTTTAGCTGAGTCAACCTTGAGCCTGGTGGGATTTGAAATGCCAAATTGCAGGCAAGTGGCAGTCAGCAGAAGTAGCTTGCAGTATTGCACTCTAACCACTGTGCCAATCACTGTTGTATCATCAGCAAACTTCATTTTATTTTAACAGAGGGATCATTTGAGATGCAGTCATTGGTATATATAGAGAAGAGAAGTGGAGATAGCACACAGCCTTGGGGGCCCCCTGTGCTGATTGTACAGGTATCAGATGTGATTCTGCCTAGCTTCACCTGCTGCTTCCTACCCAGTGGTAGGATTCAATGTTTTTTACCACCGGTTCTGTGGCTTGGTGAGCGTGGCTGGTAAAGGATACTGTAAAATCTCCAGTCAGAGGTGGTATTTGCTGGTTCTCCGAACTACTCAAAATTTCCGCTACCGGTTCTCCAGAACTGGTCAGAACCTGCTGAATACCCCCTCTGGCTCTATTTGTTAGGAAGCTTATGATCCACTTACAAGTATGTTCAGGTACCACTAGTTGGTTTAATTTACTTAGAAGAGTGTCGGAATGATGGTATTGAATGCTGAACTGAAGTCTACAAAGAGGACCCTTGCGTAGGTATTTGGAGATTCAAAGTGTTGTAGGATGTTATGCAGAGCCATGTTAACAGCATCATCTGTCGATCTATTTGCTCAGTATGCAAAGTGCATGGGATCTAACAGTGGATCTGTGGTGGTTTTCAGGTGGGACAGCACAAGCCTTTCAAAGATTTTCATAACTGCAGATGTTAGAGCAACTGGTCTGTAGTCATTCAGTTCCTTGATGGAGGGCTTCTTTGGCACTGGGATGATGGTAGCACGTTTGAAGCAAGAAGGAACATAGCACATCTCTAGTGCATCTATAGGGCATATTCTGTCTGCTGTTCAAGCCAATGTTCTATTTTTGATTGATATGACTCACTAGGAGACACCTATCCTCAAACACTTGGGGCCTGGGTCCCTGAGATAGAAATGTCTTTAAGATCTTCTCTGACAGCAAGGGTAAAATAACCCCAATGATTAAGTTTGGTACTCTTCAATGACTGCCAAAACGCACTTCCTGAGATTACTGCTTCACTCTGCTTGGATCCCAAAGTTAAAATAGAATGAGGTAGAAGGGACCTTGGAGGTCTTGGAGCAGGATAATCTATACCATTTCAGATAAGTGACAGTCTAGTCTCTTCTTAAAAATCTCCAATGATGGAGCGCCCGCGATTTCTGAAGATAAGCTGTTCCACTGGTTAATCGTCCTCACTGTTAAGAAGTTTCTACTTCAATCCAGGTTGCTCCTCTTTCATTAGTTTTCATCCATTGTTCATTGTCCTGCCTTCTGATGCTTTGGATAATAATTTGACTCCCTCTTCTTTGTGGCAGACCCTCAAATGCTGGAATACGGCTGCCATATCACCCCCTAGTCCAGTGGTGGCTAATCTTTTTGGGCTCCTGTGCCAAAGATTGTGGATACGCTTGCATGCTCACACTTGTGTGCCAGCACCCAGAAGGCAATGCACGTGGCCCCACACCCCCTACACATGTGCACACAATCCGGACCCATCCCTGCTGCCCCCTTACCTGCACTGCGCCTCACAGCTGATTTTTGGCTGGTTTGAGGCCTTTTCCGGCCTCCCAGAGGCTTGAGAAAGGCTTCTGCAGGCTTTGCAGGCTGAAAACTAGGTCTCTTTCATCCACTTCCGGTAGTTTTGGAAAAGCAGGAAGTGATGAAACGGGCCTAGTTTTCAGCCTGCAAAGTCAGCAGAAGCCTGTAGAAGCCTTCCTCAAGCCTCTGGGAGGCAGGAAAGGCCTCAAACCAGCCAAAAATCAGCTGTGAGGCACGTGCATGTGCAGTGAGGTAAGTTTGCCTGCTCGCATGCCGGCACAAATGGCTCTGCATGCCACCTGTGGCACACGTGCCATAGGTTCGCCATCACAGCCCTAGTCCTTCTTTTCTCTAGACAAGCCAAACCCAAGTCCTACAACCGTCTTTCATATGTTTTAGTCTCCAGGCCTTTGATCATCTTAGTCGCTCTTCTCTGCACTTTTTCCAAAGTCTCGGCCTCTTTTCTTGTAGCATGGTGACCAAAATTGGTTGCCGTATTCCAGGTGTGGCCTGACTAAGGTTTTATAAAGCGGTACTAATACTTCACGTGATCTTGATTCTATGCTTCTGTTTATACAGTCCAGGACTGCATTAACTTTTTTGGCTGCTGCTGCTGCTGCTGCACACTGCTATGCAGAAGGCCATCATTATTTCAAGGAGTACAGTGTCATATTTTGAATTGTCCTTCTTATTAAAAAAAAAATCTAGATGTTTACAGCTCATTCTGAGCTCTGGGAGTATTTTTTTTTTTTTTGGTTAGGTTTTGGTGTTTTTTTTTTTTAAAAAAAACCTCTTGTTTAATGAAGGAAGAAAAGGATGGGATGAAATCTTATTATAGCTCCAAAGCATTTCTCTCTTTGGAAGTCTCAGGCTTCTTATTCCCATCCCAAAATCATGTGCCACTCAGCCAATGTCAGATCTTGCAGTCTCCTGTCTTACACAGGGCTATGTGGTCATGATGAGTCATAGTATTCAAATGTTTTTTACTACCAGTTTTGTGGGCGTGGCTTGGTGGGTGTGGCTTGGCTTGGTGGGCATGGCAGGGGAAGGACACTGTAAAATCCACCTTCCCTCCCCACCCCACTAACCTGCTTTCCAGCTCTGTTCTCCTATGCAGGGCAACAAAAGAAGACCCAGCGGATCAGCTGGGACTCAGGAGGCGGAGAATAGATGGGGGCGGGGTCAGTCAGAGGTGGGATTTGCCGGTTCTCCAAACTACTCCAAATTTCCGCTACCGATTCTCCAGAACCTGTCAGAACTGGCCATGGTGGCATGTTTTGATAAAAATTGTGAGGTTATTATTGTTTGTGGACAGCTTTTCTACGTTGGCTTCCCTTGAGAATGTCTTATTAAAGAACTCCTGACAACTTATAAGAGATTTGGCTATTATCTTGCCTGTTTATGTTTACTGTTTATGTTATGCTTTTAAATCTGTTTGCTTGAACTAAGAATAAAGCTTAAAAATCTTTATATTTATTCATTGTCTTTGGATCTATCAGAACCAATTCCCTGGACCGATCACTGCCCTGACACTTGGCAAAACACCAAACTTCTTTTGTTGTGTTTCAACTTCCAGAACATTACGGTTGGTTTCATATCAAGTGTGCCAAACTTATGGAACACCCCAAACAGTCTTTAGAATAAAAGAGAAAATTCTGCCTATATTGCCACCAGTAGTTTAGGAAGTCATTGATCGATTCACCTGTAACTTATTATCAACTCTGTTCCAAATAAGTATCCACTGTTAACAATGTTTTGCCCACCAATCAACATACCTCATGTATGTTGCACAATTAATCAGAAAAGAGCTGAAATGCGTGTTTCTCCTCTGCTCATCGCTCATAATGAGGAAATTTAGTTTTGGAAGGAGTCTGAAAAAGGCCCTTTTAGGGAGAAGGTAGAGAGGGGGAAACTTAGAAAGAAGACACAGAGATACATTTTTGCATTCTATTTTATCCCATCAATCAATTCTGAACAAGCTATTAGGTAGCACAGAATAACTTTGGATGGATTAACTATGTAATATTTTCAGTAGATCAATAGTAGTCAATGCAACTTAAAGTCATTTTAACCAACTCCAGACCCATTAATTTCATTGGGTCGTTTTTAAATATACAAAATAAAATGGATGGGAAAGTCAATTCCTCTTGAGCTTATTTACTTATTTATTATTATTATTTACTTATTTCATAGTACTTGCAGAAAAAAATTATATCAGAACATCACTCCCAGCTTCATAGAATCATGGATTAAATAGTGGGAAACAATTCATATAAATTTTCTTGTGTCTCAAACAATATCAAAGATTTTAAATCAATGTTTCTCAACCTTGGGAACTCAACCTTGTGTGGACTTCAGATTGGCTGGGGAATTCTGGGAGTTGAAATCCACTCAGTGTAAAATTCCTAAGATTGAGAGATATTGCTTTAGATTCCTTCAATCCATCCATAATCATTGAAACTCTACTCTTTTTAAATGTACAGCATGCACACAATGCATGGGAAATATTTTTTTGCTTTTTGGCCCACATTATCTCTGAGCTCGGAGAAAAAAATGAAGAGGTTTAACAACTTAAGAATATCAGGCTTCATTTATTTAATTGCAAAGATAATGAGCTAATATGACCGTCCTATTGTTTCCTTTAAAAATCTTGCTTTAATTTTTCTAAATATGACCATAAAGCAAAATTAAACATAAATTGAGACTGGATATTCACATTTTCTATCTGAATAGCCTTTAAAAGAAAAAGAAATGTGATCAAAACCAGAAAAGCCTTGTTATTATATACTAACCAGACTGTGCATGGCACATTTTATTTCTATAAAACTATTACAAAATATTCAAAAATACATTTTAGTAAATTGACAGCAGTTATTTATCAGTTTATTAATGCAAAACATCCTTTTCCTGCCTGTACAAACTATTCTCCATTCTCACCATAATAGTCAACCTGTGCACGTTTTAAAAAATATTTTCTCATAAATTTCTTCTTGATTTTGAAGACAAAAATAAGAATTTCTTCCACCTCCCCACTGAATAAAGATGTGTAACAGTCTTGAGTTTGAAGAATGTGGATGAAAGCGTGCTATTATTTTTATACAAAACAAAATGTTTCAGAGGCAATAGAAACATATAGAAGATGACATTACATTTCATATTATTTAAATTAAAATAATATATTCTCATATCTTACATTATTTCAAAAGAAAATTGAAATGTGACTGTTAGGTATTGATCTCTCTTTCTATCTCTCTCTCTCAAAAAACAAAACAAAACACGAATTTACAATTCTGTGTATAAAAATATAATTTACGGATTTCCCCTCCCTCTTTGTTGTATGTTTTGTTCTGAGACTGGCTATTGGGAAAGATCAAATCCAGAGTGGGGGAGGGGAGTTCTGCAGGGTCTGTCAAGAAAGGCAAAATGACGGCCATTAAGATATGATCAAAACTCTAACCAGGTTTTTTTTTTTGTAAAAAGTAGGCGGAGCTTTGATCACATCTTCTGGTCTGCCATCTTGATTTGTGTTCACTGCTCACTGCGGACATCCCTGAGCAAATCCATGGATAGTTGGAAGGAGAGTCATTTTGCTTTTCGAAATTCTGGACATACATAGAAAAATAGAACTCTGTGCAGTTTTGCTAGGCAGCGCAAAATAATTTGCTTTTCCCTGTGAGTGTACAATTCACATGATAATAAATTATCAAAGAAACTATTTAAGGCTCTTGAAGTTGGGTTCATATTCCTTAAAACATCTATTTCAAAATACCAAACAAATAAATATCCAAGAGATGAGGACAACAAAACAGACAGACAAAAAATATAAATCAAATAAAAATATAATATATATATTTATATTTATAAACTAAAACAAAAACTTCCTGGGTTCTTCCTGTTTCTTGAAGTCTACTTTGGACCGTCCTACTATTATTGTTATATTTTTCTTTCTTTCTTTCTTTCTTTCTTTCTTTCTTTCTTTCTTTCTTTCTTTCTTTCTTTCTTTCTTTCTTTCTTTCTTTCTTTCTTTCTTTCTTTCTTTCTTTCTTCATCTTAGTTCCCCCACCCCATTGGTACTATTTTAATCTTCGGATGGGTATAAGTGGACTTGCCAGCTGTCACTCTCAGCTGGCCATGCCCAATGGGTGCATCATCTCAGAACCCAAAATCCAGCGGCCAATGTAGTAGAGAAGGCGGGAGTACCAGTGGACTCCAGCCAATGAGGCACCCTCTTCGGGTACAGCAGCTGGAAAAAGGAGAGGGGAGGAGAGGCCCTCAAGATTCAGCACTGCCAAGGCTGCGTGGGCAATGCGGAAAGGTGCAAACGCCCAGTGAGCCCAGCTGTGCTCCTCAATGACAGCATAACAGGAAGCCAGCACCTGGTTGATGAGAATGGTGCCCTGAGCGGTGAGTGGGGCATAAGCCCCCGAGGCCTCCTCCTTCAGGGACACGCTATGCACTGCCGCTGGTAACAGCGTCTGACCCCCTTGGGCCAGCACGTAGACATGTTGTCCAGGTTGTACGCGGCTGGCAAAGATAGGCTGGGGTTGGGAATGGGAATGATTGTGTGGTGGGGCCACAAATAGCAGGTGGGCAGCAGTGAGCAAGAGACGGGTCTGGGGTGTTTGCGTCTCAATCACGTAGAAGAGTTTGTGGACAGGAGGTTCCTCTCGGTCCAGGAAGGCTAGGAATTCGCTGTAGAACAGCTGTCCGTGCACATCTGCTGCCAGCACTCGGTCCCCTGGACGAAGGTCTTTCACCAGCTTTGTGCCTCCACCTTCCAGGTTCACCCAGGCGGATCCAGGGAAGCAGCCACCCGATTTGGCAGCCACCGAGTTTTCTGAGAGAGGGAGACAGAAATCAGCATTTAGAGAAAGGCCAGAAAAGGGAATAAAGAAAATCCTAATGCCTGGGCAATCATCCGTGTTCTAATAGCAGAAGCAAAGAATGTGAAATCATGGTGGGGATGCCATATAACACAACAATAGAATTGGAAGGGACCTTGGAGGTCTTTTAGTCCAACCCCCTGCTTAGGCAGAATACCCTATATTACTTCAGACACACAGTTGTCCAAATTCTTCTTAAAAACTTCCAGTGTTGGAGCACAGACAACTTCTGGAGGCAAATTATTCCAACTGTCAGGCACTTTCTCCTTAGTTCTAAGTTGCTTCTCTCCCTGATTAGTTTCCACCCATTGCTTCTTGTCTTGCCCTCAGGTGCTTTGGAGAATAGCTTGACTCCCTCCTCTATGGGGCAGCCCCTGAGATATTGGAACACTGCTATCATGTCTCCCTGAGTCCTTTTCATTAAACTGGATATATACCCAATTCCAGCAACAGTTCATTATATATGTTTTAGCCTCCAGTCCCCTAATCATCTTTATTGTTCTTTTCTGAACTCTTTCCAGAGTCTCAACATATTTTTTTACATTGTGATGACCAAATACTTAATGCAGTATTTCAAGTGTCGTCTTACCAAGGCATTATCAAGCGCTAATAGCACTTCACTATCATCTATCTATCTATCTATCTATCTATCTATCTATCTATCTATCTATCTATCTATCTATCTATCTACCTACCTACCTACATATCTATCTATCTATCTATCTATCTATCTATCTATCTATCTATCTATCTATCTATCTATCTATCTATCTATCTGTCGTCTGTCTATCTATCTATCTATCTATCATCTATCTGTTGTCTGTCTTTCTATCTATCTATCTATCTATCTATCTATCTATCATCTATCTGTCGTCTGTCTATCTATCTATCTATCTATCTATCATCTATCTATCTATCTATCTATCTATCTATCTATCTATCTATCTATCATCTATCTGTTGTCTGTCTGTCTATCTATCTATCTATCTATCTATCTATCTATCTATCTGTCGTCTGTCTATCTATCTATCTATCTATCTGTCGTCTGTCTATCTATCTATCTATCTATCTATCTATCTATCTATCTATCTATCTATCTCTCGTCTGTCTATCTATCTATCATCTATCTATCTATCTATCTATCTATCTATCTATCTATCTATCTATCTATCATCTATCTGTTGTCTGTCTATCTATCTATCTATCTATCATCTATCTATCTATCTATCATCTATCTATCTATCTATCTATCTATCTATCTATCTATCTATCTATCTATCTATCTAATCTATCTAATCTATCTACAGTAGCTATCTAACTAATCCATTTTAGGAGTAAATGGAATAAATAAAGCAAATTGAGGCAACAACAGAAAATATTTTAGGACAGGGGTCTCCAACCTTGGCAACTTTAAGACTTGTGGACTTCAACTCCCAGAGTTCCTAAGCTGGAAGTCCACAAATCTTAAAATTGCCAAGGTTGGAGATTCCTGCTTTAGGACATCCTGAGACAAAATGCTGCAACATTGTGTTTTTCATGCTGGCTGGAGAATTCTGGGAACTTAAGTCCAAACAACTGAACCTTGCCGGAGTTTAGAAATATTGCTGTAACAGATCATTGAATCCTGATGGCACCCATCCAAGAATTTAAACACCCTCAAAAGAGGAATTGCTCTAATTTGTCAGTCAAACGAGGCTCAGCGCCAGAGAATTTGAAGGTTGCCAGTATGATTTAAAAAGGGACCCAGAGGAGATCCAGGAAATTATAGGGAAGCTCTCCTTCCTGCCAAAATGATGAAAAACAAACAAACAAACAAAAAGAATATACACATACATACAGAAGAGCAAGCTGGCTAGGAAGAAACCAGCATGGGATTCACCAAGATAACACCTATCCAGCCAACCCACTGGAAATTTTGGAGAATGCCAGCGGGTCCATGGATGGAAGTGATCTTGCTAACATTGTATGCTTAGGTTTTCAAAAACCCTTCAGGAAAAACGTGTTCATCAAAAGCTCCTAAGGGAGCTTGTCAATTGTGGGTTATCAGGATTTGGCCTTTCTATGTATTGCTAATTGGGTTACAGACAGAAAGCTACGAGTAAAAGCAAATGGCCTTTTTTTAATAGACAGAATTGAAGACCCTCAAGGATAAGTGTTAGAATTAATTAAAATTATTTAAAATTAATTAATTTTAAATTAATTAATTAATTAATTTAATTAATTAATTAAAAATGTAAGAAGTGAGCTGGACAAGGCAATAAATGATACTGAAGTATTCTGAAGGTGGTACTGAAGGTGCCATACTGAAGGTGATAAAAGGAAGATCTCTCTGATGTTCAACCAAATGGCAAAGAAGGTTCAGTTTAAATATAAAATGATGCACATTGAGGTAACTTCCTCCTTGGAGTTAAATGTCCATGGAGATCCTCAGCCATCCAGGTCATAGTTGCCCCAAAGGTGCTTTTTCAAGAGGCAACTGGACTTCCTTTGTTTTTCTTTGAAGATGTTTCAATTCTCATCCAAGAAGCTTCTTCAACAGAAAAAAACAGGAAGTCCAGTTGCCTCTTGTAAAAGCATCTTTGGGACCCTGGGAGGTAACTTTCCCTAATTGTATTTTGAGCTTTGAGATGTCTGAAACTATCCAAGGAAAAAGATCTTGGATCACAGTAGCTCAAGACAACAACTCATATGCAGCAGTATCTCTGCATCTGCTCTATGCGTACAGTTCTAATAGCTGCACTTGAAAAAATAAATCAACTTACAACCACAATTGGGATCAGAATTTTTATTCCTAAAAAGTTGCTTGCTAAGTGAGTTTCATTTGATTTTACAACCTTTTTTGTGTCGTGTTTGTTAAGGGAATCATACAGAGGTGGTATTCAGCCAGTTCTGACCAGTTGTTGAGAACCGATAATGGAAATTTTGAGTAGTTTGGAGAACCAGCAAATCCCACCTCTGACTGGCCCCACCCCCATCTATTCTCTGCCTTCCGAGTCCCAGCTCATTGGCTGGGTCTTCTTTTGTTGCCCTGCACAGGAGAATGGAGCTGGAAAGCAGGTTAGTGGGGTGGGGAGGGAAGGCGGATTTTGCAGTATATCCTTCCCCTGCCATGCCCACCAAGCAATGCCACTCTCACCAAGCCACGCCCACAGAACTGGTAGTAACATTTTTTGAATCCCACCACTGGAATCATATCTTTATTAAGCAAATTTATACTCTCCCACAGACTTTGCTGATCAAAATCCAGTTGGGAAGCTTGCAAATGGTGATCGCATGATCCCAGCAGAAGCAACCATTGTAAAATACATGCCAATTGCCAAGTGCCTGGATTTTGGTCACATGACTGTAGCAATGTTTGCAAATGCGAAGTAACAAGTCGCTGTTTTCAATGCAGTTCTAACTTGGAATGTTTGCTAAATGAATGGCTGTAATTTGAGAACTATTTGTATAGTAGTGGTATAAAAAAAAGCACACAAAAAGTATCCAAGGTTAAAATGTTGGAGATTCCTTGGTGTAGGAGGTCATGAAAGAGAATAAAACCATATTTAGCCCGGTGATAGTTGACTAGAAGTAAATATCTATCCCTCAAAATGCTAAGGGAGGCAAGACCTTCCAATGAATCTAATCTAATGAAATCTGATTGGATGTCTAACAAAGAGATTTAAAACAGACCAGAAAGAACAACTTTTTCCAACAGCAGATAATTAACCTGTGAAATTCACCATCACAAGATATAGGAATGGCTGCTATGGGCAACTTTAAAAAGAAAATGAATAAAAAGGTAAAGGTTAAGGTTCCCCTCGCTCATATGTGCTAGTCTAGTCGTTTCTGGCTCGGGGTGGGGGTGGGGTGCGGTGCTCATCTCCATTACAAGCCGAAGAGCCAGGGCTGTCCGAAAACATCTCCATGGTCATGTGGCCAACATGACTAAACGCCGAAGGCACACAGAACGCTGTTACCTTCCCAGCAAAGGTGGTCCCTATTTTCCTACTTGCATTTTTTAAAAATGCTTTCGAACTGCTAGGTTGAGGGACAAATAACAGGAGCTCACTGAATACATGGAGTTCAATTTCATCATCATGAAGACTAAATTACTTGTAGGTTGTGGGCACTAAGCAGCCCATAGCTAATTGCAGAACCACAATGGTGAGTGGCAGAGGTCTCCATCCACTAAGTGGCATCTGGTAGTCATTGTGAAGGGTGCCTGCTGGATCCTTAGCAATTCCTACTAAAATGCAGCTGTTCTGTTCTGTAGGCTTATACAATAAATATTACATTCCTGGGACCATCACAAAGTTTTCCCCATTTCAAGAGAGTTGCATATAAACTGGCTATTAGTTTAACCAAGATATTCCACTACCAGTCACCAATCCCATGGATAATCCTGTGCAAAAGGGAAGTTGCTTTTGGGATAATGCAATCCACTCTGGCTCACTTCTTAGTCTTGCTTCTATTTCTCCTCTTGTAATTATCATTATCATCATGCATTCCTCTGTGGAAAGGGAAAACCCAGGGCTTAATCTAAGGAGCAATCATTTTCAGAAGCTTGTTTCTAAATGCCAGAGAAATAATTAAAACTAGAAAGGAGCACTCCCCAAAGCATATAATGCCTTGTAACTCAAGATCAGCTTTTGCCAATCCAGTGCCCTTTGAAGATGAACTGGACTTCAATTCCCAGAATTCCCACTCCAGCCAATCTAGAAAAGGCCAGGGGGGGACGGGTGCATTCTGACCCCACAAATGTTGGCCAAGTTTCAGGTGCTGTTTGACTGAAGGGGACCCAGCTGTGACCATGTTAGCAATTCATAGCTGTTGCCTCTTCTTCTTCTTCTTCTTCTTCTTCTTCTTCTTCTTCTTCTTCTTCTTCTTCTTCTTCTTCTTCTTCTTCTTCTTCTTCTTCTTCTTCTTCTTCTTCTTCTTCTTCTTCTTCTTCTTCTTCTTCTTCTTCTTCTTCTTCTTCTTCTTCTTCTTCTTCTTCTTCTTTGCCTTGATCTAGTCTCTGTCCTCTTTTACCAGCTTTCATCCATGATATATGAAAAGTCAGAGCACCGAACCCCAATACTCTGACACAGGATGAAATAGGTGCTGTCAATTGCCCCACTGTGCATTTAAAGTTGGGGGAAGGCAGCTTCTAGATTCCAGGGTTGCAGCATTGAGCTCTGAAACTACTTTTTAAAGATTAAATGCTGGGAAAACCCCTAACTCCTGGCAACGGTGCTGGGCTAAAGCATATGTGCATGATAAAAATGCCAGATGAGTAGCAAAACATGCCTGCTGCTTCTGAGGGCAGGCTAGGAGGCTTTGAAATCTAATCTCCCTCTTCCCTCCCACCCCTCACCCCCTGCATATTTGTACACCTGCTTCCTTACTTATGAAGTTAGCACGCATCACAGTAGAATTAAAGCAGAATCAAAGAGAGATGAGGAAAAGGCTAATGTCTTCTTCTCAGCTGCCCAGATGCTGCTCTTTAGTAATTACAACATGCCACAACTTTTCCAAGTTCGAGGATTTGATACTTCTTGGCCAGGTTGCCAGTTTAAAGGTGCAACGGGACAGACAACCTGTGATCAATTCCCCCGCCCTTGAAAGTTTAGAAGTCCCTTATCAGGGAATTAAAAGTGACATGCCATGATGGACAGATCAAGCTAGCAAAAGCAGAAAAACAACTTAAACAGTTTCCAGGTTTTTAAACCATCAGCTTTCATTCAAAAAGGGAGGGAAGATAGAACTTTTAGCACTTGATTTTAAGATTTATGCCTTCTCTAAAGTAGCCTTCCACAACCTGACGAGGCTCAAATATATTTGATTTCCATATTCCAGCTGTAGTGTCATGCTGTAAATAAATTTGGGGAGTTATAACTGCACATCTGGAAGGGGTCAGGTTTGGGAAAGGATGATTTAAATCTCTATGATGGACAGCATAATTCTTTTTAAATGCACAGAGTTATAACTACTTGCAAATAAGTAAGGTTTTGCAATCCAGATAGACTTCCTAATATACAACACTTTTACTGGATTATCAAAGGTCTCCAAACTTGGCAAGACTTGTGGACTTCAACTCCCAGAATTCTCCAGCCAACTTAAAGCCCACAAGTCTTAAAGTTGCCAAGTTTGGGGACCCTGAGGTTTAGCATGTGGACTAACATTCTAATAAACAGACAAAACCAGACAGAATAGAAACTAAGATGAATTTGGTGCTCAGAATACACATTTTTGCACAGCAAAATATTTCAGTGCTAAAAGCCAGCTCTTGTTTATTGAATCAGAGTGAAACAACATTGATTGTCATTCCAAACAATGCTGCAAAAATCTAATGGAATATTGCTGAAAGTTGGTAATGCAATTTTCTGATTGTATGAGGCCAGCAACCAAACACAAAAGAATTATTCCACAAAGCCTTGTCACCTCCACATCTGTCCATTCTTATATCAAAGGCTCACTGTACAGACCAAATCCAAGGAAGGCCGAATACCAGCATAATTACAGAAGTCGCAAATCAAATCTAACCTTTTGCCTGATGTGAAATTCACTCCAGTTGAAAACTAGCTCAGCAGCATCTCAGATAGACTTTGATTTATGACAATTGGGACCAGAATTTCCATACCAAACAAGGCAGTTGTTCCGGGAGTCATGCCTGATTTTTTTTTTTTTTGCCACGGTTATTAAATGAATCACTGCAATTTTTAAAAATGAATTGTACAGTCCTTAAGCAAACCCAGCTTCCTCAATTGACTTGGCTTGTTGCAAGCCAGCTGGGAACATTGTAAATGGTGATCACGTGACCTGCAACTATCATCAATACCTGCCAGTTGCTCCAAATTTTGATCATGTGATGTGGGGATGCTGTGACAGTTATAAATGTAGGAATTGGTTGTAAGTCACTTTTTCCAATGGCACTGTATCTTCAAATGGTTGCTAAGCAAATAATTGCAAGTCAAGGACTATTCGCCCTATAAGTGGAATTACTTATCTCTCTTGAATTTTTCGGGCTGATGCCCCTGTTTGAATGGCCTATCATCAATTTGGACCAACCTTGCAAACAGCCACTGAACTCTGCAGCTAGGCATATTCAGATAATCTTTTGCAAAAATGAAAACACATGCTCCAGTCTGCTACATTTTGTGACCAAAAGGAAGCTTGTGGAGCATTCTTCAACCCACCTTTGAAAATTCAACAGTCTTTAAATTCTGTCCACCTTCCTAGGAAGCTTTGCCCAATGAGCCAATTTAAGGCAAACACTCTATCTACCAAATTTCCTCACATCACAAGTGAAACTGCATAGAGAGGTGATAAAACAATAATTGACCAGAGCTCCAGAGACTGACTTCTGTCTAAGGAGGCCAGTCCATTGTTTGAGGTAAAAGCAAAGAATTCTGGGCAACTTTTGCCCATATGAGGCAAAGGCATCATTTAACTATAGAGCTGTGCATCTCTGTGACCATGGAAACACGGTTACTATGGAAACACTGTTGCTAGGGTGAAAGGAGAACATGCAACCTCACATGTGCTTCACATAAAACCTATAGTCCTGGATTCCCATTACTCATAACATTTTTAATTTATTATTGGCCTAGTTTTTCAACATATGAACCAAGAGGAGGTTATAAACTGCTAAAAAGTGTCCCAAATACTCTTCTTAAACATTGTTAAAGTGGCAGCCCATTAACTTCAAACCCCTGGTCTTCCCCCTATATTTTCCATCATGGTGCTGAAATATTCGTAGTAAAACACCCTAACTATTCATCAGTCTGCCTAATAATCTGCACTATGATTGAAGCAGACAACCTGAATACAAATCAGGTCTGGTCTAATCTTTGAACCCACATCCAAATTAAAAAATAAACTCACGAGATGAACAGATAAAAATAAAACTTATGAGGAAAAACACATACTGATAAAAAGGCTGCTAACAAGAGCAGCACTGTGGTCAGAATGCAGTATTGCAGGCTAACTCTGCATTCCCTCTGCCAGCAGTTCAATTCTGACCAACTCAAGGTTGACTCAGCCTTCCATCCTTCTGAGGTCAGTAAATTTAGGACCCAGAGTGTTGGAGACAAGGTGCTGGCTTGGAGAGGGCTATAAAACACCATGAAAAGGTACATAAGTCTAAGTGCTGTTTTTACCACTGTTTTAACTACTCGGTTCATCTTCCAGAAGTTGGAAGCTGGAAGAGGGGAAAAAGCAATATGGAAAATTCTGAGAGTAGAAATCCAAACTTAAAGCTGCCAAGATTAAGAAATGCTGCTTTAAAAAACAATGTATTATGCAGTGACCAGATACACATATGTATACAGGTAGTCCTCGCCTTATGACCACAATTGGGCGCCAACATTTCTGCTGCTAAGTGAAACATTTGTTAAGTGAATTTTGGCCCATTTTTGCCACAGTTGTTAAGTGAATCTGACTTCTCCATTGCTTATCAGAAGATCACAAAACATGACTCTGGTGCAACTGTTATAAACATGAGTCAGTTCAAATTTTGGTCACATGACCATGTTGGATGCTGCAACATTTGTAAGTGTGAAAAGCGGTCATAAGTCACTTTTTTTCAGTGATGTTGTAACTTTGAACAGTCACTAAATGAACTGTTGTGACTGGAGGATTACCTGTACTAAATTTCCATGCACAACAAAAATTGTACAAATCTCATCCCATGCCAGCACCATCACACAGCTTTTTATATGAAGTTCCTTGCATATTCAAGGGCTGTCGACCTAACTTACCTCGCAGGACTGTTGTTGAGGCAAAAGGGATCAGGCAAGAAGATCATATAAGTTACCTTGCACTCTTCATAGGGAAGATAAGAGTATAAATTCAGTTAAATATATGCTTGCAATTAAATTTTCTTGCATGGAGATGAAATCTTCCATGTGAAAGCCTAGAGGGTTTTTTTTCCCCCTTAGAAAAGACAGAAATAATCAATAAGCAATGCTATTTTTTCTTCTTCTTCTGAAATTCTGGTGGGATTTATTTCCTCTCCCCCGGCCCCTCCTTAAATATCAGTGTAATTAATACAACCAACTTCCTTGGACATATTTATTGTGTAAAACTCCTTAACATCTTTCCCCAAGAGTAGAACATAATGGGTGGAACCCTAACTCACCCCAGGAAATTAAACATCAAGAGCTCAGACAAGAAATACTTTTCAAGCTCAAACAAGGAGCACTTTTCAAATGCACATTAAAATTTGATGTTTTCTTTCTTGCCTGAATACGTATTTACTTCAAAAAACCCCTGAGGACTTCTTGTGCTCACCAAAGTTAGAACAGCCAGCCGTGGAATGCTATTCTGAGATATAATAAATTTCCTTACAAAACCTGTAGGAGGTACTTTACCTTTATGTGCACAGAACCTTACCAAGGACTGGTTGGCCTGATAGTTGTAATATTATTAATGTTGTGCTAGTTATTAATATAAGCATAAAAGGGCAAAGGTAAAGATTTCCCCTGTCCAGTTTGTGTCGGACTCTAGGAGGTGGTGCTTATCTCTGCTTCCTAGCTGAACTCTCAGCATTGTCCAAAGATGCTTCGGTGGTCATGTGGCCAGCATGAATATATGCCAACGTAGCAATAGCACTTAGACTTATATACCGCTTCACAGTGCTTTTACAGACCTCTCTAAGCGGTTTACAGGATCAGCATATTGTCCACAACAATCTGGGTCCTCATTTTACCCACCTCAGAAGGATGGGAGGCTGAGTCAACCCTGAACCAGTGAGATCCAAAGTACATGAAAATAACCATACCTGAGTATTATTGTTGGCCTGATATCATTGATAGCCATTGACTTCAGGTCAATGGCAACACTCAGTATAATACTGATGATGAAATGATAAAGATATGACAGCTATCTCAATCTGTTTCAAGGAAATTCATCTTCCATGCTGGAAATAGAGAAGCTGAAATCGAGCAAACTTGAAGAGTTCTAGCTTGATAAAACCTCAAGGTAGTTGGCTCGTATGTTCATGTGGTCTTCTGTGAATCCTAAAGCCTGAGCTTAGATGGAGCTGTGAAAATTATAAAACCCCCAAATTGGATGGAGAGTCCATAAAGGACACTGAGTCCAACCTGTTGTTCTGTGCAGAAATCCATATTACAGGATCCCAATACCTTTGCTTCCTACCTCTGCTTCAACATCTCCAGCAAAATGGAGCTCGTTATCTCCCTTGGGAATGGACTACTCTTACTATTGTAGATGTGTTTTTGAAATATTCTGTTGGCATCTGCTTTCCTATAATTTGACTCTGTTCAGAGGTGGTATTCAGCCAGTTCTGACCAGTTCTGGAGAACCAGTAGTGGAAATTTTGAGTAGTTTGGAGAACCGACAAATACCACCTCTGACTGGCCCCACCCCTATCTATTCTCTGCCTCCCGAGTCCCAGTTGATCGGCTGGGTCTTCTTTGGTTGCCCTGCACAGGAGAACAGAGTTGGAAAACAGGTTAGTAGGGTGGGGAGGGAATGGGGATTTTACAGTATCCTTCCCCCAGGAGTGGGAAGGGAATGGAGATTCTACAGTATCCTTCCTCTGCCGCACCCACCAAGCCACTCCATGCCCACCAAGCCACAGAACTGGTAGTAAAAAATTTGAATCCCACCACGGATTTCTGTTACTCAAGTATCAAAGAAATGGCTCCTCTGAATTAGTGCATCTTTCATTCATCTGTTACTATATTTGACAGTACAGTATCAGCAGTAGAGTCCTTCCAGTTTTGGGGTTTTATAATCTCCCAGGATTTGAAATAAACTCCCAACATTAGAACCATCATTAAAAAGGCACAACAAGGAAAGCTCTTTTTGCATCAACCCAGGGAATTCTGACTTCCCCAAGGGCCATTGATATGGTTCTATAGAAGAATCGTTGGATCTGTCATTTGTATAATTGTCTGGTTTGGTACAGCAATCAACAAGACAGGTACTTCAATGGGTAGTTAGGACTGCAGAAAAAAAACAAAAACCAATTGCAATCACCCTGCCTTCCATAGAAGATCTGTATATGGCACAAGTCAGAAGGAGGGCTGAGAAAACATCTACAGACCCCTCACTTCCTGGATATAAACTGTTTCAATTCCTCCCCTCGGGACGATGTTATACAGGATTGCATGCCAACAACTAGACACAGGGATAGCTTTTCCCTTCTGCCATCACTCTGCTAAACACCTAATCCACCTAATTGTCACATATCTATGTATATTTACGTATCTTGAGTGGCTGTAGTATTATTATCCTTCTTATCTTTTTTACTATGTTCTGTTCTATTCTATTCTATTCTATTCTATTCTATTCTATTCTATTCTATTCTATTCTATTCTATTCCATCCCATCCCATCCCATCCCATCCCATCCCATCCCTTATTCCCCTTTCATTTCTCATTCGCATTCCTATTCCACCCCATATAGCTGATGAGCTGCCTCATCTGCCCAATTTTTGGTACAACAGAAATATACATTAATTCCAAATATTCCATTCACACTTTTCCGTTTGCTTGACAGTGTTTCCCCGCTTCCCCTGGAGAGCAGGAATATTTATTCTTTTTCTGGCCAAAGGCCACCTTTGACCTTTGCTTCTTACACTGACCTTCATCAAGTCTGGGACTCTCCAAGACAAAGCGTACAACGCCAGGGAGAAACATGAAACTCGGTTTAAACTTAAACACAGTTAAATGCTGCTAATATAACACCTGCTAATATGACCCTTCCTCTTATATGAAAGGAAGGTATGCAGAAACAATTGTAGGAGAGCTCTCCTTATGGGGGGAGGGGAGGCAGGCTCGGGGTGGGGGCTCCAGTTGTGTACCTCTCAGGTTGAGCAAGTAAGACGCGTGATGGAAGAAAGCATGAGAATGAGATGTACAGAGCTGAGGATTTTTGCAGCTCCATCCTTGCCAGCTCCACTTGAAAGGCATTTGGACAACTGCTGCCAGTCAAATGATAGTAAACGAGAAGGATCAAAGATCCTGCCGTGGAGTAAAGTATGGAGCAGGCTTGGAGCCAAAGGGTTACTTCCTGCCCCAACAAGTCTCAGCTGGCTGAACGGTCTTCTAGGGAAAAGGTTGCCTTTGCAGCTTCAAAGGGATCAGCTGACTTACACACCCACTCTGCTTTCCTCTTTTCAGTTGACTCCACAAGCAATTGGCACAAGCTAGTTCTTTAAGAAAACCTCTGGTAACAAGGCCAGTTTGCTCATCCGATTGGTCATGGGGATGCTTTAAGAGTCAGCCTGAACTCGGTCGTGGTTTCAGCGCCTGGTCCTTCCCTTCCTAGATACGACCTCCCAAGATTAGACATTGCTCCCCCCAAAAGCCAGGCTTGGTGGCTTTCAGAGA
This sequence comes from Pseudonaja textilis, assembly GCF_049901715.1. Classification (NCBI taxonomy): domain Eukaryota; kingdom Metazoa; phylum Chordata; class Lepidosauria; order Squamata; family Elapidae; genus Pseudonaja; species Pseudonaja textilis. The sequence continues at coordinate 8,677,558 of NC_142008.1, forward strand.
AACCAGTGAGCCTTGTGAGCTTGCAGCCTTGGCTAGCTTTGGAGACTCTATGATGATGTTTAGTTTGCAATCTGCCCGAAGATCAAAAGCCTGATGAATAAGCATGATGTGCTCTTTTTGGCTTAGTTTTCATATCTGCTCTTACGTGATCCCTGGCTTTGATGTTTTGCCCATGCAAAGGTGGCTTGTCAGCCCAACCCAACTGCATTATGGTCCTCAACCAAATCCTCCCAAAGATCCTAGCTAGAAAATTTAAAAAGTGATGGTTGCCAATCTGCTGAAGCGCCTGCAAAACCCTGCTCTGGGACAATATAATTTCTGTTCTCAGCCCAGATGGACTATGATGTGCTGACTGATTCACATTTTGTACCACATGTTGTGATTTGTTTCACCCTTGCTTGTGGGCTAGCTTGGAACTATGCTAAATCAGAATATAAGACAGGTTCAGTTGCACTAGACCAAAAATCAATCTAAAACCAGAGATTTCCACAGATTGTTCCTGGGATGGACACAAACAGGATATAATATGTGTGCATAAAACCAGAAATATCCTTTAATGAGACACAGCAAAGATTTCTCTTAGATAACAACAATTCACCTGCTTTCTATTCACGTTCCCTTCTGTGTTATTATAAATAAGAGGAAAGAAAGTTAATGCTTGAAGTTGCAAAGTGAGTGTGTAAGAAGCAAAGATGCTCCTACTTAGAAAATAGTTTCAGAGAAGTGGCTACTGGTTCCGATTTTAAAAATAATCGCACCTAGGGTTCATTGCACAAAATGTATACAGAGCATGCTTTATATGTATAGTTAGAAGTGTCCAGTATCAATGCACCAAAGCTATAGAAGCACTGGCATTGTCAGAAGGTGATTTGTATAAAGACGAACTCACGCCGCTACTCTGGCATCGCTAATACTACAACTCTGAACGGTCATCATCCAACGAAGTTGAAAAGTTGAATATTCAGATCAAGAAAACGAGATAATTATTCTCACCATACAGAGTCTACCTGGGGATTCCTCGCGCAGTGATAGCCAGGAACATAGATAGTTTTAACTGAGGATTAGACTATTCCATGGGGGAAAATAAGGTTGTGTATTAGTTCCAGCAAGAGGTGGCTTAAACTAGCAGTTTCTAAGTGAATTACCAGTAGCAACAGCTATTCCCATAATTAATGTGCATCCTAAAACAATTTGAGGCTGCAGTGAGCAATTTGCTGGAGTTTGCTTAGCATCTTTTGAGAGCAACGACCGGAAGCACTTTAGATATTGTTCAACCATAATGTGTGATGCTCCTAAGAAGAATGACTAGTGAGGACTGATACTGGGAGATGGATCTCAACAACTCGTGTAGACCCCCAGAGTTCAGCTACTCCCACTTTATAATATGGAATATAATGTGTGAATTGCCCTGTTGGCGATATCTATAGCGGGCCTGTTTTTCAAAAACAGCAAAATGGTTGCAATACAAGCTCTGCCCTTTTGGCATCTTTGAAAGAGGTGAGAGATGAATGACAATTTTGATTTTGACAGCTTTCCCTTCTACTGGCTCTAGAATCAAATAGAACTGTTAACATTTATCTATAATGCTCCATCCTATTGTGCTCTGTGAGATTTTAAACCTGTAAAGCATTTCAGATTTTTTTTTCCTGCCTTGCTCACTCTATTTATAAACCCGTTTATATTTCTTTTAGAATAAGCCTCACCGAACTCAGTAGAGTTGTTTACGAATAGGACTAGAGGCTCAGCTAGACTATTTAAAATAAGATTACTCTGTCTTCTCTCAGTTTTAAAATATGGGAGGTTCTTTCCAAACCCAATAGTGAGGTCAATCAAAAAGATAAGTGAAAAAAAAAAAGATAGGATTTATTCACTGGTGTCCAATGTGTCAATTTCTCTTCCACATAGGAACTTCTTTATAAGTTTTGGGGCAGCCATAAAGAGATGGATGCATTTTTGAACGATGTTTTATAGCCCCATTGATTTTTACTCTTGTTATTTACATCGTTTTATTGACAGCTAAATGGTGCTGTGACGTCTTTATGGCTTAGTTGGGTTTAAATGGTATAATTGTTCTTTTTATGGCAGTTCCTGATCCTAATTGATTGTGTACCATGGACAGGGTGCAAAGAGTGATTGGATAAGGTTCAAGTCAGATAAAATGGATTCTGTTGGTCAATCTAGGATGGGAAGGGCAGCTGTTCTAAAGAAGTTTTAAGGAGGAGATTCTGAATTTGGGAGTATTTTTAGATTCAACTATGGTCCTGGCAATCCAACAACTGTTTTTGGCCATTAATATTTTTGTTCAATATTGGTGATAGCAGGCAATATTGCACTCTATTAGGCAAGGTAAATTTGTTCACAAAATTCCCTACCTCCTTGTCTGTACTGTATTGTGTAGGGTTATCAGGTCTGATTTGCAAAAATTTCAGCATCCATTAGATGGCAGCAAAGATGGTTTATATACTTCTTTACTGCCATCTGGTGGTCAACTGGCCTCAGCTTGTTGCCTGCAATATGTTGGCCAGTACAGATAGTCTTTGACTCGTGTTAATGTGATAACAACTATGACACACTGGTAAAAAATTACTTGCAAACAGTCCTCAAACATACAACTGTTACTTCAAGCCTGTGGTCCAAATTCATTAGTTGACAAATGGCACCTATTTACAACAGTTGCAGTGTCCCAGGATCACATGATCTCCATTTGTGGCCATTTCAACAAAATGGGGGAAGCCAGATCTGCTTAACAAATACAGGGAAAAAAAGCTATAAAACCAGGTACAACTTACTTAATGACTGCACTGTTTAGCGATGGAAAGTTCGCTCCCAATTGTGATTGTAAGTTGAGAACAACTTATATTATGGATGCCAGATGGATCTCTGCATGGAACTGCTATTGGATTGCTCAAACTTCCTAAGATGCTTCTTTTGACTTTTTACCTCTAACTGGTTCAGACTACGATACCTGAAAGATTACCTCTTGCACTGTGTGCATACCCACAATCTAATATATATATTGTGTTTTAACCAGAAATGCTCTTCTTTTTTTCTTTTCATCCCAGTAGCAACAAAGCTGGAAAGTAGGTTGGGTGGAGAGAAAGTGATTGACACAAAGTCACTCGGTAGAGGAGGAAGATAAACTAAATCAAGCCTTTTTGTAGTAGCACTCTGAGCTAGGAACTGTTCCAAGTGAGATCATATTTACTAAGTTTTTGGCTTGCATGATGTACCTCAAAGACATTAAAAATATTATTTTATGGCTTAACACAATGGTCATTCACTCATGCACTATGTTAAGACAGCACACTGAAACGCAGCAATTCAACCCCACTTTTAAGTTGACCCAGCAACACTATTTTGCGAAGCCTTTGGTGACCCCTAATTGATTTAAGGTTGTTTTGACTCGAGATCACTCTTTCTTTTGTTGTGATCGAATTGCAATGAATTTGGGAAGGGGGTTATTTAGAGGGCTCCATTAGGTTGGAAAATCATCTATAAGTATATTTCACATGAACATTATGGATTAATGAAGGCATTGAAACCCCTTTTCTTTTTCTGATCTGTTTTTGAGATTTCTGCCATGGGTTTTTTTTTTTTGGCTTTGTTGTTATTTCTTTTTTTAAAATGTTTTTCAGGATTTGTAAACTACCAGAATCAGTGGGAGTTGGACAGCATATATACTAAATTTAGCATACTGCTATTATTATTATCATCGTAGGTGTTGTTATTGTTAATGTTCAACTTTTAATTGGTAGACATGTTATTCCAGACTGCAAGTAAATTTCCTGAATTTACTGGGACCTCTGAATTCACATGCATAGAATTCTGCATTCTGTCAATTAATTTTTTTTAAAAAAAATGAACGACATGGAAAAAAATGGGTTAAAAGAAGGCATTTCTGAGTGAATGTTAGAACAAAAAAAACCTTCACAGTAAGAGTAGTTTGGCAATAAAATCAATGGCCCAAGGAAGGGTAGAGCTAGCTGCCTACCTATCAGTTTTATTGAAGCAAATATTATTTATCTGGGTTGTCTCACACTAAGTAGAGGTTTCAAGGAGGTAACTTCAGAGGTCAACGAGAATATTCTGAAGGAGAAATAAGATACTAATTGGCGAAGGCCATCTATCTAACTCATTCCTAGTCCTAATTTATAAAATATGAAGACAGTTCCTTTACATTTAAACTGATGTCACATTAGATTTCAGCCACTTTGGCATAGTGGTTAAGGCAACAGATTGGAAACCAGGAGTCTGGGAATTCTGGATTCAATTTAGGCATAAAACTAACTGGGTAACCTTGGTTCAGTTCTCAGCCCTAGGAAGGGAGCCATGGCAAACCACTTCTAAAATTTTGCCAAGAAGATCGCAGGACTTTGTCCCTGCAATTGCCAAAAATCAACACTGACTCAAAGGCACAAACAGACATTAGAGATACTAAATTGTGACTAGCCGTGAGGGCATTGAAATCTTGTCATTGTGCCTACAAGACATGTTTACCCATGAATAAATAGACCATGATTAGCTCAACGTGATTTTAAGGGATATAGCCAGGAGTGTCTACAAAGTATGGTTAAAAAAAAAGAAGTCAAGATGGTGACCACAAAGTTTAACTGAAATTCTGCCTTTTTTTTTTATGTCTTTCATGACACTCCTGTTTATACCGAACTATAAACTAAGCCTATAGTTAGTTTCACATAAGATGCTAATTTAATAAACAGCTGACTAGCTTATGAGTTCAGGGCACAGTAAGGAGCCTTCACAAGACTGGCCAATATCAGCAACAGAATTATGATTGCAATTTTCCCTAGCTGTCTCTTTCAAAAGAGATATCATGGGGGCCAGAACTAATTTTTTCTGCTAGGCTTCCCTAGTCATCATGCTCATCCAGCAACAAAAAGATAAATTACTATGGCCAAAGTACAAGCAGGTTCTTTGCTTGATTGTAATTAAACCAAAATATTCTCCTGGTTGTTTTTTTTTTTTTTTGACAACAAAGGTTATTAGGTCACAACTGATCTTCGCTTTCTCTCTTTCCTCCTTCCCTTTATAGTTCTTTATTATTTTTTTTGGTGGACTATTTTCAGATCCCATTTCCTTCTAAAAGCATAATGGACAAGAAGTCCTAGAGATTTGATTGCTCTCACACCCACCTCTTTTTCTCTGAGGCTTACAGGCCGAGCCCTTATAGTATAATTTAGTTTAGTTTAGTTTATTGTCATTGCACCTCGTACAACAAAATTAAATACCATCTTCAGTGTACATTGTCACTATGAAAATAAATACAAACACACATCCTTCACATTCTATACATTGAATTGAAAACCCCTGATATTGCATTAATATTGCACTACACTATACTAATTCAACAGAACTACTGCCCTGGAAAAGAAGCTGTTTCTCAGCCTATTTGTCCTTGTTTTATTAACCTGTACCGTCTGCCAGATGGTAATAGTTTAAAAAAAAAAGGGGTTACACCTTGAAACCAACCCTAAGAATGCCTTCTGTCTCAAGAAGAGCAACAAAGAAAAGAGAACAAGATAGATCAACTACTTTGTCCACTTTGGGAGCAGGGTGGGGTGGGTGAGGAATGAACCCTATCCAGAAATTTTGGCAGAAGTAAAGAGCATGAATGGCCGTGGTGCCCTATCTGAAGAAGCAAGCAGCATCTTCAGGCACCCTCTTTCTCACCCCAAGCAACAGCGTCAACTCCAAGCTAGTCTTTGTTTGCACACTTGGGGTGTTGATGAATAGGTCTAGTTGTGTAGCAGCTCAGCAAACATGCCAGCTAACCAGTGGAGGTGTGAAAACCTTGCCCTGTTGAACAGACCCTTCTCTAATTAAAATCCAATAAAGAATCGGCACTGTCATTCCGATCTGGGTAATAAAGAGAGGAGATACTTCCAAGTCTCCACCCTAACCCCCATCCACCCCCTATTTGTTCAGGTGCAGGGAGGCTTTTCTGAGACCCATTCACACACACACACACACACACACACACACACACACTCACACACACACACACACACACACCAAATCCTCCAAGGCCTATTTGCACAGACCAGGACACATTTCCAAAACACTCAAGATGTGTATTTGAATTTGAAATAGAAGGGTGGGTTCTTAATAGCCCTTCTGGCACCCCCAGCCCACCCCCAGCCCATTATCCCTGTCTCTTTTGCAGCTCCTGTCCTCCTCCTCCCCCCCCCCCATAGCTATTCAGGGCCCATATTTGGGGGTGGGGGGTGGAATCGCCTCCTTTGCATTCCAATCTCCAGGATGATACTTTCTGCAAATAGAAGTGGTCTCTGAAAGAAACGCCCCTCCGTGGAAACCCTTCCCTCTTTAATCTTCTCATCAGATTCTCAGCCATGAACCCAGAGCCTGGCCCTCCAAAACCAGCTGGAAGAGGCATTTTCAAGGCACCCTCTCAGGAAATCTCTCTTGTACAGTCACACGACCTCGTCTGACTTCTTCCCTTCCTTCGCAAACAGCCCAGCACGCACTGCCTGTGAATGCCCGGATTTGGCCCTTAAAGGCAGATTCTCCCCCCTTCGGAACCCATCAAATTGCACCCGATGAATCCAGGTGGTTGGGTGGGCGGTGGGAATGGAATCTGTTTACTTTGTGTTGGCCGTATGGGTGGCACGAAGGTAAGTGCGCCCACCTCAGAAGGGTGCTACGGTATAGCAAAGTCAAAGCCACCAACCTCAGGTTCTCTTAAGCATCAACCAATCAAAATAGAGCTGGAAGGGACCTGGGAGGTCTTCTAGCCCAACCCATTACTCAAGCAGGAGAGTCTATACTATTTCAAACAAGTGGCTGTCCAGTCTTTCCTTAATAACCCCCCCGCCCCCCCCCAGTGGAACAGCTACCCTTTGGAAGTTGTGGGAGGTTCATCACTGGAAGATTTCCAGAAGAGACTAGACTTGCATCATTCAGAAAAGGTGTAGAGGCTCCTGCTTGGCCGGGGTGGGGGTGGGGAGGGTTGGGCTAGATGATCAAAAGGTCCCTTCCAACTCTGATAATCTGTTAATCAGTGATGAAGCACCTACAACTTCTGAAGGCAAACCGTTCCACTGGTTAATTGTCCTCACAGTTAGGAAGCTTCTCCTTAATTCGAGCTTGCTTCTCTCCTTAATTAGTTTCCATCCCATTTTTTTGGGGGGGGGTGTCTTGCCTTCTGGTGCTTTGGGAAATAGTTTGACTCTCTCTTCTTCTTGGCGGCACCTCATATATTGGAATAATGCTAAACTATCACCTCCGGTTCTTCCTTTCCTTAGACTAGCTGTGCTGTCCCAGCCAGTCTATGGGAATTGGATAGTTACTTAGGAATTGTGAGCTGTCCCCTTAAGGGAATGCATCATGGTAAATGTAGTTAAAGGTATCCTGGGAAATGTAGTCCATGTCACGTGATCACATCTGTAATCCTGATTGGTCACTAAATCGACCCTCAAAGGGTTGGGGGAGGTTTTTCTCACTTTTGCCTGAACTCCCTAACTCATGGCAGCTTCTTTCTATCATTACGAGATGGGTTAGAAGATAACCATCTTTTACCAACAAGGCGGATATACAAAGGATTGGTCATTAAAGAAGGACTTCATTACAAACGTGAGTTATGAGGATACCTGATGAACCAATAAATGTACTTTGTTATGGATGTCTTGTTGAGTTATCTATCTGCATCTGTACAGCTTCAAATCCACCTCTGTGCAGAAGACAGAAAAGTAAAAGATGGTTATCTCCTAACCCATCTCGTAGCGATAGAAAGAAGCTGCCATGAATTAGAGAGTTCAAGCAAAAAGTGAGGAAAACCTCCCCCACCCTTCGAGGGTCAATTTAGTGACCAATCAGGATTACAGATGTGGTCACGTGACATGGACTACATTTCCCAGGATACCTTTAACTACATTTACCATGATGCAGTCCCTTAAGGGGACAGTTCACAATTCCTAAGTAACTATCCAATTCCCATAGACTGGCTGGGACAGCACAGCTAGTCTAAGGAAAGGAAGAACCGGAGGTGATAGTTTAGCATTATTCCAATATATGAGGTGCCACCAAGAAGAAGAGAGAATCAAACTATTTCCCAAAGCACCAGAAGGCAAGACCCCCAAAAAAATGGGATGGAAACTAATTAAGGAGAGAAGCAAGCTTGAATTAAGGAGAAGCTTCCTAACTGTGAGGAAAATTAACCAGTGGAACGGTTTGCCTTCAGAAGTTGTAGGTGCTTCATCACTGATTAACAGATTATGGGGGACAGCACACTAACCATATCCAACCACTCCCATAACTGTTCTTCATATGTTTTAATCTCCAGGCCTTTAATCGTCTTATTAATCACTTTAATAATCCTTTCAAGACAGATCACACTAAAAATCTGGTGCCCTGTTGGTCAGTGCTACTGTTATTATAAATCTATAATAACAGAGCCTTGCAGGTCCGAATGCATTTCCTCCTTTCTCTTTTACCTGATTGGTGTTTTCCTCCTGTTCCTCCAGGCTCTTCTTTCTGCCCTCTAGAGATTTTGGCCTCCTAACATCTTCAGCCAACCTATAGGGTTTGTAATCCAATGCTTCTGGAGGGCCACAGGCTGCAGAAAGTTGTTTTAAGCTAGGAGCTGGTTGAACGAACAAGCTAGGACGGGGGTCTCCAACCTTGGCAACTTTAAGACTGGAGGACTTCAACTCCCAAAGCTTTGCTGGCTGGGTAATTCTGGGAACTGAAGTTCTCCAGAGTTAAGGTTGCCAAGGTTGGAGACCCCTGAACTAGGAGATAGGAAATGCTCTGAACTTGGCCCTCAGGTGCACTACTTCAGTGATGGCTGCTTTAAATTGCTACTACTCCAGTTTTCTGCTGCGTGTTTATAGGAAGCGTGGGGAACATTTGGAGCATTATTGATAGAATACAACAAGGTAGTCGAGGATTATCCCTGTCTAGGATTACCCTCCAGAACGATCCCAAACAGAAAGCTAGGCAGAAGCGAGATTTTTTTTCCCCCTTCTAGCTTATGTTCCAGATCTCTGCTTGCAAAACAAAAACAAAACTCCAAACCCTTCTGCATGCATCCACATGAATGTAGGTCAGATTCTGCCAGCAAGAGTTCACACTTGTTGTAGGCTCAAGTGTTGGCTCCCTGGATCAAAGGAGAGAGGGCTGCCTCTACCCCTCCCTTTGTGGTTTGGATCAAGCTAAGTCAGGAGAATCAGTTTGGTGTAACCGAAGTGCGTAAGACATCAGGATAGAAATAATGCCATGAGTTCTAGTCCTGCCTTTAAGCACAATGGCCACCCAGGTGCCAGTCCCTCCCTCCCTCTCTCTCTCTCTGTGTCCTGGGAAGTGGGCAATGGCAAACCCCTTTTGAAAATCCTTGCTGAGAAGAGCGCAGAGACACGTCAGGAGTCAACACTGACTCCAAGGCACAAAATAAACATTAAATTAAAAAATCCCAACATGACTGAATCTGAATCCAGAAACCAAGGTGAACATTAATCTTGGAAAAGGCAACATTGCCCACAAAGGAATGACAACAACCCGGTTCAGAAAGGATAGGATAAAAATACAGCTGGTCCTCCACTGATGATCACAACTGAGCCCAGAAGTTATGTTGCTAAGCGAGAGATGCGTTAAGGGAGCTTTGCCCCCATTTTACCACAATTCTTGCCACGTTCGTTAAGTGAATCACTGCAGTTGTTAAACTAGCAGCACGGTTGCAAGGTCACAAAAGGGAATGACACTGCAACCGTCATAAACGTGAATCAGTTGCTAAACACCTGAATGTAAGTCACGTGGCCACAAGGGATTCTGACTCAGTCATAAGTGTGAAAAATGATCACAAGTCACTTTTTTTCCGTTGTTGAAACGGCCACGAAATGAACTGTTCATAAGGCAAGGACTACCTGTAGTATGTACTGCACTGCACACAGTGCTCTGGACTCCAAGAGGCATAAGAAAGAAAAGTCCAAGAAGACCAAATGGACATATTCCTGTCAGAGTTAAGATGCCAAAGACAGTTTACTTCTTCTTCTTTTTTTACTTAGTTCAAAAGATCCAGCAGTCTTCTAGCCCTGCTTTTTGAGAAATAATTACAATTGTCACGGACACTGGGCTTTAAATGAGCGAAGTGACATCTCCAATTCTATGGCAAGCTAACCACCTGCAATCTGCAAACTGAAAATCTAAAATATATGGTATTGGCACGTACAGTACCTGGGATTACAGTTCACACTATTTTAAGATGTGCATCAGGGATTTTTTTAACCTATACCTTGCAAATAATAATAATAATAATAAAATTGGGTCTTTGACTTGACAAAAAGCTAATCACCAATGAAAAATAATTGTTAAAGACTCTGGTAGACGGAGAGGAAAAAGAACAGTCGCTTTTTAGGAAATTTACTTGGGGAATCGAGTCCTGTAGTTCGTTTTACCCACTGCCTTGGATGGAATTTCCACACCCACCCCCCAAATCACGCTGTTTCTCTTAACCCTTGCTTCGTTCTCACGTCAGCCGATATATTTAGAGACAGTTAATTATTTTTTCATATATTTAGAGACAGTTAATTATTTTTTCATCTCGATTGCGTGTTTCTTGGCACTTCGGGAGTGTTTTCTTTAAGCGCCAGTCAACAAAGGAGGAGAGGGAGCAAAACAAGAAGGCGTCTCCGCCAAAACACACACACACACACACACACACACACACACACACACACACACACACACACACACCCATTTACTGTTAACTGTTTTGCTTGAAAGAGACAATTTATGCAGAAGGCGAGCAAGCAGCACGCGCGCCCTGAAGGCTGCGTTTCTCAACCGGACCAGCAAGGGGCGCTCGTAGCACGAAGCAATTCTGAGACAAGCTGAGGCTGAATTTTATTTATTTATTTTTTTAAAAAGCGGAGCTCTGGAAGAAACGGGCAAGTTTTCCGCCCTTTCCCAGCTACGGCAAAAGGAAGAACGAGCTTCTTCTGCAGGTTGTTTCATTACCCCACAATTGAAATACCAACGCCGGTTGAAGCGGTTCGGGGGCCGCGGGGCCGGCGGAGAGGCGAGAAGCGTGTTCTGCTTCCCTTCGCTCTTTTCCACCCCCCCAAGGGAGGAAACCGGAGCTGGTGGTTTCGGCAAAAATCCCAATCCGTGGCGGGACACGCGAACAAAGTTTCCGCGAGGTCACCTACATGCTCTGAGTCGGCGGGAGGGGGGGCGGGGTGGAGGAGAGGGCAGGGGGAGCGCAGGGTAAGATCCAAAGGACCAACTCAGCGCCGCGATCCAAGCTCAGCCTGCTTTTTAAACGCGTTGTATCTTCACTGGCGCAGGGGGGGAAAACGCGCAGGCGATGGAGCCAACGAGGGTGAAGGTGGAGCTGCCTCCAAAGCGGTACGCGGGATCCGCCTCGGTTTCCTAGCACTACTCTGGATGAAGGAACTCGACTCGCTCCGAAACATCCCTACCGCATGGGTACCATTCGCCACACCTCGCCCCCTTCTATCCTCTCCTGCTTTAAACGGCCCATTCGTCGTGTTGATGTAATTTGTCCCCGCGTGGCCAAAATGAACAGAACGAGGGCTAACGGGATCTCTCTTGTAATAGGGGTGTGTGTGTGTGCGCGCGCGTGCCTGTGTGTGCTTGGGACGGTTTGGCTTTGACAAACTGAGCTGTGGCTGATCGTCAAGAGCCTCCAAACTTGTGCTGGCTGGAGAATTACGGGAGTTGAAATCCACAAGTCTTAAAGTTGCCAAGTTTGGAGACCTCTTGGTTAAGGGTCCAGAAAGACCCGGTTTGAGTCCGGGGGGGTCTCAGCTCCCCTCTGAAGTAGTGAAATAGCGTGGAAACGACGTGGGAGGGGATACTCGACGCTGTGTTGAGTAAACCCGCTCCGTTCCTCACTGGGCTCTAGCTTTAAGCCCCGTTCTTGCAGGGGAAATCTTACTTAGGTCAGCGTTCACAAGACCCGTCCAGAGCTCAAAGGAAGCCAGCCAGCAGCTTCCCTCGTTCCCACCCATCTGTGAAGACGCGGCCGAGGCAATTGCAACAGAAGCTTGAACTCGGGTCTAATCACAACCTAGGGTGCCCCAGCAGAAATAATCGAAGCGCCCAACTTGGGGTAAAGAGCAGATGCCGACCGACCTTCGCTGGAAACTGGGTACAGAACCGGCCAGCATTGGATGCGCAAGGCCGTTTCTCGACTGGGCGGGGCTTAGCGGAATTGAGCGGGGTGGGGGGTGCGGGGTGGGGGGACAGAACGCCCCAAATCCCCTTCGTTTGAGGATGCCCGGATTGGGTGAAAGGGTTTAATCTCTAGCCATCCTCGAGAGTCGAGGCTATTTCGGCCCTCTACATTTTTCATAGCCCTCTTAGACGCAGTTTTTCCTGCCACTTCAGGTCTGCAGGCCCCCAGGAACTTGGACGAGGTCCCTGACATTTCCCTCCCTCCCTCCCGTTTTTCTGGTCCTTCTTGACTAATTGGAGATTTCTGGATAACAGTTTATGGTTGGTAGTACGTAAAGGAGCAGCTAAAGAAAAGGTTCGTTTTATTCCAATGCTTTTCAGACTTAGAACTCGGGTGGGCTCTCCTAATTCTGGGAAGTCCTCTCTTCTTCGAGTTGCCAGGTTTTGAAAAACGACGGTGTGACTTACACCCCATGTTCCGTACAAGAACTCAAACTGGCATACCAGAATACATATTCCATTCTTCTACTTTTCCCCACAACAACCATCTGAGATGGATTGGGGAGTGAGAGAGAAAGAGACAGAGAACAAGCACTTGGCCAAGCATCTATGGAGGAGGGTGGACTGAACCTGGCCCTTCCAAGTCCTCCCTCCCTCCCTCCGTGTGTGTGTGTGTGCGTGCGCGCGTTGTGTGGATGTACTCGCAGCAGCCGTCCTTCTTATCTCACATCTAACACCTTAGGGAGGCTAAATAAATGGAAAACTCAGCCAAAGCATTCTCCTGCTTCCAACTAGCAGTATCAAATCTCTGGCACCCCCCTCCCCTCACTCCCTTCAGCATAAAGAGGAACACCTTGCCCTTTTACAGTAGTTGTTACTACTACTTTACTCCTTGCCCCTCCTGTAGAGCGAGGTGCGTTTAAGGGTGATCTCGGTTTCTCCCTAGAGAATGGAGAGCGCCGAGGAGGACGCCACTCATCCCGGCAGGTGTGTCCGCTATCATCTTGTTCGTTTTAAACCAATCCTCGCGTTCCCTGCACCCTGGGCCAAGGTTGGCAGACCCGCCACGCCTGGGAGGATGCTGCGGGGGTTTGCGGGGGGGGAGAGAAACGTCGCGCGCGCGCTGCTTACCGGCTTTGACAGAGCAGTGGATGTGCGCCTTGGACTCGTAGTAGACCCAATCAAAGCCGGCCTCGACGGCCAGGCGAGCCAGCATGCCGTACTTGCTGCGGTCCCGATCCGAGGTGGTGATGTCCACTGCGCGGCCCTCGTAGTGCAGCGACTCCTCAGAGTGGTGGCCGTCCTCGTCCCAGCCCTCCGTGACGCGAAGCTTGACGCCCGGCCACTGGTTCATGACCGAGATGGCCAAAGCGTTCAGCTTGTCCTTGCAGCGCTGCCGGGAGCAAGCAGAGGAGAAGCGAGCGTGGCGGCGGGAGTCAAGAACAGCCGGCGGCGCAGTGGGGTAGGGATGCTGGGGTGGGGTCGGGGGGATTGTCACGGCCGGGCTGGCCGGCCAGGGGAAGCGAAGTCCCACAGAGGGAGCCAGACCTGCGTTTCCCTCCCAGCTGAGATATTCTATTGGACCCCAAAGTGGGGACACTTGTGGAGAGCTTCCAGCTCCCGATGGCAACCAGGTGGGTCATCTCAAGAGCTTTGCAGTCCAGAACAGATGGCCCCGACTTTCTCTCCTGCCTGGGTAATGACAATACAATAATTTACTTCCCCTTTGTTTAAAGGGTTCTTAAGCCTCCCACCTGTATAAGCGTACAAAGCTTGCAGGCCCCTGTCAGGCAGCTGATATTTTGCCCAAGTTTGAGCATCCTAAGGCAGGTTAGTTCCCACAGAGCCAAAAGTCTAGAATAGCTGAATTTTAGAGCACCTACCCCCCTCCCAAACTTGGCACCTTTAAGAGGTGGGAACTAGCTGGGGAATTCTGGGATCTAAAGCCTGGGATCTAAAGTCTTAAAGTTGCCAAGCTGGAAAAACACAGCTTTAGATAATTCGTTTACTTGTGAGATTTGAGTAGAACCCCCTGCGCATTTTTTGCCCTTTCCTAAGGATGGAATGCAAAAAGTGGGTAGGTGGGAGATGAGCAAGAGATACACCAGAGATATCACCAGAGATACACAAGCTCTGGAAGAAACTGAAGCAACCCTTTTCCCCCACCCCACCCCACAGGGACCTTCTGATATTTGTTCTACAAAGCTCTACTGGCTGAGAGGATGGAGGTTCTTGAATAAGCTGTGCTTCTGTGCCCACGAAAGTGAAGCCAGACCTGGGAAGATAGGCTTCCATCAGGTTGCTCGATTTTGACATGCTACCACATCTACTGTCTTGGAGTGGACCTTCATCCTAAGACCCAAAGTTGAACCTTGGAGAAACTCCTGCTTTGTGGGTAGAAGGTGGGGAGCAAAGGGAGACCCAGTTCCAAGAATGACTCTCCAAGGGCTCCCCCAGAGTCACCCCAGTCCAAAACTGGATGCAACAGCCCACAAATATCTCTGGCCAACCTGCCTTCTGAAGTCAATTTGACAGAACTCCAACTTTACCAGTTATCAAATCATCTGTCCAGTTTAGCTGAGAAGAGGCTGGAAGACAATCAGTCCAAGGTCATTATGTGTCCTGTGGCAGCAATAGAACCTCTAGATGGACTAGAAAATATTTAAATAGTTTTGTATATTGCCCAGAACCCACTGGAGTTGAGAAGCCAATAAAATAAAATAAATAATAGATTAACTATTTTAGGAGAGAGAGATTGACTGGATCCTGACAGGATTAGAGCAGAACCATTGCTAGCTAGGCTGGGGATTTAAGTTTCCTATAGTTAATATGTCTGTCTAGTTAATTTTGGTGGGCTTATTCAAGGATAAGATTTGGAATCAAGACTTTGCCTTGGCAGGACATGGGCTATGGTTGGAAGTCTTACTTCCTTGGTGGAAAATGACTGTTGAACATCCACTGAACTAGTTTCCTTCCCAGATAAATGAAAGATTGTTGGCATTGACTGAATTTGCCAAACACTTTTAAGGATGATGATTAAACAGTTGTATTCACAAGCATGCCTAACTTGGTTAGTTTTAGCTTGAATGGGAGGGGAGGTAATATATTTTGCTAAATCAGACTACTTGATTAGCTTGATGGTTGAATGGTCTAAACTCCCCAAATAGATTAATTGAATAGACTTGGATCTTTGGGAATGGGGCAACATGCAAGGTTAATAATAAATAAATTCTATTTCACTTAATGTAATTAACAAATATAGACTGACTGTGAAAAGATGCAAGTTAGTAAGACAAAACTTTCCTAGCCTGAGAAGTAAACTATCCACCTGTTTGACTAATGGGGCTTACTCCATAAGAATTTGGATATTCACATTTGGCTTCACATGTCATATTCTTGAGTGACTTCTATCCAGGAATCATCTTAAAATGAATGGGGAAGAAGAGATGGGAAGAAGACTTAAAGTATCCTTCTTAGATCCTGCAGCAGCTGGAAGCATCTATTTTGGTTTATAAAAGAACCAAAGAGGAAAAAGTGGGCCAAATTTGGAGATTGCAAATTTGGAGATTGCAAAAACCGCTTCAAGGTATGAAGACATATGGATCTAGATAAACACAAGTTATTTGTATGCACAGAAAAATAAGGTTAAATTCTTAAGTTTTGTACCTGAATGAAGTTTCTCTCATTTCAGCAAGCAAACACATACACTTAGAAACACATCCCTACACACACACACACACACCTGCAAAAAACCTGTTTTTGTATGATTCCTGGACAAGGCTGTTCCATTTTCTTGGCAAGGTTTTTAAAAGTGGTTTGCCATTCCCTCTTTCCCTAGGGCTGAGAGAAAGTGACTGGCCTAGGGTCACCAGACTGGCTTTGCATCTAAGGCAAGACCAGAACTCAACCTCTTACTTTCTATCTCAATCCCTTAAACCATTACATCAAATTGGTTCTGATCACCCTATTCACAATCTGAGAAAATTTAAGTTTTCCTACTTAAAATTTTGCTGGCCTAACAATAGTCTGCGATTCTGCACCAATCCAATCCTTAGGCTCTTGCAAATCTCATCCATCCAGGATGGATGTTCCCCAATATATAATTCATTAATTATTATTTGTGAATAGATAAGATGTTTCACTTCTTCCTCTGGTCTGGCCCTGTTAATACTTGTTTGAGCTTCTACGATCTGTAGCTAGGGGCTGCGTTGGGATTCCATGACCCTGGAAACTAAAGTCATTAGCAACTTGGCCATAAGTTCCCACAGACTGTGGATTCAATGGAGAAGGAAGCAAGGGGGACCTTGGTGTATCCTACTAGTAATCTCCTAGCATTCTCTCCCCAAAGGCCAGCCTTCAAAACTTTTAAGTGAGGCCGATTTCTAAGCAAGTGGCCTCTGAAAGTAAACAATCCTTTCCAAACCAACGTTCATTTATCTCAAACTCCATGAATTAGTCTTTTAAAGCTAGGGACAACATCTTTCTAGAAGCACCCACAAAAAGCAAATAAAAGACAGGTCAATGTTCTATTGCATTATAATAATAATAAAAAAAGGATTTCTGGGAGAAAAAAATAACTAAGAGGAGGTGGAGTTTGTAGAGCTTTGCGGTTTTGTTGCAAAGCATAAATAGGCCTCTAAGATTACAGCAACTCTAGAACAAGCCTTTCCAGAGGCCAATGACTTTACACTTGGCAATTTCTTAGACTTTCTCCCAGGAATACCTTTTACCATTTCACCTCTCCAGCAAGAAGTATAAGCCAGCAAGGCAATTCCCCCCCCACCCCCCCAGAGTCAACATCAGCAACATTGTCCTTTAAGACCAACTGGGGTGAATTTGGCACTCTTTTATTAGCCTTTTATATATTTTCTTCCATATGAAGTTTAACCCTGTAGAACTCAATGGAGTTTACTTTGGTATAAACCCAAGTGGGATTGCTTTGCAAAAGGGGAGAAATTGCACACACTAGTTCCACACACCCTCACTCCAACTTTCTCTTTTCTAAAAGAATGGCTTCTATAATTTCCAAATGCCCGGGCATTCTGGAACTTGCATCTATGGAGATTCTCAGCCATCCAGGCCACAGTTGTCCCAAAGGTGGTTTTCCTAAGAGATAGGCCTCTTGAAAAACCACTTCTGGAACTTGTAGTTGCCATCTTATTGAATGAAGGCTGGCAAAGAGAGATACACCTCAACAGTTTTAGAAATCGCTGCTGCGGATAACTGCTTTAAGAGTGACATCTTTGTGGGAGGTGGGGGGGTGGGGGCAGATTTAAGAAATAATCGTCATCTTGGTTTATGTCAGAAGGCTGCTGCTGGGGAGGCGAATGCGTAAAAAAGCACACCAACTCGGTGGGCAGGTTAAGCGGAAACACGAGTGGGTTTTTCCTACCCCTTCACCGCACCAACAGTAGATCCAGGATCTCTGCCGACCGGATGGAACTGCGCTTCTTCCGTGAGCGTCCAAAAGAGCCGAGAGATCTGGGGCTACGAAGAATCCGACGCCGGTTGCCCAAGGCGCGCGGCTGGACTGGAGGAAGAGCCAGCGGAGCTCAGCCGGTTCGGGGTTCTCGAGCACGCGGAGGGGACTTGGCCGGCGAGGAGAGGGGAAGGAAAGATCTACAGAGCCGGCTACAAAGACGGCAGCACTGAGCACCTTTGGCTTCCATCACTCCTCTAAGGCATCTTATCTGCCCGGTCCTTTCTTTTTGCAGAACGGCTCGGGCAGAAAAGGGCCGAGTGTGTGTGTGTGTGTGTGTGTGTTGCGGGGGGGGGAGCTAACTGACC
This sequence comes from Pseudonaja textilis, assembly GCF_049901715.1. Classification (NCBI taxonomy): domain Eukaryota; kingdom Metazoa; phylum Chordata; class Lepidosauria; order Squamata; family Elapidae; genus Pseudonaja; species Pseudonaja textilis. Next base: position 8,695,516 of record NC_142008.1, read on the forward strand.
TAAGTATGCAGATTACTCCTACCTTCTCCCGCCTCGGCGCTTTTCGCTTTCTTTTCCCCTCTGCTGAGAAGGAAGGCGGCACGCGTAGGGTATCTCTTCAGGAATAAATCCTATCGGGTGCAACCTCGGCCTCCTTGATTGAGCGGGACTTCCTGCCGCCCCCACCCCCCCACCCCCGCGCATTCAAGCCCCGAAACATGCTAAGAGAACATTAACGGACTTATACTGCAGCGGGCTGAGAAAGGGCTCGTGTTTTTTTTCCCAGACGAATCGCAGCTTTGGTCTGGCACCCTTACGTCCCCCATAGATCTAGTTCGGAGTAGGGCACGGGAGGCGGGGGGGGGCAGCTAGAAGGCCGCCGTCACCTGCCTGGAGAAATTCCTCCCCCTGCAGCTGTCAGGTTTTGCCTCTTTCTCCTCCCCTCCTCTAGTTAATATTAACTGGTGGCGGTGGCTGGTTGGAAAGGTGAACGCTTCTCTGCCGGCTTCCCCTCCCCTCTCGGCCCCGCCCCAGGAGGGAGACCGCCGTGTCCAAGCTGCCTGGCCGCTGCGTGAGGCAAGGGTCAAGGCGGAGACCCGGGGCCGCCCAGGTGCATTTCCGCCGCCAAGCGGCGTTCTCTGTTAGCGAATCTGCCCGCTACTTCGGGCGCCGAGGGCCGCCGCGGAGGGTAGTAGACTCGCTTCTTTTCCTGCCTTCATGCCCAGCCTCCACGAGCATCCCCTTGTCCCAGCGCACGTCCCCTAAAATCTGCCCCGGAGCCCGCTCTTTGCTCCCGAGCGAAGGCTATTTTTCCGCCCTCGCCAGAGCGCGCCTTGGTCGGCCGAAGAATCCGGAAAGGAGTGAGGCGAGAGGCGATGGCGGAAGCTCCCGGGAGTGCGTCTAGCGTGGCGGGGCTGGGGCGCGGTGTTTGCTGCGTCTGAGGGAAGTTGGCGGAAGGTCAGAAGTTCAGAGACTTCAGCGAAGGCTGCCAAGGAGGCCGGCCACGGAGAAGCAGGGGAGTGGGGAGTTCTGCTTTGCAGGTGCCTCGATCCACCTAACAAGGGAGCTCCAGGGCGCGTGGGAAGCGCGCGTGGGGGCGGGGAAGAACAGGAAAGGCGGTGGTCAGAAGGGGCTACGCTTCCCGGTCCTCTCCGTTGCCTCTCTACTCCCCATCCTCGACCCCACGAATCCAGCCAAATTTACCTCCCTTCCAGACACATCTTCTCCTTTCCTTCCCAGGCCGTCCAGATTACACTCCCATCACCCCCCAACTCACTAGCGCTGGCGTAAAATCCCGTACACCTGGAGGAGCTTCCAGACGGATTCTCCGGGAGTAGGACCCGCCCAGGTGCATTTCCTTTGCTCTTCTCAGGATGTCGGAGGAGCACGAAGGAAAGTGACCTGCACCGGCAGAGTCAGGCGCGCGGGCGCGCACGCACAAGACCCCTTGCCGCGCACAGTGGCGGCGGCGGCGGCGGCTGGCAACGTTTTTCCTGTGGCTTTCGCGTCACTGCCAGACCCGCCAGGAGTCCCCAGCCTCTCCGGCCTCCTGTAGCCAGGCTCCAGGGTGAAACCCGAGCCCCGGCGATCGATCAGAGAGGAGTAAGTGGAGCCGAAAACGCGAGATGCGTTTGACTTGCACCCGCACAGCTAGCCCGGCTCGCGCGTCTTTGAAGATGAGTGGGGGAGGGGGAGCAGGGGCAGGACGCAGCCAAAAGGAAGCCAGGAGGGCGCGAACGCCACCCGGGAGCTTGAACCCCAGGGGCGCTGGTCCCACCGTCGCCTCGCCTCGCCTTCTGACGAGCGCCTTCTGCTCTCGGGGGGCCTTTGCTATCCTGGAGGCAGCGCTGTCGCGGCCTCGGCAGCTGTTGGAACTCGCGTCGCACACGGCTTCCAAACCTTCCCAGGTCCCGTGAAATTTAAGGTGGTCAGACGGAGATGGCGGGCAGGTGCGCTTCCCGTAGCCCCAAGCCAACTCCTCGCCGAACTGCAGGGTGGGACGCGAGCAAAGGACGCCGCCGCCCCCTCCGCCTTTCTAGGGGCGACTCGGGAGGAACTGAGCTAGCTCTCTGGTGCTGAAAGTGGGGCTTAAACCTCAGGATCGCGGGAGGGGTCGGGGAAGGAAAGGCAGCTGACCTATTTTCGGAAGGGGACGCAACCGACGGCAGTCGCCCGAGGCTGGCAGAGCGGTGGAGAATTTGAAGAGCCGCCCGAACTCTGGAGGTGGAGCGGAGCCTGATTCGCAGAGTTCCGCCTGACCGAATCAGCTCTCGGTCGTTATTCGCTTGGAAAGCTGATCGAGGGACGGAGGGTGGGCGCCTATTTTTAGTCCTCGTCCTCTGAGGTCGTGAGAGCTGGGCGCGCAACCCGCGATCTTCCATCCCGGGTTTGCTGTGCTGATTAAGTTTCTCGTCTTTCCCCCTCGGGTGGTTTCACCGGTCTAGGGCGGAGGGGAGGAAGCGTGAGCATCTTTGAAGGCGATCAATGCGCTCTCAGACACAGTTGCCAAAGAGAGCCCAGCGGATGCCGCCTTTGACGATGATGATGATTATTATTATTACTGTTATCACCCTGCTCCTTGGACTTCACAATCGCCCGCGGCAGATGCCATCCTCGCGGCTTGCGCGAGGCGACGGGGAAAGAGGGTTAATCTAAACCAACCTGGTCAGGAAGAGAAAGAAGCGGAGGCGGGCGACTTCGGTCTCCGAAGGGAAAGGCAGAATCCTCGCGGGTATAGATCGGTGGTGGGGTGGGAGGCTAACACGAGCAGCAGGCAAAGCCGCCAGCTAACCAAATCGGCGGGGCAGGGAGCGGCCGAGCGCAGCCCTGCCTGCAACTATCAGGCTGCCATAATTCACACGCGGAGTTTCCTCCCTCCGAGGAGGAAGGTCGCGGCAACAGACCTGCTATCCCCAAAGGGCTCTCCCCCACCCCGTCGGCGCACCCCTTCCCCGACAGCTCCTGGGGACCGGGGTCGCCGACGCCCGGGAAGCTGAGAGCCCCGGAGGGAGGCAATGCTGGCGGATTACAGCCCTCTCCCCCTCCCCAGGCCGGAAGGCGAGCAGGTCGGCAAGAGGCGAAGGGCGCGTCTCTGACCTGGGTCATCAGCCGGTCGGCTCCCGTGTTCTCCTCGTCCTTAAAAATAATGTCCGGATTATAATTGGGGGTCAGCTCTTTAAAGCGCTCCGAGTTCCGAGTGATCTTGCCCTCGTATCTGCCGCTGGCGCCCAGCGTCTTCTCGGCCACGTTGGGGATGAACTGCTTGTAGGCTAAAGGGGTCAGTTTCTTCGGGTGTCTCCTCTTGCCGAAACCCCGGCCCGGCCCGCAAGCCAGCCCGGCGGAGAGGAAAAGCGCGCCTAGGCAAAGCGGGAGGAGCCCAGTTCTTCTCAGGAGCAGCATGCCGTCCACGGAGCAAACGGCCCCCTTCGGCTTCCCCCTCGCCGCCCCCTGCGCTCTACCGGGCTCGTGGCTCGGGTGGGTGCGTGTGAGTGTCAGAGAGCGCGCCCGCTGCTGCCTTTCTCGCCCGGGAGTTGCCCTCTTCCCTCGGCTCCTGGCTTCTCCTTCCTTGTCTCCTGCCGCCTGCCTGCCCGCCCGCCTCCTCCTCTCCTCTCCTCTCCTCTCCTCTCTCCTCTCCTCACGGTGACTTAGCCCCCGATCTCTAGCAAAGCAGGTGCATCTTGGAGGACGCTTGCGATAACGGGACTCATCGGAGTTCAGGATCGTGGCGCGAAGAAGGCAGGAGGACTGCGGGCGGGGAGCGGGAAGGGGGTGGGGGGAAGCGACGATGGAAACGGAACGAAATAATAAAAAGACTGGGATCTAATGGGAGCTGCAACGCCTGTGAGTGAAGACTGGCTCTAGTTCTATATTATAGCTGCCAGTGCCGAGTCCTGATTGGTCGAGGCGGAAGCTGCTCGCCTTCCGATGAATTAACCCTGAAGAAGGCAAAATGGGGGAGGAAAGGGGGGGAGGAAGCGCCCACAACAACAAGGTGAGATATATAGATGTTTAAAAAGGTCTCGAGAAATTCTCGCTCGCTCCCTCCTTATATCTGACGGGTTCTGAAGTGAAAGTGGTGGAAACGGCGCTTTCTCCGGATAACATCAATTACAGTTTCTTTTCTCTCTCTCTCTTTCCCTCTCTCCCTCCCTCCTTCTCTCTCTCCTTCCATCCTTCTCTCTCCTCCTTCTTTCTTTCTCCCTCTCCTCTCCCTCCCTTCTCTCTCTCTGTCTCTCTCCTTCTCTCTCCCTCCCTCCCTCTCCCTTTCTCCCTCTCTCTCCATCCATCCCTCTCTCTCTCCCTCCCTCCCCTCTCTCTCCTTCCCTCTTTCTCCCTATCCCTCCTCCTTCCTTCTCTTTCTCTCTTTCTCCCCCTCTCTCCCTCCCTCCCTCCTTCTCTCTCTCTCTCCTTCTCTCTCCCTCCCTCCCTCTCCCTTTCTCCTCTCTCTCTCCATCCATCCCTCTCTCTCTCCTCCCTCCCCCTCTCTCTCCTTCCCTCTTTCTCCCTATCCCTCCCTCCTTCCTTCTCTTTCTCTCTTTCTCCCCTCTCTCTCCCTCCCTCCCTCCTTCTCTCTCTCTCTCCTTCTCTCTCCCTCCCTCCCTCTCCCTTTCTTCCTCTCTCGCCATCCATCCCTCTCTCCCTCCCTCTCTTTCTCCCTCCTTCCCTCTCTCTCTCCCTTCTCTTTCTCCCTCACTCTCCATCCCTCCTCTCTCCCTCCCTCCCTCCTTCTCTCTCTCCTTCTTTCTTTCCCTCTCTCCCTCTCTCTTTCTCTCTCTCTCCCCCTCTCTCTTCCTCCCTCTCTCTCCCTCCTTCTCTCCTTCTCTCTTTCTCCCTCTCTCCCTCCCTCCCTCTCTTTCCCCCTCCTCTTTCTCCCCTCTCTCCCTCCCTCCTTCTCTCTTTATCCCTCTCTCCCTCCCTTTCTCTCTCTCTCTCCTTCTCTTTCTCCCTCTAGCTCCCCCTCCCTCTCTCTCTCTCCCTCCTCTCCCTTCCTCCCCCTCTCTCTCCCTCTCTCTCCTCTTTTTCTCCCTCTCTCCCCTCTCTCTTTCTGCCCCTCCCTCCCTCTCTGTTTCTCCCTCTCCACTCTGCCTCCTTCCTCCTTCTCTCTCCCCCTCATTCGATCTCCCTCCTCCTCTCTCTTTCTCCTCTCTCTCCATCCCTCCCTCCTTCTCTTTCTCTCTCTCTCCCCTCTCTCTTTCTCCCTCGCTCTCCTTCCCTCCCTCCCTCCTTTTCTTTCTCCTTGTCTCTTTCTCCCTCTCTCTCTTCATCCCTCCTCTCTTTCACCCCCTCTTTCTCCCTCCCTCTTTCTCCCTCTCTCCTTCCCTCCCTCTCTCTTTCATCCTCTCTCTTCTCCTCTCTCCCTCCCTCCTCCTCTCTTTCTCCCTCTCCCCTCCCTCCTTCTCTCTCTCTCTCCCTCTCTCTTTCTTTCTCGCTCTCCTTCCCTCCCACCCTCCTTCTCTTTCTCCTTCTCCCTCTCTCTCCATCCCTCCCCCCTCTCTCTCTATCCATCACTCTTTCTCCCTTTCTCTCTCCCTGCCTCCCTCTCTTTCACCCCCTCTCTTTCTCCCTCCCTCTCCCTCTCCCCCCTCTCCCCATGTCCCTCCTTCCTCCTTCTCTCATCTCCCCCTCTCTCTATCTCCCTCCCTCCCTCTCTCTCCCTCTCCCTCCCTCCTTCTCCCTCCCTCCCTCTCTCCCCCCTCTCTCCCTCCCTCCCTCTCCCTCCCTCCTTCCTCCCACTCTCCCCCTCCCTCCCTCCTTCTCTCTCCCTCCCTCCCTCTTTCCCTCTCCCTCCCTCTTTCTCCCTTTCCCCCTCTCTCCCCTCTCCCCCTCCCTCCCTCCCACCCTTTCTCCCTCTCTCCCTCCCTTCCTCCCACTCTCTCCCCTCCCCTCCCTCCTTCTCTCTCTCCCTCCTCTCCCTTCCTCCCTCTCTCTATCTCCCTCTGTCCCTCTCCCTCCCTCCCACCCTCTCTCCCTCTCTCCCTCTTTCTCCCTCTCTCCCTCCCCCTCTCCATCCCTTCCTCTTTCTCTCCTCCCCTCCTTCCCTCCCTCCCTCTCTCTTTCTCCCTCTCTCTCTCCCCTCTCTCCCCCTGCCTCCCTCCTTCTCTCTCTCTCCCCTCTCTCCCTCTCTCCCCTCTCCCTCCCTCCTCTCTCTCTCTCCCCCTCTCTCTTTCTCTGTCTCTCTCTCCCTCTCTCCTCCCTCCTTCTCTCTCCCACTCACCCTCTCTCCTTCACTCTCTCCCTCCCTCTTTCTCCCTCTCTTCCTCCCTCCTTCCCCCTCTCTCCCCCCTCCCTCTCCCTCTCTCTCTGTGTCCCTCCCTCCCTCTCCCCCTCCAACTTAAAAGATAATAGGCAGCAGGTTAATATTTGTCAGCAAGAGTAAGACAAGATGTATATGCGCATTCACACATTACCTGTCAGCCTGGAGGTTGAATATGGTCTGGAAAATTTAAGGAGCCGATAAAATATGTCATTGGGGTATGGGGGAGGCTTCCTTGCCATTTTACAAACCGAGGAAATCGTATGCAGAGTTAAGAGTTCCCATTTTAAAAAAAAATGACATAGTTGGTCATTACAGGTGCGTCCTCCTAGGTTTTAGAGGACAAGCAGCGGAGAACATACATTTGTTTCGAAAGGGCCGTTTTTTAATCCCCCATACAGAGATGGCGATCTTGTAATAACTTTCTAACGTGGGAAATAGCTCCTGTTTGTAACACAGAGGTGTAGACTCGAAGGGCTCAACCTCGGGGGAGGATGGATCTGAAAGATTTGGGAAACAAATGTCTCTTCTTTTATAGCCCAACCATCTCTGCTGCACAGAGTTTAGGCGAGCTACGTATGTGGGACGGCAGTGGCAAACTGTCTTGGGGTTTAGCCCCATAGATCTCTGGGTGTATTCTATCACCCCAAGAGTGAGGGAGGCTGACAGAAATCACACAGAACTCACAATAGTACTTTTTATTTTTTTCAACTGAGTTGTTAATTTTTTTTTTCCAGGCAGCTGCTGAAGAATCATCCACTTGACACTCAGGGTATTTGGGGATGGATTGGTGGAGACTAGATAATTATCCTTAATCTTGGCTTGTTATTTCTCGCTGGCTGGCAATTGCAGACCTGGAGAGCCTGAGATCTGGACTGAGGACTTGAGATCTGGAGCTGCAGAAGCTATTGAATAGACAAAGGTATCCAGAAACTAATAAAATAGGCTTGGGCGCAGATATGAAACTACCTACGACTAATCTTTTTTTTTTTTGTCTCTGTATGAAACCGGGGTTGTTCTGCTCTGTTTCAAAAGGCAGAAATGCTTTCAAGGATTGAATAAAAATAAACCCTTGTAAATGAAGATATATGGATGGTCTATCTCAGGGCTTCTCAAAGCTGCCTGGGAAATCCCAGGAACTGAAGTCCACGCTTGTTAATTTTCCAAGTTCAAAAACACTGGGCTAATATAAGCAAGGACTATAACAGCGTGGCCGTTACTTTGCAAAGTAGAAGAGGCAAGCGGGTTTATTCCTAGCAAGTTTAAAGAAAATTCCCGTTGTGAAGTTTTCTTTCTTCTTTCCATCTCAGATCCAAGATTTTGAGGTTCCTCAGGGCCAAATACTTGTGCTCAGTTAATGGTTTTCAAACTTTGAAAAAGTACGTGCGCCTAAGAAGTTTTGGATCTACTTATTTTTAAAAGAGGAGAACTATTCATAACCGGGATTGAAATATTGGATGCCCGGAGGGCTATTTCCCTCCCTTTCCATTCCCTACCCAATTTTGAGTTAATGCTTCTTCATTTCCAGCAGGTCTACTGCTTTTCTGCCCAAATCATGTGACACTCCCAAAAAACGTTATTAGCAATGTGTGTCTCTCTGCTGCCACTTAGTGGTTGTCCGAAGTTTGGAACTCCAGATAGGATAGTCCTAATTTTCAGGAACTTGTTCCAAATCGGCACCAGCCGCTCTATATTCTACTGTCTTGGGATGCCCATAGAAATCAAGCGCCATAAGTCATCAAGGCAGGCTCGAGGTTCAACACTGGCGATATTAATCCAAGTGGGGCGGGAAGAGGAAGTTATGAATTCCGAGTTCAATGATGAGAGATCGATAGAAACTCTGGACTCCCAGTGGGAAATTGACAAGGTGTAGAAAGAGGCCTATTGCAAGCAGAGGAGTTTATGTCTGGAAGTTTATGGGTTTCTCTGGGCGATGGAGAAAAACTTGGAAAAGTTGGCAACTGAGGGGTGACAATCAGGTCTCTTTCTCTCTCTCTCTCCCAGTTTCTTCCCTTCCCCCTCCGGATAGTATTTGGGTTCTCCGTGTGTAAACAAAGGCCTCTGAGCAACCTGCGCATTACAGAGAGCCGATTTTGGGATGTGGGGATTTTCAACTCATCGGTGTGGTTTGGGCCAAGATTATTATTTTTTTTAAAAAAAATATTCTGGTAACTGCTTCCCACCATTCTTCCTTTGACACAAAAAAGAGCTTCGACTCAGCGGGAGGAGCTGGAGTGAAGAGAAACAAGGGCAGGAAAAGTGCCCACGGAGGTTACCCGCATCTGAAAAGGGGAAGGAGCAAAACCGCTCCTCCCCCCACCCCACCCCACCCGGCAGGACCCTCCTCTTTTCATTGAGACCAGGAAAGGAAAAGCACCAAAGAGCAATTCACGTGAGTGTCGGTTTAGCCTAGGAACCGGGAGCTTCTGTGAGTTCTAGTCCTGTTTCAGGCATGAAAGCTGGCTGAGTGACTTCGAGCCAAACTTCCAGCCTATAACAAGGTTGTTGCGGTGGTGGGGGGGAAGAGGCAGGAGTATTAGATATGTTGCCTTGAGTAACACCCATCCACCCACAGGTGAGGGGGGTGGAATATGGGAGAAGGTCTAAGACAGAGGTAGCTGGGGGCATCTCTAGCAAAGCAAAAACTAGGAAGGAAAGCAGAGCTCCTGTTTGCCACAGTTGGCAAGCCAAGGTCTCCAAAATTTATCAGGCTCTTCCAACTTTAAAATAGGGTTAGGTGACTGTCTTACAATTGCTGAGATCCCGACGCTTTGCTCACTCTGCAGAGACGGTGTTGAGAAGGAAATTTATTAACAAAAGGTTAACTCTCTTCCAATATTCTCGATTTCCGCCGATCTTTAAACAAATAAAAAAAACAACCCACTTTTTCCTGGGAATGGGAAGGGGACGTCCACAGGCTGGGTCCGAATATCCAGAAGAAAGCTGAACTTAATGGAGCCTTAACTCATCAGAACCGAATTTTTCATGGGCTGCCTTTGTTCTCCAGTGGGGACAACAAAGCAGAGTCCGTCCCACCCCCCCTGCAACTTTCTCCGCCTTTTTGCCACGTGACAGGCCCAGCCTGCTGGGCACCTGCCCGGCTCCAGCCCTAATGTGTGTATCTAAGTAAACAAGCCGGCAGGTGACTCGCTTCTCCCGATTTTTCTAGGCTAAGCCATCTCCTATGTATTTCGCGCGAGCTGGTGTGGCCGGCCTCTTTGCTGCCAGTTCTTTTGCAAGGGGGAACTTAAGAGTCTTCTGCACGACATCTGTTGCCTCGAGGCCCAGAGGCTTCGCGGCGATCTCCTCGCTACAGCCGTGCACGCCCGCCCGCCTTCATCTGCCCTGCCACCCCTCCGAAAGCTGACGAGCGGGGGTCCTCGGAGCGCCATGAAAAAGGCCAGGTTGTGCCGTCTGGCTAAGCCTCGCCTGCCTCCAGCTGCAGTGGCTTTCTGGGCGAGGGTCCCACGCGCTTCCGAGGACCTTAGCCCAGAATCTTTCGACCGCTAGCCAGTCGCCCCTTCTCTCCCGCTGCCCTCGTGCAAAGGCCTGGGCCCTGACGCCGCGGAGTTCTCCCTCTCGGGGACCAGGCCACTAGAGGGGACGTCAAGATCGGCCCTTCCTCCCTTTCGATCAACCCCCCACGCCGTCTTGGTTGTCACGCAGCAAGGCCGCCCGTTTCCAGCACCTTCCTGAGGGACTGGAGCAGCGTGGTTTTTTCTGAAGGCCGGAGGAGCTACCTGTGGCTAGTATCCTCTCTGCCAACGGGACCAAGGGCCATACCCCGATCTGGGCCAGAGAAGAATAAAAGGCAGGCGGGCGGGCTTGGGGGCATGTGCAGAGCGCCTATTGAGCTCTGACGGCTACCAGGCGTGGGCTGCAAAAATCCGGAGGAGTGTTTGTTTTTTGAGGGGTGGTCGCTTGTTTCCTTGCATCCTCCAACCGTGCTCCGGGAGGCCTCCCTAAAGTGCCCTAAGTTCTCCGGTATCGGAAGACGGGACGTCGCTTCCACACGACTTTCGAAGAAAAAACGCAGGCCGGGAGGCCTCTTGGAAACTCGAGGGAAGGAGCGCAAACGGCGAGGTTCCTTCGTGCTCCCGGCCAGGACCTTGGCGACTTGTCCTTCCAGTCTTATCCCTCCCCCACCTCCGCGCCCCGCTTTGCATCCTTTTCCCTGGAGAGCAGAGGGCGAGGTAGTGGTGGGGCCACAGCCTTCCAACCCTCCCCCCCGATTTCCGCCGGGTTGTTGCACCGCACTGCCAGCTGGGCCCGAATATGGGTCGGGGTGGGAGCAGCAGTCGGCAGCGTCGTGCAGCAGCCTCTTCACCCTCTGCGAAGAAAGATCTTTCAGCTTGGCCGGCTCTTTAAGGCCTGTTTTCCTTCTTTCCAGCCAGCTGTCTCGCCCGCCTTCCTTTGGAAGGGGGGCCTCCTTCTGCGCTGAATACCCCAGTCCCGTTTAGGTTTCGGCTGCTTCCCCACTGGAGGTCTTTAACACCCGAACCTTCCCGTCATGTCAGGGCTATTCTTTCCAGCTGGTTGACCATGCAATATCTAAAAAGTGAAAGAAAAGAAAAGAAAAGAAAAGAAAGAAAGAAAGAAAGAAAGAAAGAAAGAAAGAAAGAAAGACACCAAAACTTCTCCTGGCCAGCCATCAACACCTAAATAAGAGAGGATTAAAACCAGACAAACATTCAAAAAGTAAACAGCCCCATTTTACAACCTTTCTTGCCTCAGTTGTTAAGTGAATCACTGCAGTAGTTAAGTCAGTAATATGGTTGTTAAGTGAATCTGGCCTCCCTATTGACTTCAATCCCCAAAAAGACACTGCAATGGTCATAAATATGAGTCAGTTGTCAAATGTCTGAATTTTGATCACATGGCCATGGGGATGCTGCAACGATTGTAAGTACAAAAAATTGTCATAAGTCACATTTTTCAGTGCTGATGTAACTTCAAATGGTAACTAAATGAACTGTTGTAAGTCGAGGACTACCTGTATTCAATTTCCTTTGAAGTACTTATGTTTTATGCAACTTTCATGTCTCATACAGCAGAACAGGCTGAAAAATATTCTTGTACACAATCACTTCTTTTTTTAAAAAAAAACTATTACTCACAGCAGATCCTCCCTCTCCCCTCTCCCTCCTTTTATCCTTCCCTCCTTCCCTCCTTTTCTCCCTCCCTTCTTTTTTTCCTTTTCTTTCTCCCTTTTCTTCCTCCCTCCTTCCCTCTCTCCCTCCCTTCCTTCTTTTATCTCTCCCTCCCTCTTCTTCCTTCCTTCCTCCCTCTTTTCCTTCCTTCCTTCCTTCCTTCCTTCCTTCCTTCCTTCCTTCCTTTCTTCCTTCCTTTTCTCCCTCCCTCCCTCCCTCCTTCCTTCTTTTCTCCCTCCTCTCTTCCTTTTCTTCCTTCCTTCCTTCCTTCCTTCCTTCCTTCCTTCCTTCCTTCCTTCCTTCCTTCCTTCCTTCCTTCCTTCCTTCCTTCCTTCCTTTTCTCCTTCCCTCCCTTTTCTTCTTTCCTTCCTTCCTCCCTTCCTCTCTCCCCTTCCCTCTCTCCCTTCCTTCCTCCTTTTCTCTCTTCTCCTTCCCTCCCTCCTTCCCTCCTTTCCAATTCTGGAGGCTCTGAGCAGCGAAATCTGTTGCCTTTCTACTAGCATTTGCAGTTCTTTAGAATTTCTCCACATACTTTTTAATTCCCAGTAAACATTCTATTAAACTACCTCTACCCAAGTTGCTGGTTCCCTCTGCTTCTTTCCTTTTGTTTTGCCATTTTATTTATAACTTGCTATCATTCACTCTGTTTTCCATGTCAAACACAGCCTCCTTGGGCTCTGCTACATGAGTGCAAAAGGCTCCTTATAATATCACACAATATATCTAACATGATTCATTGCAAATCATTCAAGTTCTCAGCCAACAACATTATTTCATCTGCATACGAATGTGTAAATACATTCATGTCCCCAGCCAACACCCCTCTGAAAATGCCACAAGCATTTCTTATATGTTTATGCACACGTACATTAAACAGTGAATTGTATAAAACACATATTCTTATCTTACTCTCTGCTCCATATCAAAACTTTTGCTTTCTGTTGATTCTCACAATTTTTATTCCATCATACACTTATGATCTTATCTGCATTTGGCCTCCATTCAGCCAGAATCAATATTTAACTTTATATTTCCAAAAAACAATTCCAATTTTTCCCCAAATTGAGGTAGTCCTCGACTTACAAGAGTTCATTTAGTGACTCTTCACAGTTACAACACCACTGAAAAAAGTGACTTAGGACCATTTTTCACAGTTGCAACCTTTCCAGCATCCCCACGGTCATGTGATCAAAATTCAGGTGCTTGGCCACTGATTCATACTTATGACCGTGGCTGTGTCCCAAGATCAAGCCAAGTCAATGGGGAAGCCAGATTCACTTAACAACCGTGTTATTAACTTATCAACAGTGATTCACTTAACAATGGAGGCAAGAAATGTCATAAAACAGGAAAAATTCACTTAACAAATGTTTCACTTAACAACAGAAACTTTGGACTCAATTGTGGTCATATGCCAAGGACTACCTGACTATAATTTACTTGTTTACAGGTAGTCCTCTACTTATAACCACAGTTGGCCCAAATTTTCCACTGCTGTGCAAGGCGGTTGACATTAGTCAAGTGAGTTTTGCTCCATTTTACAACCTTTCTGGCTACAGTTGTTAAATGAATCATTGCAACTGTTAATCATGTGGTCATTAAGCAAATCTGGCTTCCTCCATTGACTTTGCTTGTTGGAAGCCATCTGGGAAGGTTATAAATGGTGATCACATGACCCCGGAAAGTGCAGCCATCATAAAGTACAAAACAGTTCTCGAGGCCCCAAATTTTGATTATGAGGCTACCATAGAGGTTCTGGAACAGCCACGTGAAAACCAGAGGTGGTATTCAGCAGGTTCTGGCCAGTTCTGGAGAACTGGAAGCGGAAATTTTGAGTAGTTCAGAGAACCGGCAAATACCACCTCTGACTGGCCCCACCCCCATCTATTCTCTGCCTCCCATTGAGTCCCAGCTGATCGGCTGTGTCTTCTTTTGCTGCCCTGCACAGGAGAACGGAGCTGGAAAGCAGGTTAGTGGGGTGCGGAAGGAATGGAGATTTTGCAGTATCCTTCCCTGCCACGTCCACCAAGCCACACCCACGGAACGGTAGTAAAAAAATTTGAATCCCACCACTGGTGAAAACTGGTTACAAGTCACTTTTTTAAGGTGCCATTCTAAGTTCAAATGGCCACTCAGTGAATGCTTATAAATCAAGCACTACCTGCATTTCTATATGTCTTTCAATGAATTACCAGAGAAAAATCACCCTATTTTTAATGCTTCTATTTTGCATAATGCCACAGTGCACTTCCCTCCCCTCTTTGTTTTTTAATATCCCTTTTTATTCATAATTCTGCCCAGGCCTTCTTTTCAGGCTCATCACCCTATAGTCTAATATTTTCCTTGGTGAAAGGGAACGTTAAGAGCATTCTTCCAATTTTCAGGCACTTTATTAAACAAATCATTTCAGTCTAGCTAGTCCGCAAAGAAACCACAACCACCTTGTAATAAATATTCAGTTATTATTGTGAACTCCTGGACCCTTATCATTTCCCAACACTGTCAGTGTGGGCAGTGTGAACACTTCAATTAGTGCATATTATACCTGTGCTCTGATCGATCCATTGATTACCAGTTTACTTTTAGGTTCATTTCAGGGTAGTGATCTATAAAGACCTACATAGCACGGAGCTGGGATATTTGAGGGATTGTGTCGCCGCATCACATCTACCGTCTCTGTCAGGTCCAGTAGGAAGGGCATATTATGCTTCCCATCCATAGAGAAATGTCATCCTTTGGAACCAGGAGCAGAACTACTTAATAAACAATTTCAGGTTTTGTATATTGTGTCCATAGGGGAGACGGGGTGGCTCAGTGGCTAAGATGCTGAGCTTGTCGATCAGAAACGTCGGTGGTTCAAATCCTGTAAGTAGTGCCGCATAACGGAGTGAGCTCCTGTTACTTGTCCCAGCTTCTGCCAACCTAGCAATTTGAAAGCACATAAAAATGTAAGTAGAAAAATAGGGACCACTTTGGTGGGAAGTAACAGCATTTTGTGCACCTGTGGCATTTAGTCATACCAGCCACATGACCATGGAGACATCTTTGGACAGCGCTGACTCTTTGGCTTTGTAATGGAGATGAACATTGGCCCCTAGAGCCAGAAATGATTAGCACATATATGCAAGGGGAACCTTTACCTTTTATTGTGTATATATTTATTCAATGTTCCATCCTTCTGTTTTCTGGGAACGTCAAGCAGGCATACCCATTCTTTTCTTCCAAAGTATATCCTAAGCACATCTCTATGCCCCAACACTTTGTCATAACTGACTCTTTCAGATCAAAGAATCTGGGTGCCTTTTTGGACATCAAGATTTGGCATGGAGCATGCTGTTTGGGGAATTCTGGGAGTTGTGGAAATCCACACGCCTAAAAAAGTTGCTGAGCTTGTGGGAAAAAAAGTCTGCTCTGTGAGAGGCTAGAATGGCTCAGAGACTTTTCAGCAGGGGTGGTATTCAGTAGGTTCTGATCAGTTCTGGAGAACCGGTAGCGGAAATTTTGAGTAGTTTGGAGAACCGGCAAATACCACCTCTGACTGGCCCTGCCCCCATCTATTCTCTGCCTCCCGAGTCCCAGCTGATCGGCTGGGTCTTCTTTTATTGCCCTGCACAGGAGAACGGAGCTGGAAAGTAGGTTAGTGGGGTGGGGGGATTTTGCAGTATCCTTCCCCTGCCACGCCCACCAAGCCTGCCACGCCCACAGAACCAGTAGT
Source organism: Pseudonaja textilis (assembly GCF_049901715.1). Classification (NCBI taxonomy): domain Eukaryota; kingdom Metazoa; phylum Chordata; class Lepidosauria; order Squamata; family Elapidae; genus Pseudonaja; species Pseudonaja textilis. Next base: position 8,710,613 of record NC_142008.1, read on the forward strand.
AAAAAAAAATTGAATCCCACCACTGCTTTTCAGGGTGTCGAACAATGAAGCAGCAATTCTCATCCATGTTCTTCAACTTGCCAACCCAACTGAGGTTGAACAAAGTTATCTTCTACATTTTAGGTGAACCAAGGAAAGCACATAGACCCTCTGAAAGGAATGGAAACGTGCATCTCCTGGAAAACTCCTGTAAACCTTTTTCATTTTTTTTTCTTCTGCCTCAAGATTATTTAAAAGTATGTTTATGGCAAAGGCTGGGGTACTACCACATATTTGTTTATGCTTCACTGCATGATGTAAACCTGCCCAGGGTAGTTAGTCAACCGTGCTTTGTGGCTTAAGAATTACGCAATGCCATCTAACTGTGATTTATTCAACAGGCCACAGTTAAACCCAATGTGAATTTATATGTTGAGTGAACAGAGTCCTAAAAGGCTTGTTTTGTCTTGAAGCTGATCACTTTCCTGGGTGCCAATGATCTTCTCAAATGACAGTGCTTATTACCCCTGTGAATTTCTGCAAAATTTCTGCAAATCGCTGCCACTGCAAGGTAAGCCCAAATATGATGGACCTCAGGTGTTCCGTGTCGCCTTCTTTATTCATGAGTCAGTAATATAAAAGATGCGAGCTATTTTTATCTTGTCTTATGCTAAATATAACTGAAGATGCAGAGCGTCGTTTTGCATTATTCAAAGTTCCAGAGCATCTTCTCCAAAGCAGGGTTGTCTGAGCTCTTCCTTTGACAGTCTCCAAGTTTCCATGCCTGAGTGTAATTTGCTTTTATGAATGCACTGGCAACATGTCCCTTGGCACTCAAGGAAGGGAAAACCCCAGTTATTAGGTAGTTTTCAAACGCTAGTATAATTATGCTCCTAACAAGCACACTTCTTGCACTCACCTCCTTTAGATAATAACAATTATCACTTTAGTAGGTGTTAAAACTGGATATTTTTTGGGAACCGTTTTAGGACCTGTGATATTTATCAAGGAAAAGTGGGCCAGCCATTTTACTTTATTTTTATTTATTTATTTTATTATTAGCAGAGGAACATTTTAACATGGGAGGAAATCTGTGCAAGATCACACAGAAGCATCTCTTCTTCTTGGTCCCTCTCCAAACTGAAGGGCCAGGAGAAATGCGTGAGCCAAATTGATTTGCTCCAATGAAACCTGCAGATTGACATCTTGTTGAATTTTTGCCAGTTTTTAGTTTATGTCAAACTATGACATGCATCTTGGGTGGATGGAGCTTTGCTTAGAAATGGGTAGATTCATTCCTTGGGTCTTTGTCCCTGGCAAACGGGCCTTCCATGAATTGAAATCTTAATCTGCTGGTTGTCTTTCCCATCGAACTCAGTAAGGCTCAACCATTGTGTTTCTCAATGGACATGAGTGGGGCAATTATTTTGAATTGTCTTAAATCCTGCTCTAAGTTAAATGACATGGCTTGCATGTTAGTATAAGGCACTCATTGCCTGAGCTGGACCCACATGGGCAGTCCTCAATGTATAACTATTCATTTAGTGAGTGTTTGAAGTTACAGTGGCACTAAATAACTAATCCACCCATCTTAACATTGCCAAGTTTCAAAAAGCACTGCTCTAAATGAAAGTGGAAATGTCTTACATTCAACTTCTGTTGACTTTATGGAGATTCTGTGAAGGTTGGGGTTTTTTTTGGCACAGGACAGAAGTACTTTATCATTGCTTTCTCCTGGGATGTTTCCAATTTCCCACACTTGTCAACAACCCTGGGATTTCCTGGTGGCATTCAAACCAAGTTGCTTACCCTTCTAGACAAGGTGAGCCACTGCCAGCTACTGAGTCATCTATGTATGTTTGCATGCATGCATGTATATATTTTTATTTATTAGATAAATCTAATTAAATATAATCTATATTGCTTCTTAAGTAACCCAAAATGGTGAATATGCATAATATTCCTTTCTCCTCCTATTTTCCCCACAACAATGACCCTATAAGATAGAATGGGCTGGGAAAGAGGGAATGGCCCACTATCACCCAATTGGCTCTCATGTCTAAATCAGGAGTAGATCACACTGTTTCCTGGTTTCTAGCCTGGTGGTTGAACCACTAGTTTATGCTATACTCTCCCTCCCTCCCTCTCCCCCTCTCCCTCTCCTCCCTACCTCTTTCCCTCCCTCCCACGCTCCCCTTCCCTTCCCCTTCTCCCTCCTTCCCACTCTCCCCCTCCCCATCTCTCCCCTCCTCCCTCCCTCCTTCTTTCTCCCTCCCTCTCTCTCCCTTCTCCCTCTCCCCCTTCCTTTCTCTCTTGTCAAAAATTACATTTAGAGGTGAGAAAAAACAGTCAGCCATTAAGTTTTAAAAAAACAAAACCCACCATCAATATATTCAGTGGAGGAACAACACAATGGACACCAGAGAAGAAAAATGAAATCAAATTCAATCAATGTTTAAAAATATCTGGGTGGTATGCTCTGATATCCTTTAGATACAGAGTTAGATTTTGGACAAATGCCTTTGTGGAAAGTGATTGATTGATGATCTGTTATATCCAATGTTTGATCAACACGCCCCTCCCCCCAATCATTCAATAACTTGTGGCTCAGTTTGGAAAGTGGGAATATTGGCAGTGATACTATCAGATCCGTAGGGGAAAAGAATATTTTCATACACTGGAAGAAGTTGAAACTGACTGGTTTTTAATGTGCATTGTACACGTGACACACATGAAAACCAGGTTGAGTTTTGATAGCACCATTGTCTTGACTTTTAAGATCACACTCTGTGGACAACCCTTACACCAGGGGTGTCAAACTCACATTGTCAGGGCATCATCACATGACGCATCAGGATTTCCCCCTCCTTTGCAAAACCGGGTGTGGGCGTGGCCAGCGCATGATGCATCCGCCTCATGGGCTGTGAACTTGATAGCCCTGCCCTACACTGATGCAAAGCTTCCTTCCTGGGTGGTCTCATTTTCAACGGAAAGTCTCAAGGAAAGGGATAGGCCAACCTTTTCCTCTTAGCAACTAACTTGTTTTTCAATCTCAGTTAATCCTATTCACAAGTGACAATCTGTCCAGGTTCAGGCTGGATGACCACAAAAGATAGGCAACAGATGTTGGTTAAAGATAGGAATAGCAATAGCTATTAGAGTTATTTACCACTGGTAAATACCACTGGTATTGAAATATAAGTTTGATTTATATGATTAACATGATCTGTATGACTTATATGATTTGAATGTATTTGTCTATTAGAGGCAGGTCTTAAGGCAATTGTGGATATAAGAAATCAAAAAGGAGGCTTTCTCCTTTAATTTGAAATAACTTGATGGTATAGTTATATCTTGACTAAATAGGATTATTGGGTTAAGGTACGTAGTGATAAATAATCTTAGAGTAGGATATTAAGAGTTTAAGAAGAATATATATTGTTGTGAGTATAGAGAATCAAAACCTTGACCCCGCTTTTATTGTATAAAGGAGAAACTACAATACATTGTGTATAGAAAGAAATAGAAAAGGGGTGCTTGAGTCAGATATATAGAGATACATGTAGATATAGATCTTTCAATTGACAAATACCTGACTACTGGATTACTGCTTAAGTTAAAAGTGAATTAAGAAACTAAAAAAGGGAGCTTTTTTGTCTTTCCTTCTCTATTGGGGTGACATTTGAGGTTATAATTACTTTGATTAAGTATTGTGTATTGAACTAAGGAAATATAGTGATAAATAAGTTTTGATTATTAAGAGATTAAGGGGAGTGTATATCTAGGTGATTATATATAAACGGAAATTAGATTCCCCCTTTCATTATAGATAAAAGGGGGAAAAAAGAATAAATTTAATACTTTGTGCATAAGGAAAGGCAGGAGGGCTTTGTCTGAGTAGGATATTGTTAGATATATAATGATATTGACTTTGAGATAGAGAAAGGGATAACAAGTGGTGCTAATTCTATATAATTATAATAAAGAGATTTGAAAAGAAGAAGGAATAAATTGAAAGTAAGAGATTAGTTTAAAATAAATGGCAAAGGAGATAATAAAATAGGTAGAAATAAATAGAGCTTGAAAATAAGACAGGTGCCATGATATCAGCCTGGAGAATGGCAAAGAAGACAACATCTAGTCCAATGTTGGCAATTACATCACCGGCCCGTCAAAAGGCAATTGAGGGAATGTCAGGGGCAGAAAAACAAACTGTAGCCAATATGCAAACAATACAGACTTCGTTAATGACCATTCAAGAAACCATGCTTAAAATGCAAGAACAGATAAAAATGCAAGAGAATATTTCACAAAATTATATGGAATTGAAAGGCAATATTAATAAATTAGAAGATAAAGTTGATGCTATACAGCAAATAATGCAAAAGAATGAGCAGAAACTAGAAGAGGTGGAACTTAGAACAATACAAAATGAAAAGAAACTGGAACTAATGCATAACTGGATGCTGACAATAAACAAAAGATTATAAGAACAGATTATCCACCTAGAGATGGACCCCGCTGCCTATTACTTGAGGTTTCAAAATATCATTGAAAGTAGAGATGAAGATCTGAATGTGCTTATAGCAGAATTACTTGCACCAGCTTTACAAAGGGACACCCGAGAGATCCTGCTAGAAATCGACGTGGCCTATAGAGTTCAGATGAGTTACACTCGACGTAACAGGTTACCCAGGAAAGTCCACATGCAATTTGTCAGGAAACAAGTTCATGACATAATATACAAGATAACGCGAGGTGAACCATTGGTTTATAAAGATAAAGAAGTGCAAACCCTGAAGCAGATTCCCAAGAAGGTGCATGAACAGAGAAAAGACTATAAGTTTTTGGCAACATAACTTATCCAGAAGAACATAATATTTTGATGGTTAATTCCAGAAGGCTTGTTGGTAACATGGCAGAAAAGAGGATCAGGATAGATAACTTAGACAAGGCACAAGATTTCTATGAGCAGATTGGAAGAACAGAAGAAGAAAGCAATGGTAGAGAGGAGCTAGAGACAGAAAGCCAAGAAGAACAACAGCAAGATATAGGAGGCCTAGAACAAGAAGGAGAGAACAAAGAGGAGATGGAAGGAAGAAGATTAAGAACATGCCTGCAAAGAGAGACTAGAATAACAGAAGACAGATAATATCCCACAAATAGAAAGATGGAAACGAAGCTATTATCATTAAACATAAATGGTCTAAACTCACCCATTAAAAGGAAACAGATACTATCTAGATTAGCCAAACAGAAATTAGAAATAATATGCCTGCAAGAAGTCCATATTAAAAAACAATTTTGGAAATGTTTAGAATACCCTTAATTAGGAAGGTTATTTGTAGCCCTGGCAGATCAAAAACAGAAAGGGATAGCGGTATATGTTAAAAAGAAATTAAGGCAATAGAAAAATATGTAGACCCACAAGGGAGAATTTTGATACTTGAACTAGAATTAGGGTACAAGCCAATATTATTAGTTACCGTTTATGCGCCAAATGACAACCAAAGTCAATTCTATAAGGATTTACATGAGAGAATCGTTGAGATGGGACAAGATAATGTATGCATTGTGGGAGATCTTAATGCAGTAGTAGATATAAGGAAGGATTATTTTAGTAATGCAAAGAACAAAAAGAAAAGGAAAATTTTGCCCAGATCCTTTTACAATATGACACAGGAACTAAATTTGATAGATCAATGGAGGAGAATAAATTTGGGGAAAAAAGAATTCATGTTCTACTCTAACCCACACATATCTAGATTAGATATGGCGTAGATGAACGCAGAACTAGAAAACCAACTAGATACAATAGAGATTATGACAAATGTATGGGCTGATCATAACCCATTAAAAATAATTTGGAAAGGAAGGAAAAGGAAGAGTAGAAGGTAGATACTTAATCCCCAAATTGTAGAGAAAATTAAGAAAGAAATGGAACTTTTTAAAAAGGAAAATACAATGGAGCAAACATCATTACAGAATATATGGGATACAGCAAAGGCAGTCTTGAGTGGGCTGGTAACAGCATATACAGCGAAAAGGAATAAGGAAAGATGGCAAAATCAGAATAAATTACAGGAGGAGATTAAAGACCTAGAAAGTAGATTACAAAACAAAAAACACAAGATGAAAAATTGAGGAGAGAGATGATTCTTACTAGGCATAAATTGAACATTATAAATCAGGAAGAGAGAGTTAAAGAGGTGAAAAGGGCAAAACAGAGCTTTTTTGAACATGCAAATAAACCAGGGAGGTGGTTAGCCCATAAATTAAGATTAGAAAGAGAAAGAAGGTTGATACAAGAATTGGAGGATGATGATGGAAAATTAGAGTATCGAATGACTGAGAAAAAGAAAATAGTACAAAAATATTTTGAACAACTATATAGGGAGGATGGAATAAACCCTGAGAATATAGAACAATATTTGAAAAGGAAAGCTCTCCCAGAAATTAGAGAGGAACAGAAAGAGATATTAAATAAAGAAATAACAGTGATGGAATTGAAAAGGGCAGTTGAAAGGCAGAAAGATAATAAGACGCCGGATGGTTTTCCAGTGGAACTGTATAAATGTATTTATGAATGTCTTGAACCAGTGATGTTAGATGTATACAATGAGGTATTAGACTTTGCCAAAATACCTGATTCATGGAAAGAAGCGAATATCTCACTAATTCCTAAAGAAGATTTAGATCACAAACAGATTAAAAATTATAGGCCAATCTATAGACATAGACTATAAAATATTCACAACAATAATGTCAGAAAGACTAAAAATTATATTAAATGAACTTATTGACCAGAACGGGTTTCTACCTTCTAGACAGATAAGGAACAATATAAGGATAGTATTAAATGTATTAGGATACTATGAGGCCCACCTGGGAAAGCAGGCAGCATTGATTTTCTTGGATGCTCAGAAGGCCTTCGACAATCTTAGCTGGCAGTTCTTGATCCAACAGGTCGAAAATATGGGGTTTGGATCTAAATTCAAGTAAATGATTGGCACAATTTATTCGAACCAAAAAACTAGGGTAATTATAAATGGGGAGGTTACTGAGAACTTTAAGATTATGAAAGGTGTTAGGCAGGGATGTCCAATGTCACCTCTGCTTTTTATCTTGGCCATCGAAGTACTTTTAAATCAGATTAGACAAAGAAAGGAGATAATTGGACTGAAGAGCAAAAAAGGTGTTTGCAGACGACTTGGTGTTTTTTGTGGAAGATCCAATGGAGTCAGGGACCTATCTAATTCAAGAATTAGAAGAATATGGGGTGGTAGCAGGACTAAAAATTAATAAAGGTAAAACAAAAGTAATAACCAAAAACTTGATAGAAAGTCAAAAACAAAAACCAATTGGAAAGGAAATTGGTATTACAAAGTGTCAAAAAACTTAAATATTTAGGAATTTGATTAACAGGAAGATGCTCTTCCATAAAAGAGGATAATTATATGAAATTACTTTCATAGATAAAGAAAGATCTGGTCAATTGGGGAAAATTACAACTATCACTATTAGGCTGAATAGCAGCCATAAAAATAAACATACTATCAAAACTATTTTACTACTTTCAAACAATACCTATAAAATTGGATAAGAATTTTTTTCAGGAATTAGATACGATGGTAATGAAATTTATATGGATGGGGAAAAAAGCACGAATAAAATTGAAAACGTTACAAGATAGTAGAACGAGAGGCGGCCTTGGACTCCCAAAATGGGAAACATATTATCAAGCAGCAATTTTACTATGGGTTAAGGAGTGGATAAACTTAAAAATAAAAGAATTTTATGATAGAAAGTCATGACCTCCAAATTGGGTGGCATGCCTTTCTATGGGATAAAAAGAATAAGATCCACTCTATTTCCATAGACATTTGATAAGGACTCACTTTTACAAACATGGGGGGATACATTATTTGAAAAGTCCAAACTGGATCTCACCTATGGAAGCTATATTATATCCAAATACAAGGGACATTAAAAATGATTAGATATAAAGAATTGGTAGATGAACGGGGGAATTAAAAACACTGGATAAACTAAAAGAACAAGGAATAATATTAGACCGGTGGGTATATTTGCAAATTCAAACTAAATTTAAGAAAGATGTAAAGGAGCTAGGGATAGATAAAGATTTACAAAAATTGGACCAAATCTTGACAGGCAAGGACATAAAATTTATAACATGAACATATAATTATTTACTGGAGGTAGAACTAGAGGAGGAAATTGTTAAGGGACCAGTGATTGCCTGGGTGAGAAATGTGGGTGATAATATAAATTTGGATGAGTGGGAAAAGACTTGGACAGAGAACTGGAAGCTGACTTTGTCAACGGCATTCAAAGAAAATCAATATAAAATGTTTTGTAGATGGCACTTAGCACTGGCATGACTGGCGAAAATGTATCCAACCTTGAAACCAGAATGCTGGAAGTGCAAACAAAAGAAAGGAACATTTTTCCATATGTGGTGGCAATTTATAGAGGTCAAAAAATACTGGAAGAAAATACAGAGATGGCTTTTTGAGATTACAAAATATAAATTGAATTTGGAACCCGAAACATTTTTATTAGGTATGATCAAAGGGAATTTGAGTAAAGATAAAAGATACCTTATTGTACACATCTTAATTGCAGCAAGAATCACGTTAGCACAAAATTGGAAGAGTGATAAAATACCACCAGATGAAGTTTTGATTCAAAAAATAATGGACTGTGCTGAACTAGATAAATTCACTGTGGAACTGAAAGGCAAAGAGGATAGAGAATACTATGCGACATGGGAGAGGTGGTACGAATGAGTGAAGGATAAGGATAAAAATAATGTATAGTCACAAAATAAGAAACATGTGTATACAATGACACAATAGCTGTTAATGGAAATGAGATTTTTGTATTTTTTGTTTTTAAAGTATATATATATTTTTAAAAATAGAGTTATTTACCACTTTATAGTGCTTCTCTAAGTGGTTTACAGAGTCAGCCTATTGCCCCCAACAATCTGGATCCTCATTTTACCCACCTCAGAAGGAATGGAAGACTGAATCAACCTTGAGCCTGGTGAAATTTGAACTGCCAAATTGCAGGCAGCTGGCAGGCAACAGAAGTAGCCTTAACCACTGCACCACCGAGGCTCATGGAGTTAGGCATTCAAGATAATGGTTGTTTGGCTTCATTTATTGTGACTTATCAATTGGAGAACAGAGCCTCTTAGCTAGCAAAGGGAATCAAAACGCAATTTAAAAGGGAGAACTATGCCTGAAATTTAATTAATTTTATATCAAAAGATCTTTCAAACATTGGGTTGCAAACCGAATAACAATCTATTCATTAATTAAACTTATATGCCACTCATCTCATTCTGCAAAGCGACTTTGGGTGGCAATGGTTCAAAAAACGATTGGCCGTTATGGTTGAATCAAGATATTATAGCAAGATGTTTTGATCAACTAGAGACATTAATAATTGACAGGTGCCACCATCTAGCCAACTTCAGCTGATCTACAAATGAGCCAAGCTGATTCAGACTTAGTATTTTGATGGGAGACCAACAGGAGATCCTAGAGCTGCTTCAGCAAATTGAACAAACATTCTGGAAAAAAGAAACAGCAAACCACTTCCATATTGCATCTAGGGAGTTGTCAGGGTTCAAGAACTGGATTCACAGGGGTTTCCCATCAATTTCTTGGTTCATATGAGAGGTGGCTTTTTTAAAAAAATATCCAATGGCCTTTAAAAAGTCATGGAGTGCCCTCTTCTGGATCAATAATACAGAAGCATAACTATGAATCAAGGATGACCTGCAACTGAGATTTGACTCAATTTGTTGCAAGCATGTTGTATTATGTTTAATGGGATTTATTTACAGATAAACATTTATTATTGATTTTCTTGATGTGTTCAAAGTATGCTTGTTACCGTATACAGAATATCAAAAGATTAAAACCACAAGAAGAAAAGCCAATATATATGATTAAAGGAGTTATTGTTTTAGACGAAGCTCTGACTGATTAAAGATGAAATTTAAAGATACAGTTTAAATATCTTATTTTAAGTTCCACAATAACAGTTGCTAGGCTGGATATTGGAAGGTGATGTGAGATACAAAAAAACAACTGTGTTACTGGCTAGGTTCATGCATTATGCTAAATCATCTTTTTCAATCTTGGTAATTTCTCAGCAATGGAGAATTTTGAAGTCTATCCATCTGAAAATGGCTAAAACAATAGAAATTTGCTTGGTTGCTTACTTGCAGAGGTTTTCTTACCCACCTAGGTAACACCATCAGTGCTGTGATTCAAATAATAAAAGACAGTAGAGCAATTGTGCCATTCCAACTGAGGTGTTGTGTTGTTCATCTAAACCAGTGTTTCTGAACACTTAAGACCTGTGGATTTCATCTCCCAGAATTCCCCAGGATGTTGGCTAGGGAATTCTGGGAGATTAAGTCCGTGTGTCCGTGTTGCCAAGCTTAAAAAAACACTGATCTAAACAAACCAGGTTATAAATGGATAAGAAATGCAGAGAAGAACTAAAACTAAACAAAAAAACCAAGATGGCTTATGTTTATCCAAAGAGGTCCACTATGTTTTTTCCAGCTGTTATTTAATATATAATTAAACAATTCCATTTCCAAATGGAATGCTCTAAACTAAAGTGAAGGTATTTTGGTAGATAACAAGACAAGCTTATGATAGAATCCATTAGTCTTGTACCTATTAGACAATGAAACTGTACCAAAATCTCAAAGTCTTTTTTTTATTAAGAAAAGCACAATGAGTTCCCATTGCATTTCACTGGACACAATGAGTTTAGGGCTACATTTTGGATTTTTGAAAAGATGACCTATTACCATGTCTTTCGCACACAATTGCTGTAAAGAGAGATGCTAAGAGAAACCTGAAAGCATGAGTTATGTTCAGACAGAAACAATATCCCTTAGTTCTAACAGGATGAAGTTGGCTTGTCCAAAGTACACAAACATACCAGTTGGATCAAGAATCACTATTTGGGTAGAGAGGAGGAACAAAGGCTGCCTGCCACAGTCCATCAGCCAACCATGGCAACCAAAATATTAAGTGGCCCATGGTAGCAGGCGAGGTATGTGGAGCATTCCCTTAAAATTGTCTTGTTCCTTGACTTTTGCAGACCATTTCTGAGTCTGGTCCTTTCCATGTTTTCTCTCCCTTCTTGACATATTTACATCTTTGCTTTTCAGGATATTTTGCTTAAGTCACTCAAAAGTTAGCAATCTGCTTGTATGTACACGATGAATAGGAAAAAACAACAACCCTAAGAAGGATGTTTCAACCCTCTCACCCTTGGGATGGATATTGGTGAAAAAAATACTTGGATTTGAGATTAGAGGTAAATAGATAGGTAGGTAGGTAATCATGATAAATAGATAGACAGACAGATAGATATTATTAGATAGATAAATAGGTAGGTAGATAGGTGATAGAAAGACAGACAGATAAATGATAGATGATATGATGATAGATAGATAATAGACAGAAAGACAGACAGATGGCTAGACAGATAGATAGATGATATATAGAGGATAGACAGAGATATATATAGCTATCTAGATTATAGATAGAAAGATAGAAATATAGAAAGATGTACATAGATCAGTGGAGAGCTCAGTAACTAGATAGACAGACACATATTTGCTTAACTAAACTCTTATTTACGATTATTTTTTTCTCTATTTGCAGCTCAACTAAGACCTGGTTTGTATTATAACAGGGAGAAGAAAATGTCCAATGGAATATTAGAATTGTCCATGAGCCTGGACTTATGGTTGTAAGTCATGAGTTTGATAAGGAACAACTCATGTGATTTATGACCCTTTTTTGCAGTTGTCATTAAGCAAATGTTAAGTGAATACTGGGGTCATTAGCAAATGCATAATTTTTTTTGCCACAAACTGGAAGTGAATGCTGGTTTCTGACAAAAAAAATATATATGCTGAAAATCAAGGTCATGTGACTGCTGCAAATGGCCCTAAATGAGAATCAGTTGTCAAATGCCCAAAATATAGTGTCATGATTGTATGTGTGTGTGGCAGGTGGGTAGGAGGGTGTGTGGGTGGACATTGGAATTTCAAAACTGGGGGTCGTAAGTAACCCTGGGGAGGTCCTTCTTAACTCTGAATGGTTGCTAAGAAACAGGTCGTAAGTTGAGGAGTATCTGTATAGATAGATCTACTGGTATTCCACTCATGCAAGCAGTGATGTTTTAACTATTAAGCAGACTAAGCACGTGCTTAGGGCACCAGAACCAGTAGTGGAAATTTTGAGTAGTTTGGAGAACCAGCAAATGCCACCTCTGACTGGCCCCACCCCCATCTATTCTCTGCCTCCCATCGAGTCTTGGCTGGGTCTTCTTTTGTTGCCCTGCATAGGAGAACGGAGCTGGAAAGCAGGTTAATGGGGTTGGGAAGGAAGGGGGATTTTGCAGTACCGTTCCCCTGCCACGCCCACCAAGCCATGCTCAACAAGCCACACCACGCCCACCAAGCCATGCTCACAGAACCAGTAGTAAAAAAATTTGAATCCCACCATTGCAAAGGGGGCGCCACCACAAAGTTGAGAATATGGCTTGGTTTGTACAGTATGTACGAAGGTGGGGGGGACACCAAGATTTGTCAGTGCTTAGAGGACCAGTGAGACTTAATCTCACTGCAGGACGTGTGGTTTACATACCAATTCCATCCTTTTTCAAAAACAAAATGGAACAGTTATGTGCTCTAGTGTATGCTACCAACATGGCTACCAACCAGTGGTAGGATTCAAATGTTTTTACTACTGGTTCTGTGGGTGTGGCTTGGTGGGCGTGGCATGCCTTGGTGGGTGTGGCATGGCTTGGTGGGCGCGGCAAGGGAAGGATACTGCAAAATCTCCATTCCCTCCTTATTCCTGAGGGAAGGTTATTGCAGAATCACTGCAAAAACATTTGTTTTTAATTATTTATTTGATTTTTCAATCGCTTACAAGATAATAGTTATGAATACAAGAAATGAGTACATATAAGAAAAATAAAAGAAACAATAGGACAGGGATAGTAGGCACGTTGGTGTGCTTATGCACGCCCCCCACAGACCTCTTAGGAAGGGGGTGAGGTCAATAGTAGACAGTCTAAGATTAAAGTTTTTGGGGTTTGGGGAAGAAACCACTTATGCTGCCTTCGGTCTGATCTAAGTATAGTATATAAAATCATGCATTGCAATGTCCTACCTGTCAATGAATACTTCAGCTTCAACCATAACAATACAAGAGCACACAATACATACAAACTGAAGATTAACCACACCAAACTTGATTGCAGGAAATACGACTTCAGCAACAGAGTGGTCAATGTCTGGAATACTCTACCTGACTCTGTGGTTTTTTTTCCCCCCAAACCCCAAAACTTTAACCTTAGACTGTGTACCTCACCCCTTTCCTAAGAGGTCTGGCGGGGAGGTTGCATAAGCACACCAACGTGCCTACCGTTCCTGTCCTATTGTTTCTTTTATTTTTCTTATATGTATCCATTTCATGTATTCATAACTATGTTTATAGTTATACCTGTTATCTTATAATCTCTTGACAAAATAAATAAATAAAATCTCCATTCCCTCTCCTCTCCTGGGGAAAGGATATACTGGAAAATCCCATTCCCTTCCCACCTCACTAACCTGCTTTCCAGCTCCTTTCTCCTGTGTAGGACAACCAAAGAAGACCCAGCCGATCAGCTGGGACTCGGAGGGAGGCAGAGAAGAGAGGGGGTTAGTGGGGCCAGTCAGAGGTGGGATTTGCCGGTTCTCCGAACTACTCAAAATGTCTGCTACCGGTTCTCCAGAACCAGTCAGAACCTGCTGAATGCCACCTCTGCTACTAATTCACCAAGCAACTGCATATGCAAATATGGTAGGTATTTACAATCTCAGCTTTCACATTATTTTGCCCATGTAAATGGAGATCATGAACCTCTGGTTCTCAAACCGTGCCGCCAGACTCGAACTCCTAATCCGTGAGTCTTAATTGCATGCTTCTCCTTATGTCATGTATGAATATGCAAAGTGCATATTTGGTTGCCCAAGCAATGCATGCGGGGTGGAAAATCCCCATGGCGGGGTTGATTTGAAGGCATCCCTTGGCTAGCCATACAAACTGAGGGGGAAAAAAAAAAAAAGGCCGCTCAGAAGGCGAGACATCTAATTGTGTGTCATAGTCTAACAAAATGGATGCAAATATGTATTTGCATCTCATTTGCATGTCTGATTCATAATCCAGGAAGGAAATCAGGATAGATTCTCTGTACACGCTGATCTTTCTCACTGGATTGGCAGGTGTCCATTTGGTTTGTTTGCTTACTGGTGCTACACCACAGCCACAACAACTACCTTAGATCTGCCCAAATATTCTTATACCCAGAGACATTCACAAACATTTTTTTTTCTTTTTGGATGCATTCCCTCCTTTCTCCCTGCCCTCTGACAGTAAAACAAACGAACCTTTAATGCTTCCCCATTTTTAAAACATTTCCCAACATTGCAAATTTGAATCCCAAGTCCCAAAATAATGGAAAAACTTTGTGAGGTATAGCCATTTTCTGAGACCAGGACAGAGTTTAATATTTATTTAATTAAAATTATTTTCATTTATTACTTTCTACCCAGTGGTGGGATTCAAAATTTTTTACTACCAGTTCTGTGGACATGGCTTGGTGGGCGTGGCAGGGGAAGGATACTGTAAAATCCCCAGTCAGAGGTGGTATTTGCTGGTTCTCCGAACTACTCAAAATTTCCGCTACTGGTTCTCCAGAACTGGTCAGAACCTGCTGAATACCATCTCTGTTTCTACCCACCTTTGTTGTTTTTATAAATAATTCAAGGAGGTGAGCATTGTCCAACAAACGTTTCTCCTCCTGTTTCCCCACAACAACAACTTCGTGAGGTGATTTGGGCAGGGGTGGGCTTCAAAAATTTTAGCAAGGGGTTTCCTGCCTGGTGGCTGGGTGGATGTGGCCATGGTCGGCATGGTGGCCTAGTCAGCCTCCTGCACCACGGTGGGGAGATGGACAGACGGTCGGAGTTTTTGCCCTCCCCGGGCCCCGGAGGTTTTCCTCGAGCCTCCAGGAGGGCGAAAACGGCCTCCCTGAGCTCCAGAGGCTCTCTGAAAGCCAGGCCCATTTCCGTCCTTTCTGAACTTCCGGGAGGCCCATTTTTCACCTTCCCTGAGCCTCCATGCATGTCCTGCACTTGCCTGCATCCAAAACAGGCCATGTGGGGACTCCTAGGAGGGGCAGGTGGGCGGGCCCAGCCAGGAATGGGATTTGGGGGTTCTCCAAACTGCACATAATCTTAGCTAGGGGCTCTCCTGAACCCTCACAAACCCCCAGCAGCCCACTCCTGGAGTTGGGCCGAGAGAGAGTGACTGACCCAGAGTCACCTTGGTGGTTTTCATACTTAAGGCAGGTCCCTAGAGCAAACTGGCTTTGTAGCAGAACTTGACAAAGTTATTAATTATTAAATTTATATGCCTTCCATCTCACTATCAAGTGACTCTGGACAGCTTATGTTACCATAAAAATTAGAATACAAAAACCATTAAATATTAAAATAGCAGAAATGGAATAAAACTAGCAACCAGTTAAAAAAAAGTGGGGTGGATCTTCTTTCTTCCAAAGTTTAAGAAGTTTCTATATATTTCTCCATAATTTTAGCATGCTTTTATACATTATATTCTGATGTTCTAAAAGAAAATGAAATTAAGTCAATGATGATGCTTTTATCACTATTTTTTTCCCCTATAAATGGGGGGACATTTAGTTCCTTGAGCCTGCTGTCTGGGCCAGACTTCCATCCAATATTGGCAAAATAAAATAAAATAAAAACCAGGATGCAGATAAATATAAGTTTAGGTGGTCCTTGACTTACGGTCATTGGTTCAATGAATATTCAAAGTTACAACCTCATTGAAGGAAAGTAATCGTTCTTTTACACTCACTGACCATTGCAGCATCTCCGTGGCCACATGATCAAAATACAGACGCTCAGCAGCTGGTTCATATTTATGACAGTTTTAGTGTCCTGGGGATCATGTGATTCCCCACTGCAACCTTCTGATAAACTAAGTCAATGGGGAAGCCAAATTCTCTTCATTGTGTTATTACCTTAACAACAGCAGGGATTCACTTAACAAATTGTGGCCAGAAAGGTCATAAAAATGGGCCATTAATGACTGGAAATTCGTTAATGGAATGGAAATTTTGAGCCCAGTTGTGGTCGTGAAGTCACTATCTGTAGCAGATTTGGTATGGAAAGCTTCCTTTGCTCAACAAATAGAGACACGCCCATCGTTTCTATTATAGCCAATAATGGCTCTCAAGAGCAGGTCTGTCAAACTGGCGGCCCATGTCATGCACAGGCTACACCCACCCCAGCTCCGCAAAGGCAAAAAACCATCATGTTACATCATGTGACGTGATCGAGTTTGACGCTCGTGCCTTAGAGCAGGGTCTCCAACCTTGGCAACTTTAAGACTTGTGGTCTTCAACTCCAAGAGTTGAAGCACTTTCCCCAAATATTCCACAACGTAGGCTTTAACTTCCAAATTCCTTAACTAATATGGATGTTGCTAAGAATTCTGGGAACTGAAGTTCTACAAAACTGAAGTCAGCTAGGTTGGGGAAGAAAAAAACCCTATTATATAGAAAGGCCAATTAGACTGAAAGCTGAATTTTAGGATGAATCCTGGACAGTGCTTCATGAACTCTATGGCATATCCAGCTTTACCTTCCAATATTTTGGCATCACTCTCTGTTCAACCATTTAATTATCCTACTGTCTGCAGGAATTTCATTTTTAGTTTAGAAATCTAAGTCAGTAGCTCAGCACTTTCATTTGTTTGGCAAAGTATTACTTCTGCCCATGCCTTTAGCCAAGACTTTTGTTGGTTTAATGAAAAGACTTCAGACATATTTATGGAAGACTGATCCACCAATGTTTTAATATCTATATGAGAATCTCTGAATTCAATGACTTTATTTATATCCAGAGAGACAATTGCTAAATTAAATCAACATTTGCTCTGATCCAGGAGACCAGCTTGGGTTTTTTCCTCTCACCTAACTTGAATTTTTGGAATATAGTTGAGGAGAAACCTGGGGAAAAAAAGTTGGCTCTTTTTTCCCAAGCTGCTATGATGTTGCTTGCAATATAGATGTAAAGAAAAAGAAAAACCCTCGGCTATGAGATACATTTTTTGTGTGTACTGACAATGTGCATTTAGCTAATTCACTGTTGTAATCAAGACATCTTTAATGTCTTATTCCTGTAATTTTGATGAGTGAAGCTCTAAATGTGGCATATTCATACAGTTTATTTTAACAATTATCTGTTTCATAGTACATTTGAAAAAGGAATGATAAAGTCTAACTAGTCAGTTTATCCAGGTTCTCCCATGGCATTTTCTTCAATGTTACAAGAACATCCATTTCCTTTAGTGCCTTAAGGAATTTCTAAGGTGGCATCCTGAGAACTAAAACCATCAAATCCTCACATTTTCCCACCACCGTGGACAGAAAACCATTTTTGCTTGGAATTATGACTGCTGCACCCCACCTAAATGTTGGGCTCCAGGTTGGGGAAACCTGATGCAGGTAGTGCCCAGCTTATGACCACAACTGGAATCAGAATTTCTGTTGCTAAACAAGGTGGTTGTTTTTGCCAAGGCTGTTAAACCCATTACTGCAGCTAAATAAGTCATGCAGCATGAAGCAAATCCAGCTTCTCCCATTTGACTTTACTTCTCAGAAACTGACCTGAAAGCTTGCAAACAGTGATCAGATGAACTCAGGACATTGCAAACACTATGGCTATGTATGCTAGTTGGCGTGCACTAGTGGTGTTTTTCAATTTTTTTTACTACCGGTTCTGTGGGCATGGCTTGGTGGGCATGGTGTGGCTTGGTGGGCGTGGCAGGGGAAGGATACTGTAAAATCCCCATTCCCTCCCAACCGCACTAGCCTGCTTTCCAGCTTTGTTCTCCTGTGCAGGGCAAACAAAGAAGACTCAGCTGATCAGCTGGGACTCAGGAGGCAGAGAAGAGATGAGGGTGGAGCCAATCAGAGGGGGTATTGCTGGTTCTCTGAATTACTCAAAATTTCCGCTACCGGTTCTTCAAAACTGGTCAGAACCTGCTGAATGCCACCTCTGGCATGCACCAAATTTTGATCTTTGACAAGGGAATTCTGCAATGGGTGTAAGTGGAAGGACAGATTATAAGTAACTTCTTTTAGCGCTGTCATCATCATTAAGCAAATGGTTGTAAGTCAAGGATTACCTGTATAATATTTATCATTACAACCAAACTTCCTCTCTCTCACATCATGGACAGACTGAATATTACTTAATTTGACTGTACCTTTCATTGATGTAGAGATCTTAGAAGTCTTGAAAATAACTCACTGCTGACTTCCTCTCCTCCCAAATGTTTCTTCTGATTCATTAAAATCTAAAGATCTTTGCACAGGATTGAACCTCTTTAAATGTCTGTTGTATTTTTGGGGGGAGGTGGTTTGTGAAAAGGCCAATTGTTTGTATTACATTTTTAAAGGTAAAGGTTCCCTCACACATACATGCTAGTCATTTCCAGCTCTAGGGGGTGGTGCTTATCTCCATTATAAAGCCATTACAAAGACGTCCCTGTGGTCATGTGGCCGGCATGACTGAAGGTGCACGGAACGCTGTTACCTTCCTACCAAAGTGGTCCCTATTTTTCTACTTGCATTTTTACATGCTTTCGAATTGCTAGGCTGGCAGAAGATGGGACAGGTAATGGGAGCTCACTCCATTACACGGTGCTAGGGATTCGAACCGCCAAACTTCCAACCTTTCTGATTGACTGGCACAGCATCTTAGCCACTGAGCTACCGCATCCCTTACATTTTTACATTTAGGTAAATTGGGATATCATTTGATGATTATTTCACTCAAGAGGGTGCTATGATTTTTCCCTGAATGCCTCAATTGCTTTCAGTCCTATTTATTATATTTTGTGTTGGTTATTATGATATATTTTTATCTACTTATATATTACTTAGTTGAACTGAATTGAACTAAACTAAACTCTGCTGGGTCAGATCTGGTGAGTATTGAGTGCACGACCACTAGGGAATTTCAGGGCGGTAGAGAAGTCTGGAAGATCAAAAAGATATCCTAGATGCTACAAAAACTGCGTAGATGTAGTTGTCAAAAGTCAACTTTGACTCAAAGAAATATTTATATTTCTCTACTGCAGTGTTTCTTAAACTTGGCAACTTTAAGGCATATGGACTACAACTCCCAGAATTCCACAGCCAGCACATACGCTAGGGAATTCTGGGAGCTGAAATCCACACGTCTTAAAAGTTACCAAGTTTGAAAACCACTGCTCTAGAGAATTAGGATGATGGCCATAAATAACAATTAAAAATAAATGTCAGCCTAATAGACTGTGGTGAATTTTTTGGGAATAGTGAAATAGCTTATATAACAACCAATTACTAATAAATAGAGGAACATTTTCATAGGAGAAAACCATGAAACTAAAAACAGTAAAAGGATACATCATAGAAAATAAGAGCAAAGGCTCAAAAGTCCAGTATTTTTGCCCTTCCCGCGACTTATTCATTGATGGGCTTCACATTTCTATTAGAGAAGGTCAAAAGGGAAAATCAAAATGGCTGAGGATTGTTTTGCAAGAAAGTCTTTCAATTGACACAATGGATTCCATTTGGGATCTGATGGCTGGCTCTTGAATTTCCAGTTGCAGATTTTGAGAAAGCTTTTGCGCGCACACACACACACACACACACACACACACACACATTAGGGTGAGGGGGTTTGAATATAAATGGTTTTTCACCTTAATAAGATGTGTTGAGAAGTAATACTCAAGCTTTCTTTCTTCTTTTTAAGAGATGCTAGAATGGCAGAGCAAAATAAAATATCTAAGAGAAAAAAATGACAGAAGAAAAAGACATTGCGATTGAATGATTTCATCAACTTTCCCTCAACTAGGGGCACCCTTGGCAAAATAGAAATTTGGGAAGGATGGCTGACATCAAATTTCCAGGATTAGTAACATGTGACCCTAGCTCATTGGCACACACTCAATAAACAGAGATGACATCAATACAATGCGTAGCCAATGTGTTTTTGCTGCATGGTGTTAATTCAGGAAGAGGAGAAATTATTTAAGAAAACTAGATAGGGCCTTTTTGGACTGTAGGGTGTCTACATAATATATATGCAGAGGGAATGACTTGAAGTATATGAGGAAGTGTTACTACCAAGACAATGATCAAATAAAAGGGAGTTTAGCTCTGTCCAAGAAAGTCTTTTGAGCAAAGGTTCATTTCAACACAAATATAGGAGGAGGGAAGGGAAACACCTTCAGACATGCAAGGTTTTGTAACTACAACTGTTCCAGTAAAATGAGTCATTGTCTACCTGGCACTGGTCAACCTTGTAAGGCTGGCAAGTGACACACAAAGAAAACAGATAGTACCACTGTGACTGTCATCTTGACTTTTTGACCATATCTTGCAGTAATATTCCAAAGAACTGTGGAAAAGACTTAGTGCATCCTGACTCTGCAGAAATGCTTCTCATGAAAATGTGATTAAAAAATCACATTAAAAGTCTTCCTGAGCTCTCTTGACAGGTCTTACCTGTTTTGACTAATATTTTGGGATGATGTTTCTGATTTAACTTGAACATTTACAAAATGATAATCATAATAGATGAGGAAGGAAGGAAGGAAGGAAGGAAGGGGAGGGAAGATGAGAAGGAGGAAGAAAAAGAAGGGAAGAGGAAAGGAAGAGGAAGAAGAAGACAAGGAAGAAGAAGAAAGGAAGAAGAAGGGAAGATGAAGAAGTTAATTTTATATGCCATTTGACACTCAGTGGCTCTAAGAATAACTTCTTTCACGACTGCTGAATGGGCATCCCTTTTTTTTGCATCTGATGTCAAGTCTGTCTTCTATGCATAACTTTTCTTCTTTAAAAAAGACCTTGTAATCTCTAAAAAAAAAATCCACATGCCAGAAAGAAATGGCTTTCATGTGCTTAAATGAAAGGTAAGCCATGTTTCAAGCACAAAGCTGTAACCTTCACATTCTCCCTTTGTGTCTATGGACTGCTGTAACAGTGGGCCTGCTTTTATGACTGTATCCGTCATGCTGTCAAAAAATGAAATCTTATCTTCACTCATTACTAAATATACAAAGGGCTGGGATTTCCACTTGGCAAGGGCTGCTATTTACCTGAAGGCTTGAGCCTTTGATAAAGTTCATTTACAGCTGTTTGCCCAGATAGATCCAGCTTTTTCAAAATCTTTAAGCTGCTGGAGTTTATAAGGCAGGGTTCACGTTATGATGCACAACAACATGGTTCTGCTCTGGAAAACTAAGGAAGAAGAGCTCTTGAGTCAAAAGACTTACCAGGCATTCTGTCATTTGGGTGCAGGGTAGGTCAAAAAAGTCAAGTTGGTGGCCACAATGATGCCATCTGTTTTTTTATTTATGTTCATCACAGGGGAGCTTCGATTATACCATCGAAGTTATCATTTTCATTGATCATGCCTTGCAGCACCCCTTCTTATGAAGGAAACAACTGTTTGGTAGAAAGTTGAAATTAAGAAAAGGTTTCATGGTGTGCTGGGTAAGTTTGAAAGGAATTGCATTGTGCATCCTTATGGTAGGGAATTTGGCTTCCAGAAGAACCATGGAAATATGAAAGGTAGCCAGAATATGTTGGTTTTCCTCTTCTGTGTGGGGGAAGCGGGCTTATGTTATCTATAGATCAGTGTTTCACAATCTTGGCAATCTTAGGATGTGTGTGGAGGATCCGAATTCTCCAGCTAGCATATGTTTAACCTCCTTGTCAGCAAGGTGGACTTCAATTTCCAGAATCCCCCAGCCTACATGAGTAGAAGTCAATCCCAGAATCAACCATTACTGGCTGGAGAATTCTGGGAGTTGAAGTCCACCCATCTTAACATTGCCAAAGTTAAGAATCAGTGATGTATGATCCGAGATAACCAGAAGGGTTCCTGTCCATTAGTTCTGATTAGTGTGATCCCATGGAAACACAATGAAAGAGATCATCTTGCAGTATTTTACAAATGAAAGTGGAGAAAAATTAGACCGGGTATATTAATACAGATGATAATATAAAAGTAATGCAATTCCACATAGGGTTCAATTCAATAGTTATAGGGAAAAACACTGCAGACTGGATATTTCCTCCTCCCCAAAAATCCTAAATCCAAATGCAGCCCTATTAAAGGAAGTGGATTTTTAGCTGATCCATAGACTTCTTGAAGAAATAACTTTTTCCAAGTTTAAAATATATCCTGAAATCAGCAGACGTGCAATGTAGGTTGATGTTATGGTCTCTGTAGCATAAACAGAAAGGTAAAATATCTGCAAGGTTTGAACTGAGCTCACCCAATGAGGTCAACCTGAGATGAAACCTTAAATCAAAAGCCCACCTGTTCAAAAGATCTTTTTAAAAGTCTTTTTTTACACATGCTGACTCAAGATTAACTGCTCAGTCTTCGGTTCTTTCAGCTTCCTTCCAGTAAGTTGCACTGATTTATTCAGACTGAGCCACCAATATGACATGACTGATGTTGCATCATTATTCCAAGATTAGATGACTACAAAGATGATTCCTCCAACAGGCAGCTTCAAAATAAAACACGCCTTTTTACTATATCAGCCAAGCATTTCCTCTTCCTCCACAAGAGTCTACAAAACTTCCTGTTTCACTGAACTGCTGAACCCACCAGAGCTGGTATTCAGTTTTTTTTTACTACTGGTTCTGTGGGTGTACCTTGGTGGCCATGGGGTGGCTTGGTGGTCATGGCAAGGGAAGGATACTGCAAAATCCCCATTCCCTCCCCACCCCACTAACCTGCTTTCCAGCTTTGTTCTCCTGTGCAGGGCAACAAAAGAAGAGCCAGCCGATCAGCGGGGACTCGGGGAGGCTGAGAATAGATGGGGGCGGGGCCAGTCAGAGGTGGGATTTGCCTGTTCACCAAACTACTCAAAATTTCCACTACCGGTTGTCCAGAACTGGTCAGAACCTGCTAAATACCACCTCTGGAACCCATTCAGTTCATTTATGTATTTGTGTGTGTGTCTTTCATACAGTTTCTCCTTAAAACTCTTCCTGTACTTCAGATGGTGTGTTGCTTTGATTCTGTCCCATTTCTGCATGAACAGAGGTGATTGGATTCCATAAGAAACGCTTGAATACCTGAATAAGAATACACAGGAAATAGGCTGTGTATAAAACTCGATGTAATGTAAACATTGTTATAAATAAACAAATAAAATGGAGAGATGATCTAGTAGGTAGTCTGTCTAGGGCAGAGGTCTCCAAACTTGGCAACTTTAAGACTTATGGACTTCAACTCTGGAGAATTCTGGGAGAATTCTGGGAGTTGAAGTCCATAAGTCTTAAAGTTGCCAAGTTTGGAGACCCCTAGTCTGGAGATATTCTACCCTTGGAGGGGCATTTTTAAAAAAATGTATAAGTTGCATGATTGATTTTTGATTGATTTGCCATTGCATTGATCTTAGGGCAATGTTTCTCAGCCTTGGTGGGTTTGAGATGTGTGGACTTCAACTCCCAGAATTCTCTAGCCAGCATAGCTAGCTGTGAATTCTGGGAGTTGAAGTCCACACGTCTCAAACCCTTCAATGTTGAGAAAGGCAGTCTTAGAAGATGCAGGAGAAAAGAGATGGCTGGGAAAGAAACCAGATGGCCTTAAGACACCCCATCTCTCTTCAAGAGGTACTGTTCAATCTGTCAGGAAGGACCCTGGTTTGGGTTCCATGAAAATGGCCTCAGCATTTACAAGGCTTATGACTGACAGGCTAGCCTTTTGTGAGGCTATATCCCAAAGTTAAGAAGTCTGATAAGTCCAGGCATGATTGCAATGAAATCTTGTTGACTATCTGGGTTAAACAATAACTTTCTAGGTGTTCCCTGCTCTCCTTTTGATTAATGTTCCAAATACTTTCTCGGCCAATAGAAAAAAAAGTATAATTTTGAGACCTTCCCCCCCTTACTTCCTCCTTAAGAAAACAGAGCAAATACAAAGTCAGAAATATGTGTGTGCACTCTCTCTCTCTCTCTCACTCCCCAGTGAATGCAGCAGAACAAATGGAGGCCTTCCGAAGTCATTTTATCCTTTTCTGATGGGCTTGATAAGCATAGGGGTGAAACCTCTGGTTTCTTAACAGAAGCAGCTTGGCAACGTAACATTCAGAAGTTGGATAAAATTGAATCCAGCAAAGACAAATGAAGAATTATTGAAGGGATCTGTTCTCCATAATGTTGTCTAATTCTAGGAGAACAATAGCCAGATGTTTGAGGGCTCTGGATTTCATTGAAAATCAAAACTCAAACCCTATACTCTTTAGAGGCAAAGCAAAAGCAGTGACTGTATTCGGACCAATTGCTCAAGAAGGCATGATTCAGTTAAAAACACAGTTTATTTTCTGGCTTCTCTTCAAGGAATTCTTGCTCCCTTAGGCTTCTGTATCTTCTGGATGCAGTCTTGCCTGGTTGATCAGCCAGGCTGTGGGAAAGCAGTTTGTGGGCCTGTCTAAAATGGTCTTTGAGTCAGATTATGGACTTTCCCCTTCCTCCAACTCCGTTTCTCCTTCCGGGGTCTACTGCTGTACTTTAAGAAAGACAAAGTTTCTACAGCATTTCTTGTTGGAGTAATGGAATTTTAATAATCTTCATAGTCTTGAGCTGCAGAGTTTCTTTTTCTTTATTTTTCTCCATTCAATCTTTTCTTTCTTTCTTTCTTTCTTTCTTTCTTTCTTTCTTTCTTTCTTTCTTTCTTTCTTTCTTTCTTTCTTTCTTTCTTTCTTTCTTTCTTTCTTTCTCCCTCTTCCTTCCTTCCTTCCTTTCTTCCCTCCCTCCCTGTTTCTTTTTCTTTCTTTCTTTCTCTTTCTTCCTTCCTTCCTCCCTCCTTTCTTTCTTTCCTCCCTCCCTCCCTCTTTCTTTCTTTCTTTCTTTCTTTCTTTCTTTCTTTCTTTCTTTCTTTCTTTCTTTCTCTTTTCTCCCTCCCTCTTTCTTTCTTTTTCTTTCTTCCTCCCTCCTTTCTTTCTTTCTTTCTTTCCTCCCTCCCTCCCTCCCTCCCTCCCTCCCTTTCTTTCTTTCTTTCTTTCTTTCTTTCTTTCTTTCTTTCTTTCTTTTTCTTTCTCTTTTCTCCCTCACTCCCACTTTCTTTCTTTTTCTTTCTTTCTTTCTTTTTCTCCCTCCCTCCCTCTTTCTTTCTTTTCTTTCTTTCTCTTCCTTCATTTCCTCCCTCCCTCCATTCTTTCTTTCTTTTTTCTTTTTCTTCTTTTCTTTCCTTGTTTCCCCTGCCTAAAAAAGTAAACAGATTCTTAACTTCATTATTTTTTTTTAGGTGAGAAGCTTTGCAGTGGTTTTTCAAACTTGTCCAGTTGGCAATCTTAAATTAATTAATATTATCACATTTTCTTCCAAATTGCTAAGAGCGGCACATTTTTAAATACTGTTTTTATCTTTCCAGTCTTGTTAGGTTGAGCGATAACTGACTTGCCCGAAGCTAAGCGGCTGCATGAACTTCATGAACTTGAACCCGAGTTCTACATCTGATGCCTTTCATTGCAGTTCTGTGATTGATCCCTCAACTTTCCCATAAGAACAATAGGAACACTTTTGCTTTGTGCTTTTAATCATAAACGAAAATATTACTGATTATTATTGGAGCACCAGGTAGTCAAATGTTATACTTGAGCAAACATCTAATAATTAGGTTGGAATTTGATAATTGAACAAGAATTCAAATTAACAATAACTATTAGATGGGATGGGTGAAAAAAATTGACATCAAAGAATAGTAGTAAAATGATCTGAATAATAACTTATTCGGCTTACTTGGAAAATGTTTTTCACTTTATTGTCATATTTTCTGTACTATAATGAGGACTAGCTACTTGGTATGTATCTCGAATGCTTGAAATTTTAATATACATCATGCTACTCTGCATAATTTAGAACAACTTAGAATTCTGGAAGTTGAAGTCTACATCTTAAAGATGCCAAGATTGAAAAACGCTGGTTTTAGAATTTTGTTGCTAGTTATTTACTAGTATCTTTTGCTTGTAATTAGCAGAGGGTTGTGGCTATTCACCAGAGGGAGCTAGAGAGCAAATTCATAGATTATGTTAAAAAAAAAAAAAACTTGGGATGCATATTTAATTAAAGGGACATCACTATAGTGGGTACATAAGCAGAGATATTTGTGGTTGGGTAACTTAAATGAAAGTTAACAGGACTTTTTAAAGAATAAAAGGCACCAGAATCACTCTATGGGAGAGATGGGTGGCATAAAAATTTAATAAATAAATAACAATAATAAAATAAAAACAATACCTATTTTGGGAGAAAAATTTAAGAAATTAATAAGTAAGTGAACAAAGGCACAGGGAAACAAACAGGAAAGAGAAAGAAAGAAAAAGAAAAGCTGTAAAGAAATATATAACTCTTAATACCAGTTATATATTTTTTTCAATATTTTACTCTACTTTCCATAGTCTATCTTTTCAATAGAACGGTAACTTCTGATCCTGTTATAAAATTCCCATCTGAGCTCTTTTTCATTTAGTTTTTAATGTTCAATTTGTAACGTATCCCTACTTCTTCCTTACCTACTAAATTCGTTCGAGGTGAACTGGGGGCCATTATCGGAGACCAGTGTGTCAGGGAGTCCGTGAGTTACGAAAAGGTGAGTCAGGGCTTTAACAACTGCCTGTGTGGTGGTCGTGGGAAGTAAGGCCACATCTATCCATTTTGAATAGGCGTCCACGACCACCAAGAAGGTCTTGCCGTGCATTGGCCCGGCCAGGTCGATGTGAAGCCGTGACCACGGGGCATTGGCACTTTCCCACTTTGTGGGTGTGGCGGTTGGCGGGGCTGCCCTAGATTCCTGACAGGGTCGACACGAGCTTACCCACTTGGCGATCTGATCGTCCATCCCGGCCACCAGACGTAACTTCGAGCTAACGCCTTCATCCGCACAATTCCTGGATGGCCCTCGTGCAGCATCTTCAAGACAGGTATGCGAAGGGTGGTTGGTATGACCACTCTGGTACCCCACAATAGGCATCCCTGCAACTTAGAGAGCTCTAGCTGGCGAGTTTTAAATGGGGCGAAATCAACTGAATAGTTAGTTTCCGGCCACCCCTCCCTACCCAGTCCAGAACCTGGGCGATTGTTCTGTCCTTCTTGGAATGTGATGCTATGTCGTCTGCAGTCACCGGCAGCTTGAGTTCGTTTACATCAAAATGGCATGCACAGGAGCTGGGTCCTCTACTGGGGCTGGCAAGGGGCAGCGGCTGAGGGCATCAGCGTGGTTTAGATTTTTACCGGGACGATAGACCAGTTTGTACGAGTAAGCCGCCAGGAATAAGGTCCATCTGGTCATTCTAGGCGACAATATCTCATGGGGTTTGCTTTTCCCCTGATAATAATCCTAAAAGCGGCTTGTGATCAGTTAATAAGTTCGAATTGGTGTCCGAATAGAAATTGTGGAATTTTTTGACTGCTGCTACTGCAGCCAAGGCCTCCTTATCAACCTGGCTGTAATTACGCTCAGTCGCTGAAAGGGTTCTTGAAAAGAAGGCAATTGGTGCCTCGGAGCCATTGGGGAGCCTGTGACTTAAGACAGCTCCTATCCCAAAAGGGGATGCGTCTGCGGCTAGGACCAAAGGAAGGCGTTGGTCAAATTGTATTAAGACAGCCTCAGAGGTGAGTAGAGATTTGACTGCCACAAATGCTTGGTTTTCTTTGGGTCCCCAGTGCCATGGTGTGTTTCTGTCTAAAAGTCTGTGCAATGGCTCCGCAACTGACGCCTTGTGTGGGAGAAACGAAGCGTAGAAGTTCAATAACCCCAGGAAGGCTTGTAACTCGGTTTTGTTGGTAGGCGTGGGCGCCTCGTGGATGGCCTTGACTTTCGATTCCACCGGGTGGATGCCTGAGGCGTCTAGCCTGTAGCCTAGAAAGTCCACCTGTCTAGTGGCGATGGTACACTTCTCCCGTTTTAGTTTGAGGCCATGCTCATCGGAGTATTCTGCAGGGTCATCCTCACTTACCGCTACTTCAGAGTGTACGGAGGAAGTGCTGGGTCTGGAAGTGGTGCCCTGGATCTCAGCTGCGGACTGTGCTGCAAGTTCTGCAGCTAAGGCTTCTTCAACTGCCTGGGGAGGTTTAGGTCTCTTCTAGCCAGCAAACGCCTCTGGAGTTTTAGATCCTCACCCCACAAACGAGTTGGTCGAGCAGCATGTCGTCCAAATAGTTCTTGAACTCACATTGTAGAGCTGCTGTCCTCAGGGCTGCCATATATTGATTTATGGATTCCCCTCGGCTTGCTTCCTCATCCTAAAGGCGAAGCGCCTAGCAATCTGAGACGGTTTTGGTGAGTAGTGGTTGGATAGCGTTTCCACCAACTCTGCCCATGGGACATTCCCGATTTCTCGTGGGGCCAGGAGTGCTGTGGCGGTGTCGTATACAACAGCCCACAGTAGCTGAGGAAGTAGGATTTCTTCCTCTGCTCCGAAACTTCAGCCAGTCCAATGGCATCGATAAAGTGGTTGAAGCGATTCTTATACTAATCCCACTTTTCCTCATCAGGTTTGAAAGGGGGAATACTGAATTGACATTCATTTTGGACCCCTCAGTCTCTTGGTAGACTGGTCTGCCTCACTGGGTGCTCGTGGTCTTGGATTGATGCTGCTTGAAAGCGTTGGCGGCTGTGGCTACAGTGCCCTAGTCTCACTCAATGACTTAGGCTTTCCTGAGGCGCTTGAATTTTCGCGCTCTTTGCGGCGTTAGGCGGCTGTGGCTGTGGTGCTGTACTGACAGCGCTTTAAAATTCGAGCCTTTTTTATTTATTTATTTTTTTGGGGGAGGCGGCTGAGGCACTGTAATTTCACTTGGTGGCTTCTGTAGTGACCTCTATTGTAATTTGCGCCCTTTTTGTAATTGAGGCGGCTGAGGCTCTCAGCGCCGTAGCTTGCTCTAGTGGCTGCAGCTCAATGACAGCCGTTAGAATTTTCGCGCCCTTTTTCTGCGTGCGTGGCGGCTGCGGCTTCAGCGCCCGACTCTCACTATCTGTGGTGCTCTAACCTTTGCAACTTTTACTGACAGCACCCAGCCTTCGCTAACCGCGGCAGATCTAACCTGAGCGGCTCTAGCACTTTTACTTCTGAGCCCGATGCTCGGTAATCCAAGCGGCTGCGGCTTCCGTTCCTTGAGGAAATGCTCCTGACTAGCCTTCCAATCCCACCTTCGTCGCCAGTGTTGTAGTTCGAAGGAAAGGAGAGGCTAGACCAGGGCATACGGTTAACAATGTTTATTTGATGAACGGTGGTTGTCGCGCCTGCCGGTGAACGGGCAGACTCGCATGCGAACAACGGCTGGCTTGGCTTGACAGCCGGCTTTTTATATGCCGGCTGTCAAACGGCGCCAGCCAATAGGAACGGTTGTTGAATCTGCTCAAAGAGCGGACCCGGTTGGAGCCCCAACCGGTTCCCAAGACATAACAGTATCTATGTATCTACAATACATCTATATCTAATCTGTATCTATATCCATATCAAAAGTGGTATTCAGTAGGTTCTGACCAGTTCTGGAGAACCGGTAGCAGAAATTTTGAGTAGCTGGGCAAACTGGCAAATCCCAGACTGGAGATTTTACAGTATCCTTCCCTGGCCACACCCACCAAGCCATGCCCACAGAACCGGTAGTTAAAAAATTTGAATCCCACCACTGATCCATTTCTATCCATATCTGTATTATATCCATATCCATCTATTTATCTAACCATCCATATCTATCTATCTATCTATCTATCTATCTATCTATCTATCTATCTATCTATCTATCTATCTATCTATCTATCTATCATCTATCTATCCATCCATCCATCCATCTATATTTATCTACTTATCTATCTATCTATCATCTATCCCTCTACACACATAAACACACACACACTGCAACACACAAATAATTTGGATCGTTTTAAAGAAAACTTGATATATATAATAAAATACCATGAAAACTTGATTCTGGTCAGGGACTAATATTGTCTGAACAGCTCTCAGAACTAATTGCCAGCAGTGCATCTTATTAAAGAGTCGTGGACGATAGGTTATACAATATTTTCTTTTGTTACTTCCTGGAGTTTTATAGTTAAGAAAATACGGCTCACAACTGATAACTTCACCCCTTTCCTAAGAGGTCTGTAGGGGGCGTGCATAAGCACACCAACGTGCCTACTGTCCCTGCCCTATTGTTTCTTTTTATTTTTCTTATATGCATCTATTTCATGTATTCATAACTATGTTTATACTTATACCTATTATCTTGTAAGCGATTGACAAATCAAATAAACAAACAAACAAATAAATAAAGCTGTTCAAGAGAACACTGCATTTTCTGGGAAGGGCCAAGCATCAAACTTCTTGCAGTTCGTATCTTCTTTAAATAAAGATATCAGATAGGTACATCATGTCCATTAAAATCTCAGGAAGCTGTTTATGGCATCCGTAACCACTTCTGTGCTTTCTCTCTTCTTGTACAAAGCAGCAGCATTAGCTAACACTAGAAGCGGGCCAACAGAGAGGCAAGTTTTGAAAATGGAAGAACTTTCTAGATGTCTGTGTTATCTTTTTCCAAGATCATCCTTCCATTTTTTTTCTTTCTGCAGTACAGGTTAGCCCTCGACCTTCAAACCACAATTGGGATCAAAATTTCGATTGATAAGCAAGGCTGTTAAGTGAGACACACCGAATGTTACAATCTTTTTGCCACAGTTGTTGAGTGAATCACTTTATCACACAGTCATAAAGCAAATCTGACTTCCTCTTGAAAGCCTCCAGTAATGGCGCCTCCACAACTTCTGAGGGCAACTTCTGTTCCATTGGTTGATTGTTCTCACTATCAGAAACTTTCTCCTTATTTCTAGATTAAATCTCTCCTTGTTCAGTTTCCATCCATTATTCCTTGTCTGGCCTACAGGTGCTTTAAAAAATAGCTTGACCCCTTCCTCCCTGTGGCAGCCCCTCAAATATTGGAAGACCGCTATCATGTCTCCCCTGGTCCTACTCTTCACTACACTAGCCAAGCCCAGTTGCTGTAACCATTCTGCATATGTTTTTCATATTCTCAGGAGTCTTTTCCAACACCAAACTTCCAAAACATTGATACTTTTCCTATCTCGGTTCTTCAAAGTCTAACTTTCACCTCCATAAAGCACCAAGAAAATGCTGTAGTTTACTGACTTTTATTGACTGCTTGTTCCTTACTATTGATGGTTGATATTACAAGGTAAAAGCTGCCTACTTCTTTGATATGTTCATTGTCAATTCTAAAACTAGATGTTTGACTTGTTATAGGTAGTTTGGCCTTCTTTATATTTAATTTCAGGCCCATTTTTTTCTCCTGTGCTCCTTGACTTTTCTTACTGAAGCTTAAACCTTGTAATTTATTTTATTCTTCATTTGTCCTCAGTTCTACGCTGGCAGTGGGACAATAGTTTCCATTCCCATAGGATACCAAAATGGTGTCAATCAAGAAATGGTTGCTTCCTGAATTTACGTTTTACTTTACATAATAATATAGGTAGTCCTCAACTTACAATCATTTGTTTAGTGACCATTCAATGTTAGAACAACACTGAAATGACCATTTTCCACATGACAATTGCAGCCGCAGTGGTTAAAGTGCAGTACTGCAGGCTACTTCTGCTGACTGCCAGCTGACTGCAGTTTGGCAGTTTGAATCTCACCAGGCTCACGGTTGACTCAGCCTTCCATCCTTCTGAGGTGGATAAAATGAGGACCCAGATTGTTTGGGGCAATAGGCTGGCTCTATAAACCACAGAGAGAGGTCTGTAAAGCACTGTAAAGTGGTATATAAGTCTAAGTTCTACTGCTTATTGCTATCTTCACAGTCGTGCTCAAAATTCAGATACTTGGCAACTGGCATGAAGCAATAGCAATAGCACTTAGACTTATATACTGCTTCACAGTGCTTCACAGCACTCCCTAAGCAGTTTATAGAGTCAGCCTATTGCCCATAACAATCTGGGTCCTCATTTAATTGATTTCGGAAGGATGAAAGGCTGAGTCAACCTTGAATCTGGTGAGAATTAAACTGCCGAACTGCTGGCAGAATTAGCCTGCAATACTGCATTCTAACCACTGTGCCACCCTGACTCTTATGTATTTGTGACAGTTGCTGTCATGTATTTGTGACAGTTGCTGTGTCCCAGGGATCACAGGGTTCTGTGATCACCATTTGCACCATTTGACAAACCAAGTCATTGAGGAACCCAGATTCAGCTTACAACTCTTGTTCCTAACTTCACAACTACAGTGAATCACTTAACAAACTCACTTAACATCTACCTTACTTGCTTAGCAAGGAAAATCTGAAGCTCAATTGTGGGCATAAGTTGAGGATTATCTGTAATGCTATCCCTCCTCAGATATCAAGGTTTTATTATTTGATCTTTTGGGTTTCCCAATTCTTACTTATCTGGGAAACGAGATAGAAACGGGATAGAAATAGAGTCTGCGAGGGTCTTATCTGGTTTTCCAAAAAATGGAAGGTCTGCTTGCAAACCTCATAGTCCTGAGGCACTTAAACAGCTCCATGCAGTATCAAAAACAAAAACAACAAAAAAGGTTCAGAAATAATTGTGTTGTGTGTACAAGAGTACTATCCAGCAAGATGAAAAACAAGGCAAAATTGATTTTTATCTCAAAGTAAAACCACAAAATACAAAACACTTGGAATTCTGACAAAAGAGATAACTCTTAATGGATTTGTAATCAACACACTTTCAAAGGAATGGGATTTTGATGCAGGTAAAAAGATATGGTCAGTCGCTTCCATTATAGACAGAAATAGGCTTGAATTTACAAAGGCACCTTGGAATAACCAGATGCATTTGCTGACAGCTGTCAACCTAGAGCTGATTAGGGATGAAATATCTATCACAAACATTTATTCAGGCATAAACCCCACCTGGGGTGTGCTTCAAATTTTTTAGCAAGGGGCTCTCTGCTCTAATGACTGGCTGGCTGGGCATGGCTGGGTGATCATGTGAATGGGTGGGTGTGGCTAGGTGATCACGCAATAGGGTGGTCATGTGATAGGGTGGGTGTGGCTAGATAGTCATGTGACTGGGTGGGTGTGGCCAACTCGACATTGCTTCTTTGCCCTAATTACATGCATTTAATACTTAAATAAAAGACTGGATGAAACCAGGCTTCATAGCAGTGACAGTGAGAGGGATCTTGGAGTCTTAGTGGAGTTTTTGGTGAGTTACATTATTCTTATTATTTGGGAATTAATCCCCTCAGAGGCTGGTGGCTATATTATCTGGTTTTCTCAATGGCTCTCCCTCACAAGCACTGAGTGGATTGTTTATCTAGCTTGCAACACTTTTACGAGATGTGAAATGCTCTTGGCTGAACGCCCAGAAGTTCAATTAAGCCTATTAAGAGCTTTCCCTTGTTGTTTGTCTTTCTGAGGTTATTGGGGGCTGTCTGAACCCCTCAGAGTCTTAACTAGGGGCTCTCCCCTGCGAGCCCCCAGCAGCCCACCCTGAACCCTACTGATGTCTGTGGAATTTAGTGGTAAATATGGCAGTTCTGTATTGCCACCTAAAGAATAACAGAGATGTTTTCACATGCAGGTAGTCCTCAACACAGAACCACAATCCAGCTCAACATTTCCAGTGCTAAGCATGACAGTTGTTAAGTGAGTTGTGCCCCACTTTATGACCGTAAAAACAAATCACTGCAGTAGTGAAATGAATTATGTGGTTGTTAAACAAACATCTGGCTTTCTGCATTGACTTTGTTTAACGGAAACCATCCGGGAAGGTTGCAAATGATTTTTTCATGATCTCTGGGTAGTGCCATAATTGCCAAGAGTCTAAATTTTGATCACTTGACCATGGGGATGCTACAACAGTCGTAAATGTGAGAACTGATAATAAATTTCCTTTATTTTAGTGCTGTTGTAACTTTGGTCACTAAGTGAATCATTGTAAGTTGAGGACCCTCCAATATTTGAGGGGCTGCCACAGAGAGGAATGGGGGCACCCAAAGGCCAGACAAGGAATAATGGATGGAAACTGATCAAGGAGAGATTCAACCTGGAAATAAGGAGAAACTTTCTGACAGTGAGAACAATCAACGAATGGAACAAAAGTTGCCCTCGGAAGTTGTGGGAGCTTCATCACTGGAAGCTTTCAAGAAGAGACTAGACTGCCATTTGTCAGAAATGGTGTAGGGTCTCCTGCTTCGGCGGGGGGGAGGTTGGACTAGATGACCCAGAAGATCCCTTCCAACTCTGTTAATCTCTAGTTCTCTAAAGAACTAGAACTAGAATAAGGAATCCTTATTCTATCTCTAGTTCTGTAGGCATCAAGCTTGACCCGAAGAGATTTTACCAATTTCAAGTTGGACGAAGACTTAGAAAACTTCCTTAAGTCCATCACTTCTATCATGATTATTTTATGAGATGGTCTCAGACCGCCTCCCTTCCTGAAATATGATGCTGCATTGGGATGAATGCTCCCAAAGCATATATTATAATACAGTGGGTAGTCCTCAAATAAATCACTTTTATCAGCACCATTGTAACTTTGGTCACTGTTATAAGTCGAGGACTACCTGTGATATAATTTCTTTGGTAGCCCTTTTCTTGCCTAACACTGTCAGACAGGTTTGTCTTAAAAGTTCAGTGACACTTATGGATGAGTGCTCCAAAAATCTGGATTTCCCCAGAGGGCAGACTTAAAGAGAAGAATATTCTTTGGTACCATCTAGTGATGTGGCATTGACTTTTTGCAGTCTACTGGCTACCATCCCTATAAGATGCCCACCCCCACAAAAACATTTATTATTAATTTATTATTTATTTGTCGAGCACGTATTAGTTAACAGATATAAGTAAACATGATTATTAATACATGAAATGGATATGAATAAAAGGGAACATTAGGACAGGGATGGTAGGCACGTAGGTGTGCTTATACACGCCCTATGGATAGATAGATGAGATAAATAGACATACATACATATACATATGCATATGCATATACATATACATATACACATACACATACATATACATATACATATATATGTATGGTATTCAGCTTTGTTCGGGTTTTTCCCCACATCATTATAGTTGTGCTTTTAAAGTTGTAGCAACATTTTGGCAGAATCTCATCTGCCATCATCAGGCTTCTGTACTGTGTTCCTCTGTGAGTCAGACTTTCACAGCCATTTCTGTTTTGAATTTGGGGCTAGCCTACTGCTGTGCCAGAATGGTTTTTTCTTCATCCTGATTGATTGGGAGTCTTGGTCTGTGTTTATTGGTCTTGGAGTTTGCTGTGTTCTGCTTGATTGGTGTTTCTAATATCTTCTGTCTGTTTTGTGGCTTTTTTTGTGTCTTGATTGGTGAAACCATGTTGAAACTTACAAGCAGATCTTCTTGTTTCACTATTTCCACTATTCACTCAAGTCCCGATAAAAGAAACTCTTGAAATCTTCAAAAATAAATACCAACCAGCTAAACACCTCATGGAACTAACAGAAC
This sequence comes from Pseudonaja textilis, assembly GCF_049901715.1. Classification (NCBI taxonomy): domain Eukaryota; kingdom Metazoa; phylum Chordata; class Lepidosauria; order Squamata; family Elapidae; genus Pseudonaja; species Pseudonaja textilis. The sequence continues at coordinate 8,746,310 of NC_142008.1, forward strand.
ACTGCTTAACCAACACATATTTCATATACAAAGGACAAAGATACAAGCAAATTGAAGGAACCCCTGTGGGATCACCACTGTCACCCATCATTGCAAACCTGTTCATGGAAGAATTCGAATCCAGAGCCCTGGCTAATGCCACCCACAAACCCAAACTATGGTTAAGATACATTGATGACACATTTGTGATTTGGCCCATGGAAAAGAAAACCTAAATAATTTCCTAACACACCTAAACAGCACACACCCCAAAATCAAGTTCACCATGGAAATGGAAACAAACAAACAACTACCATTCCTAGATGTAGTAATCTACAAAAAAACAGATGGCACACTAGGACACACCATATACCAGAAGAAAACACACACCAACCGCTACCTCAACGCCCAATCCCACCACCACCCAGCACAGATAAACTCCGTGGCTAAAACACTAATTGATAGAACCAAATGCCTGGCAGACAAGACACACATAAAGACTGAACTATGCACCCTGACTAAAGTACTGACAGCCAACGGCTTCCACAAAAGCAAAATCACCGGCTTGATCCACAAAAATACACTGAGGCATAATGGAGACCTAGAAGATGAACAGACCTATGGAACAACTGTCCTGCCCTACATAAGAGGTACTACAGACAAAATCAGTAAGCTACTACACAGGCATCACATCAAGACTGCCTTCAAAACAGACAAAAATAGCAGCCATCCTTAGAAACCCCAAAGATAAAATCGACCTGGAAAACCAAGGCATATATAAAGCCCCCTGTGCATCATGCCCTGCCACATACGTTGGACAGACCAATAGAAGAATAAGTACCCACCTGGATGAATACAAAAATGCAGTAAAAAAGCTGGAACATACTTCCTCACTAGTCCAACACATGAAAGCCACAGGTCATAGCATCAACTTCAATGGCACCAAAACTCTAGCCACTATAGAAAACCCCAGCCACAGAATTATCAGAGAAGCCATAGAGATTGAAAAAAACTGAAAGCATGAACAGAAGAGATGATTCCACCAGACTGTCAATTATTGGAAGCCTGCACTCACAAACAAAAAAATCTCCACACCACTAGCCAGGCAAACACCTGGGCACAAACAGATCACCCCTGATACCTCCAGCTCAAACACACCCCAACCAGGCATCCAGATGAAACCTAGCTTCCTAACAAATGATAGCCCTCCATTTACTTGGAGACAAGCTGCACTAAAAGCCTCCAATACAGGAACACAATGTTGCCAGCCAATTGAGACACAAAAAAAGCCACAAAACAGACAGAAGATATTAGAAACACCAATCAAGCAGAACACAACAAACTCCAAGACCAATAAACACAGACTAAGACTCCCAACCAATCAGGATGAAGAAAAAACCATTATGGCACAGCAGTAGGCTAGCCCCAAATTTAAAACTGAAACAACTGTAAAAGTTTGACTCACAGACGAATACAATACAGAAGCCTGATGATGGCAGATGAGATTCTGCTGAAACATTGCTACAACTTTAAAAGCACAACTATAATGACGTGGGAAAATACACGAACAAAGCTGAATACCATATATGTAAGTACCCATGAAAACAACTATATTGTGCATATATATGTATATGTATATATATTTATATGTATGTATATATGTATTTTATATACATATGTGTGTGTGTGTGTGTGAGAGAGAGTGTGAATACACCTACACCTACACCTACACACACATATATGTGAGCTGCTTAAAATGCCCATATAATAACACATTCACAGCAAGTTAAATTGACCTTAGGTAGCTATTGTGGAATGGAATTTTTGGACAACCATTAGCAGCTATGAGTCCAGCCAGTTGTCTTGGTGGCTTAATCACATTAGATCTTTGGCTCACTAAAGGATTGTCGGGAGCAAATAAATAGGAACATTCAAATTCATTCATTGAATACAAAATTTTTATTATTGCTACCACTACAGAAGATTCTAGTGCAGGGGTTCACAATCCCCAGGTTGTGGCCCACTACTAGACTGTGGTTTATTTGGAACCAGGCCATATGTGGTCCAGTTCCCTTCCCCGAACTCCAGTTGTGCCTCTAAGCCACAAAGATGGGGACCGCTGTTCCAATCAATTAATAGGCAAAGCTAAATTGGTGCTAAATAAGAGTCAATGGAATTCATAGAGGCCTGGACGTTTATGATAACTCAATGGCTCTAAACTGATGACATGTTTAATCCTGCCTTCCAGTTTAGCATCTTGTTCTCCTACAAGGTTATAGATTTTCCTATACTGAAGCCTATAACTTATAATCAAATATTGATTGAGTTAGGTGCACTAACATACATTAATACAATTTTGTTATATTAATATAATATGTTATTTGTGCAGCTGTGTAATAATTCTTCCTTTCTTCCTCCCTCCCTCCTTCCATCCTCCTTTCCTCCCTCCCTCCCTTCCCACCTTCCTTCTTCCCTAACCTTTTTCAGGATTTGTAAGCATGGAATTAAAAAATAATGAAATGAATCCATCCAGAACCCGCTATACATTTGTATTATGTTTGAGGTCAGATGTGCAAAGCTTTTTGAAATCTTTCATTTTGAAGTTTTTTGCAGAGCTATCCTATCACTTCCTTCCAAGGTGGATTCTTTTTAAAGCAAGAAAAACAAACAAACTGGCACGCACAATCCAAAACAGGTGCTACGAAAATACAAGAGGGTAGCAAGTGATAGATGGTGCTTATCTGTCCATTCTATTTTTGTAAAAAGGCAAAAATAATGGCATGGTAAACTTATTTCCAAAACATCCCTAATGATGTCTGTCTGTCTGTCTGTCTGTCTGTCTGTCTGTCTGTCTCTCTCTCTCTCTCTCTCTCTCTGTGTGTGTGTGTGTGTGTGTGATCAATTAAACAGCCTGAATGAGAAAGCACCATTTAGTAATACCACAAACAAACTTTTGCAAGTTTGGTTCTTGAACTCAATTCCAGACCCTCTGCACGGAATGCAGAAGTGATAGCTATTTTTCTTCTAGTTAGGAAGGGGGTAGGAAAAAGATTGGATAATGTCCAACAATAAATAGGCTTTAGGTAGTAGATCATTGCCAGATACTTTACAGTAGATAAGTTTAAGTAAAGCAAGTGTTACACCCAGTGAATTCTGCTATGACTTCAGCATGAAGGAGCTCATACAAACAGGTGAAAGATCAGGAAATTCACAATTAAAGGCACAGCTTTGTCCTTGTTCTTGTTCTGGAGGTTCGGGGAAAACATGCCAAAAGTCGGCTGAAGACACTGCTGTGGAAGACAATGAGATGGTTTGAGGATGATTTCCAGAATTGTGAACATGATACTGTAGTTCATAATGGCTATCCTAAACTTTCTTAGTAAGGAGGAAGTCTATCCCAGCTTATAACAACAGCAATTCATTTGATCCTTCCAATCATGCAGGTAAATGAATAAACCAGATTGGGTTTTGTTTTTTGTTTCTTTAGGCATTTGACTTATTTTGTTAGTCAACATGTGTTAGTTATATGTGCAAAAGTAAGAGGTAAAAACTAGGGATGCAAAAGTTACAATAAAACATTATGAACATGGTGGCGCAGTGGTTAGAGTGCGGTACTGCAAGCTACTTCTGCTGGCTGCCAGCTGCCTGCAATTTGGCAGTTCAAATTTCACCAGTCTCAAGGTTGACTCAGCCTTCCATCCTTCTGAGGTGGGTAAAATGAGGACCCAGATTGTTGGGGGCAATATACTGACTCTGTAAAGTACTTAGAGAGAGCTGCAAAAACACTATAAAGCAGTATATAAGTCTAAGTGCTATTGCTATTAAAAAGAAGCCTTCAATAGTACATTTTCCCCTTTCTTTCATTTCCCTCCCAACCAGCTATTAACCACTCCCCAGATATTCATTCAAATAGTTCTCGAGTTACGACAATAGTTTGGACTGGAACTTCTGTTGTTGAGCTACACGTGTAGCTACATGTGTTTATTATTCTACCTTTTTTTAATTCTACCTTTATTCTACCTTTTTGGAGGGCCATGTTGTAAAGAGAACTTGCCTTCTCCCATTGACTTTGACCCCTGGTATCATACATGGTGGTCAAGCCACTCTTGGGCCCCGCAATCATCATAAGTACCTGCAGGTGGCAAAGCATCCAAATTTTGATCACATGACTGAGGGGATTTGGCTACAGTTGTAAGGGCAAGGATCATAAGTCACTTTTTTTTCTGCTGTCATAACTTTGAATGCTTGTTAAATAAATATTTGTAAGTCGAGCACTAGTGTATTCTACTTCAAATTGTAGTATTGAAATTGTAGTATTGAAAGGCACTCCTTTCAGTAGATAACAGATAATCAGAGTGGGAAGGGACCTTGTGGTTCATCTATTTATTTTATTTATTTATTTGATTTGTCAATTGCTTACAAAATCCAACCCTCCGCCCAAGTAGGAGACCTTACACCGTTTCTGACAAATGGCAGTCCAATCTCTTCTTGAAGGTCTCAAGTGATGATGCTCCCACAACTTCCGAGGGCAACTTCTGTTCCATTGGTTGATTGTTCTGTCAGAAAGTTTTTCCTTATTTCCAGGTTAAATCTCTCCTTGTTCAGTTTTCATCCATTATTCCTTGTCTGGCCTACAGGTGCTTTAGAAAATAGCTTGACCCCTTCCTCTCTGTGGCAGCTCCCCAAGTATTGGAAGACCGCTATCATGTCTCCCCTGGTCCTTCTCTTCACTAGACTAGCCATTCCCAGTTCCTGCAACAGTTCTTCATATGTTTTAGCCTCCAGTCCCCTAATCATCCTGGTTGCTCTTCTCTGTATTTTTTCTAGAGTCTCAACATCTTTTTCATAGTGTGGTGACCAAAACTGGATGCAGGACTCTAGGTGTGGTCTTATTAAGGCTTTATAGAGTGGTATTAGTACTTCCCTTGATCTTGATTGTATCCCTCTGTTAATGCAACTTAGGTCCTCGACTTACAATAGTTCATTCGGCAACCATTCAAAGTTACAACAGTATTGAAAATAGTGACTCATGACCATTTTTCACACTTTTCACTTTTGCTGCATCCCCTCGGTCACGTGATGTACATTTGGATGCTTAGCAAATGACTCACATTGATGATGGTTGTAGTGTCCACGGGTCATGTGATCCCCTTTTTGCGACCTTCCGACAAACGAAGTCCATGGGGAAAAGCCAGATTCACTTAACAACCGGGTTCTCAATTTAACAACTGCAGTGATTCGCTTAACAAACGTGGCAAGAAAAGTCATAAAATGGGGCAAAACACACTTAATGAACTTCTCACTGAGCAACATAAATGTTGGACTCCATTGTGTTCGTAAGTTGAGGACTACCTGTATTTAAGATTTTCTTTCCATTTTTGAAAAATCTATCTCCTTCTTTTCTTCAAAAGTCCTGCTTCAAATGTCACCACTTGTCTTGCTCTGTGTGGGCTGCATATAAGGAGGCCATTCCTTCCCGAATTTCTCAACCACTAGTGCAAATAAAGCCATATTCTCTCATTGTATTGTACAGCATTTATTTTATCATTTTATTTTATTGGTAGTCTGAACTGCTTAGCACATCTCATGGTTTGGTGGATGATAGTGCAAGTAGTCCTTGACCTACAGCGACAAACTGAGCCCAAAATTTCTGTTACAAAGAGATGTTAAGTGAATTTTTGCTCCGTTTTATGACCCTTCTTGCCATGTTTGTTAAGTGAATCACTGCAGTTGTTAAATTAGTAACATGGTTGTTAAGTGAATCTGGCTTCCCCATTGACTTGGGTCATCCATAGGTCCCAAAAGTCGATCATGTGAGTTCGGGATACTGCAACTGTCATTAATATGATTCAATTGCCATGCACCTGAATTTTAATTAGAATTTCATTGGGAATTTGATTTTGGTTGCAATGGTTGCAAATGTGAAAAATGGTCATAAGGCACATTTTTCAGTGCCATTGTAACTTTGAACAGTCACTAAATGAACTGTTGAAAGTCGAGTACATTGAACTGCCTGAACATTGTCTCTACTAGCCATTTTCTGCTGGAAAATTCAACCACTGAAAAATGCCTGTTTTTAAACTAAAAAGGAAACCCTGGAATGGGCAGTGTCAGATGGGAGCAGGTTTCTGTTACCGGAATAAGTGAAAGATGTCCTTTAGAAAAGATTCAAGACCAAATGCTTTTCGCTTTCCACCAAAATAAATTTGCATTATCTCCATTAAACATTCTCAAATTATAGCAGATTTAACCTGAGACGTGTCTGGGGTTGAAATATAGCGCATATAATGTGGTTTAAAAATACTCTTCCTATGAAACAGCATATTACCCACTAATGTGTTTCTGCTTCTATTTCAGCCTTCTATTATAAATCTGGCACTGAAGGCGGGAGTGTAAAATTCACTAGAAATTAAGAATTAGAGCAGGTTATGATCTCTTAACAGGCTGGCAATCAGATAGGATCATAGACTGGTAATTGACAGTGGAAACTGATAATTCAAAGTGGCCTGGACAATGTTTTCTTAGTTTGGCTTAGGTGATATCCTGCAGAACAGATATTTTGTCCTCGAGCCCTATAAATAATAGATTCCTAACAAAAAGTGTCATTCAGCTGCTTCTGCCCATAGAGGTGCTTGATATGCAAGGCACACTTGTAAAGAAAAACCAATCAGCTTTATCCATCTTACAAGCCAATATATTATTTATTGACCTAAGGAAAGAGGATGGGTGGAAGGCCAAATGAAAAATGAAAAGTCTATAGGCTTTTACAAATTTTACAAAAGTAAACTTTTACATACTTAACAATGTTTCGCTTTGCAGCAGAAATGTTGGACTCAATTGTGGTCATAAGTAAAGGACTACTTGTATTATCATCCACCAAACTTTTACTTTTGTAAAATGAAGCATCTGGACCCTTTGCAAGACTTATAAGAATTATGAGCCTTGGTGGCGCAGTGGTTAAAGTGCGGTATTGCAGGCTACTTCTGCTGCAGCCAGCTGCCTGCAATTTGGTAGATCGAATCTCACCAGGCTCAAGGTGACTCAGTCTCCCATTCTTCCGAGATGAGTAAAATGAGGACCCAAATTGTTGGGGGCAATATGCTGACTCTGTAAACTGCTTGGAGAGGATTGTAAAGTACTATAAAGCAGTATATAAATCTAAGTGCTATTGCTATTATTTAGAGGGTGGATGAATAGGTCAGTAGAGATTTCAGGATAAATGAATTGGCAGATTGGGGGATGAAGTGATTTTGAGTATCTTATGAGGTCTTAAGTTCAAGTATGGGCAACCTGGGAGATCCCTTTCCCTCTAGACCTGATTGCTAGCAATTCTGGTTGGCGCTTAAAAGAATGATTTAAACCCAGTGGACATTCACTAAGTGTTTACCCTGTGCATTCTGCCTTGTGTATTAGAGAATGTATCGTTAGATTTATGGTATATCCCTCCTTTTATCTTCATGAGAACCAGGAAGGTTATGGCTGAGATGCTCTCTCAAAGTACATTTCTGCTCCAGGCACAGATCACTTTTATCTGATTGTTGTCTTGGATGTAGCTCTTCCTTCTGTCCCTAAGTCCTAGTTCCCATTACAGAAGGAATCTTACTACCCATTACAACGTCTCATGTCTCATTCAGGAATTCAGGGACTAAGTGTAGAAGACTTTCGAGATTTCTTCCCATTCTGTTATTCCATTCAGGTCTTTGTATGTAGCATTCCCTCCACTAAGTTTTTACCTACTATAAGGTCTTTATGAAGAGGATTGGGCTGAAAGAATTAACTCCAAATCAGCAAATGAGCTTCTGAGTGAGGGTGGATTTGAACGCAGGTCTTCCTTCTCCTAGTTAACACCTTTACAGCACGCTGGCTGTTCTCAAGACCCTTTGAAAATTCTCACGTTTGAACAGCCAACTTTCTTTCTACTTCAACTTACATTCATTGGATGTTTTCCTCCGTTGCTTGTACATTGATACCAAAGGGAGCAACACAAAAACTTAAAATACTAAAACAATTCTTCAAATCATCTTTTAATCAATCCACATTAAAGCACCTAAAATAGGGTTCAATTCTTCAATTATGCAGTTGTGGTTGCCATCTTGACTTTTTTTGATCCTTTATGGACCCCCATGTTTCCTTCTGTGTATAGGATCCACATCAGAAGTGGTATTTTACCGGTTTGGCCTGGTACTGCCGAGCCGGTAGCAGCGATGAGCAGCGGAGACCGAACCGGTTCTTTCCACTGCTCTGCTGTTGGGCCCACCCGCCCACCTGGGCTCCCATACTCACCTTTATCCTCTGCTTTCGAAGCGCAGCTGCTTTGCGTGGCACAGAAGAGTGCTGCGGCGGCAGCTGCTGAAGCAACCAAGAGAGTGCAGGCTTGCAAGAGGTGAGTTGGAACACCTCTGCACCTGCACAAAGGGCTAATTTGGTGCACGCATGCACGCAAAGTGTGTGCACGAGTGCAAAGCACACCCACCAATCCACGCCCACCGAACCAGTGGTAAAACTTTTTGAATCCCACCACTGATCCATATCAATTTACCATAAAAAGTCCTTACATATTTTCTCAAATTGTCTGAGCATAATAGAAAAATCTGGCAACCAACAACACACAATTCTACATGCAGGGAGTCCTCAATGTACAACTGGTTGCTAATGACTGTTCAAAGTTACAGCCAACCTCCAAAAGGGTTCTTCTGACCTGGATTCAAATTTGCAATTGTCACATGACCCTCTTGTGATCACATGATTGGGCTTCTGGCACAGGGTTACATTTATGCCCATATAATCACATCTCGTAATGGTTTTGCCAAAAACTGGCACTACTTCCATTTTTTGACAAATCTGTACCAGTGGTGGGATTCAATTTTTTTTACTACTGGTTCTGTGGGCGTGGCTTGATGGGTGTGGCAGGGGAAGATACTGTAAAATCTCCATTCCCTCCCCACTCCTGGGGGAAGCTTACTGCAAAATCCCCATTCCCTCCCCACCTCACTGACCTGCTTTCCAGCTCCATTCTCCTGTGCAGGGCAACCAAAGAAGACCCAGCCAATCAGCTGGGACTCGGGAGGCAGAGAATAGATGGGGGCGGGACCAGTCAGAGGTGGTATTTGCTGGTTCTCCGAACTATTCAAAATTTCTGCTACCGGTTCTGCAGAACTGGTCAGAACCTGCTGAACACCACCTCTGATCTGTACCCATAGCAAACCACTGCTTGCTTAATGACTATTACAAAAAAGGTTATAAAATCAGGCAACTGGCCCATTTTATAACCATTATGAAATGCTCCATTACAGTCATACATCAAGGAGGGCTACCCATCTTTTCCTGGTGATCAAGGAGATTATGTGGTCTGAATACGAATAATGAAGCCATTCTTTGAAACCGATTCATTCTTTGAATTGTACCTAAGAAAGACAAGATTTAAGAAGCTTATATTTATTCTTGAAGTGCAGGAGAAATAATATATGAATATAAAACAGGAACTAAAAACTGAAGCAGACTAGAATAGGCTTCCTTTATCTGATTTCTAGCACCAACCCAGAAAAGCAAACAGTGGTGTATTCTTAAAATAAATGAAAATCCCAGGATTCTTAGCAGTGTATTTATGGAGGCTTAAAGTACTATCAGCTCTTATCAGAAAATTTACTTGAAGCCTGTAACCACAGATCCTGCCCTGGTATATTGATAAATATTGGCTGTATTGTTTCTATTAGTCATACTATTTTTTAAGTACGTACAAAATGACACAGCTATACATAAACACAGGCAAACATTCGTTTTCTTCTCCTATCAACTTTGGTCAAGTATAAACCTCTCACTTTTGATATATATACATTGACAATTGTTTCTGGTTTTGTTTTATGACTCAAAGAATTTAATGATGATTTACAGAGAAGAATATTTTCAAGCTATAAACTTCTCTTTGCTGGCACAATGACTTAAAAAGAGAGAGAAAGAAAGAAAACTTTACCAAGGTTGTGTTTGCTCATTTTTATTTATTCTTCATTTTAGCACAAAAGATCGGAATGTTGAGTTTTCTAGCACAAGCAGAAAAGATTGTGATCTGGGTGTGGCCCTTGCCCTTATTTGGCTAATTAAATTAGGTGGACTTTCCCCTGAATCATTTAAGGGTGGGATGGTTTCCTGGTACAGTTTCTTAATTTGAGCAATTGTGGATTTTATCAACTCCTCCTTCTTTCTGTTCCTGCCCCAAGATACTTTATGGTCTCACACTAAAGAACCTGATATGACTGCTACCTTCTATGGACACCAAGCAACTGTAAGGTAAGCGTAAAGGTTCCCCTCGCACATACATGCTAGTCGTTTCCGGCTCTAGTGGGCGGTGCTCATCTCTGTTACAAAGCCAAAGAGCCAGCACTGTCTGAAGGCATCTTCATGGTCATGTGGCTGGCATGGCTAAACCCCAAAGGTGCACGGAACACTGTTACCTTTCCACCAAAGTGGTCCCGATTTTTCTACTTGCATTTTAAAAAAATGCTTTCAAACTGCTAGGTTAGCAAAAGCTTGGACAAGTAACAGGAGCTCACTCCGTTATGCGGTGCTAGGGATTCAAGCGGCTGAACTTTCTGATCAACAAGCTCAGCATCTTAGCCACTGGACTCTGAAATCTAATTTTAACACTAACATTTTCTGCCATTCCTGAGAACATTTAAGGTCATTCAGTGCTGCAGCTATATTCTTCCATGAAGTAGAAGAGAGTTAAGTAGCTTCGATCTGCTTAATGATAGTTGTGGTCATGATTACATATCAGAGATCTGTTGTTTATCCTGTATAATTTCCAATTCTTGCTTCACTGTATAACTAAATAGAAGCAGAGTCTTCTATTTCTATCTTCTCTCCAAGAAATGGGATTGTTTGCTTGCAAAACTAAAATCTGTAGCGTTTCTTTTGTTCCACATTAGCATTTAGTGGATTCTTGTAACTCAACACCTGAGGGTATAATCATTTTTTGATATTCAGCAAATGAACACGAGTAGCTTAGAAGCAGCATTATGAAACATTAAAGAGAAATTTTTCCTTCTGACTTACTCAATAGATGACTTCAACTTGTTAGAACTTTTGCATGCACACAACCACTGTGGTCAGCGTTGACATGTTTTGATTTAGAAGATAGTGGTCTTTTGAAGACAGCCAATGGCAAAAGTTTGACTAGAGATCAGGGTTGAACGTGGCAGGTAGATCTCATCGGGACCAACATTTGGGGCAAATCTGCAGAACTCTATTCAGCAAAATAAAGTGATGGACTTCCAGATCGCTAAGATTGTTTTTTTTCCACCCTGTGGATGTATATGAAGAATGACTGATTATGATTAAATCCAAGGACAAGGTCTAAAAAAGACATGGTCCAAACTTTCAATCCATCAGCTCAAACTAACTAAGAATCCACTAACTCAAACTCTAGAAGATCTTAGTCAAGCTGTCCAAAGTTGCAGCAATGAGCTGAGCAGCCATATAAAATTAATACATTAAATAATAATTAAGGCAGTGTAGGATATTTGAGGATAGAATCAACTGCCAGATGGAAACACAGGATACATTTGTTTGGTGAGAGGTTTCCCCCAAAAAAAAAAACTCCAATAGTATTCTCTGATTTTTCAACTCTGCAGTTGTGTCTTCATAGTCTTAATGCATTTGTACTGCTCAGGTCTAGTCTTGCTCTCATTCAGGTATTTTACAACTTTAATTGCATTAGGACCAGTACATATCAAAGCCCTATCAAGAAAATTAGGTCCTCTTCCAAACATTTTTCAGTGTATATTCACACAATAAACTTAACCCAAGTGTGTCACAGAATTAGCAGTTGCACTTATAGAACATACTGAGCTTGGTTAATTCCAAACTTCGCCCTCTCAGTATTGCTTTTCAGACCATCTGGGTAGTTTATGATTCCTATAACATCAAGACCAAGTTCATCATGTTCCATAAACACAACTGGGAGGTGTGTCTTCATCTATTCCTAGTGTGTGATTGGTGCTTTACTTGGTTATGACATCCTGTGATTAACATGTTTCCTCCAGGGAGTCTTGGCTGATACAGATATTGTGGTCTTTTGTTACCAGCTGGGACCTGTAGGGAGTTGGGATATTGTTATTGATTATGCATACCTGTGATCTTGTATGGTTGCTCAATTAATTCAGTCTGCTGTATAATGTTGTTACCCTTGCAAACTCACTAAAGTTCTTCTAGAAGTTTCACAAAATCTTACTCTTGATTCTAGTATCCTCTATTTCATCAGTAGAGGAGACGAAACAGAGCCATTTTACTTGTGATTGAAAAATCATATAGCTCATTTTAATTGCCATCTTTAATGTACTTTATGTATATTTTATGTTTGAGTGTTTGTCTGTGTATACACATGTTGCTCAAACACCATAATAAATATTTAACTATCTAGGCCAAGAAACTGAAGTCTCCAAAATAGGCCAAAAGTTACATTTAATTTAATCTTAATTTTTTCCAGGTGAGAAGTATTGGATGTCCTCAATTGCTTGGGTTGCAAAAAAAAGTTAATTACATCCAACATTTAAAATAAACTGTTGGATACAGTAAATCTGTAGGGAAAGAATTTTTCTGGTTATTAGTAAGGATTTTTTTTTTAAATTAAGGGATCAACTCACTACACAACATTATTGACATTTAGGGGTGTCCATTAAAGCTTAAAACAGTTGAGATGCACCTGCAAAGATGTAATCAAAGCTCTATTGGCATAGCTTCAATTGTGCCATGGCAGATGCCACTTGGATTTCTTTCATGTATTCTATTTCCTCAGTAGTAATTAACAAAATGAAATTTATCTGGGCCCTGCCATTTTGTTTTCCAGGAGTAAAATTAATGGGCTGGTTTGATTTTTCTGACAGCCGGTTTTCTCTGTGATTTTTTCCACTTATTGAATCAATATGATCCCCTGAACACTGCATAATTCAAATTCAAATGCGGAAACCCTATATATTGTTTCCTTTCTTTCTCTTCTAATTCTTACTTAGAGGGAGAAGGAACGATAGTGTGAAAACTTTGTATTCACTCTGAGATAATTTTGCTTTGCTTCTAATGATAAACCGTTTCTGCCTCCTTCAGTGTCAAAAATTGTAACACCATCAAAGAGAAAAAGAAAGATCTTTTTAAAGGATTCAGTCTAGTTAACACACAGATGGCAGACCACTTGCCTATTCACAGGGCTGGAAAGCTGAGAGAAAAAGTTTCAGGAAAAAGCAATTGAAAATCATTTCCATATAATTATGGCAGGGATTTGCTACTCTTGCAGTGAAATTTCTGAATTTGTGACATCCCCAAAAGGTCAAACTCATGGATGCTTTTAACTTTGATCCATCAAAAGACTCTGGGAACCTAGAGATCCTTTCACATATGGGTCTGTAGTATTATCAACATCCATTACCAAGCTGCTCTTTTTCACAGAACCATAAAACTTGAAGATTGAAAAAGACCTTGGAAAACATCTAGGTCAACCTTTGTCCACTGCAGTCTACAATTATAGCATCACTAAAATGGAACAGTGGGGATGGCAATAATTTGATCTAGACTATGTATTAGATTTATCAAGGGGGGAAGGAGAGGAGAGGGAAGGAGGAAGTGGGAGAGAAGAGGGGAGGAGAAAGGGAGGAAGGGGAAGGAATAGGGATGGATGGCAATGGGGATGGGGAAGGAAAGAAGGAAGGAAAGAAAGAAATTGATGGGAAGATGCCGGAAAGGGAAATGAAGGGGGTGGAGAAGGGGAGAAGAAGGAAGGGAAGGGGGAGAGGAAGCATGGAAAAGGAGAGAGGAGAAGGAGAAAGGGAAACAAAAAGAGGAAGGAAGGGACATAACTAAAAGAACATAAGAACGCTATGATCCATTTAATTGGAAGTACCCCAAATCTTCAGGGTTGACATTTCTTTCCACTTGTAAGCACAGGTTTCTATTTCTGAGGCTGAATTTATGGTCTTGAAATATGGCTGTCTTTAATTTTCACAAGCTGTTTTTCATGTTATTTTATGCTTTGAATCTGTTTTTGTGTTGTCTGGGGCAACTGTAGAAAATCACACAGATGCCCTTCTGGTGCACACCTTTTGAAGTCATTTGTGCAAATGTCACTTTTGCATATTCTCATTCCCGCATCAGGTGCAAGGCAGTAAGTAAGATTATGAGGTCATCATCCACCTGTCTTCCTATCCCTTTCCTTGGCGCACTCTGGCAGACATCCATGATTAACATCCATAAACCTTTTGCACCTTTTAGGCCAAAGGTGGCCTCAAAATAATTAAAAACACTGCAAAGCATTGTAACTGCTTGTAGGTGGATTAGGTAGTTGAAACCTTATTAAATGCTGGCAAGCCATCCAAATGTGGTGTACAATTCCTGTATTAAGCTCCTTGTAATATCAGGTCACCCTGTTACAGACAAAAAAGATACTGTGTAGATAGAAAAAAAAGTCAACCTAATTTTAATCTTGGAAAAAAATCACTGCTCCTCAGAGCAAAGAATTATTGATTCGTGGCTGCCCGTATTGATTTTATGTCACTTCTGTGATTTAATCATGTTTTTCCTTGCTATCTCTTTGCAATCTTTCTTCTATTGTCTGGCCAGAGAACTCAGACAAGCCATTTTTGGTCTATGTGATGCTGGCGATCAAAATAACCCCAACTTCCATTTGCACTATTTTCAGGAAATGATTAGACCATCCAAAGGCATCAGAAAATGCTTTTAATTCACCGTGCAGGTTTTTTTTTTTACAAATCATTTTCTGTAGAGGTCATGACAATGATGCCATATTGTACCCCATAACATCTTGATTGGGAATTTAGTTAAATATGGGCTTGAATAGTTTAACAAGTTAATGGATACCTTGCTTGTTTAAAACTATATTTAATAGTACTTCCCCATAAAATTGGAGAGAAGGGTCCCCCAGGGAGGAATGGAATGCCAGAAGGAACAGTCCTCTGCCCTGTATTCATCAATATTTTAATTCATATTCGGGTGATTTTATGGAAGGGATGCTTATAAAACTGAGCAGGATAGCTGACACTCTAGGAGGCAGAAGCATATTCCAATCTTCCTTACAAATCAGCAAAACGGGCTGCTCATAACAGAATGAAATTTAACCAAGGGTAATCCTAAAAATGGAACTTGCCTGCAACAGTTTAAAGCCAATGTTCTCTTTCTCAGGATCACAAATGTGGAGGGAAAGTTGATTCGAGGAAAAATAAAGCCTATCCATGTTTTAAGATCTTCCATAGAGGCCTTTATTTGCATTCTTGTTTTGCTGTGAAATACCTTTTAGGGGCTCGATCCTAAATGCAGTGCAAAAAAGATAGCTGGACTACGAATTACTAGCTTTACCTCTGAAGGAAAATATTTGTAGCTCAGGGTTGAAATAAGGAGTCCATGGTGTTCTCTGAGCTGGTTATTTTCTTGCAGATGTTTTCTGGTTCTGACCAGTTCTGGAGAACCGGTAGCAGAAAGTTTGAGTAGCTCGAAGAACCAGCAAATCCCTCCTCTGACTGGCCCCACCCCCATCTATTCTCTGCCTCCTGAGTCCCAGTTGATCGGCTGGGTCTTCTTTGGTTGCCCTGCACAGGAGAACGGAGCTGGAAAGCAGCTCAGTGGGGTGGGGAGGGAATGAGATCTTGTAGTAATCTTCCCTCAGGAGTTGGATGGGAATGGAGATTTTACAGTATCCTTCCCCTGCCATGCCCACCAAGCCATGCTACATCCACCAAGCCACACTCGCAGAACCAAGCCACGCCCACAGTAAAAAAAATTTGAATCCCACCACTGTCCACTAAAGCTGGTATTCAACAGGTACTGACCAGTTCTGGAGAACCAGTAGCGGAAATTTTGAGTCATTCAGAGAACTGGCAAATATCACCTCTGATTGGAGATTTTACAGTATCCTTCCCCTGCCTCCTCCACTAAGCCACGCCCACAGAACCGGTAGTAAAAAAAATTGAATCCCACCACTGTTGTCCACCTTCCAGCCTTCCTTCCATGCATGACCACAGTGGTGAAACAAAGATCCTAATTTTTATTGGATAAGGTGGGGCTGACACACACCTCAGTGGACCATTTTCAAGACTGAGAAAACTGGCTAATTGGAAGATGAAACATATACTACAGGCCCAAATCTTGGATTGATTTGCAAATATGCATTCCAACCAGAACATCTAAGAGACATGGTGAAATACCCCAGGGCGAATCCCAAGGGTTGAGTTCTGCCAGCAGTTGGGAAAACATCCAAGGTTGGCATCTGAGCCCGTGCCTTCTTTCCACTTCATGGGTTTTCAGAGAAGCTGAGATGGCAGGAAAGAGATCATCAGAAGGCCTGGAGATGGAATCAGCTGAGGATGGCAGCCATCTGGAGCAGGAAGCCTGTCTAATTAACAGTCTTTTAAGCCTCGCTACCATATTACAAATGTAGAGTAGGAGAACAAACAAGTCTGTTCGACAAGCAAGCACAGGCTTCAAACATCAGCAGGTTAGACTTTTGAACAGCCTGACATGATGTCTACACAGTCATAAACAAATGCTGTTTGCCAAGACCTTCAATTCTCAGTGACAGATTGAAAACACCCCTTCCTTTTTCTTTTAGCTTGTCATAGAAGCCAGTTCTAGAGAAACAGTGTAGGCCTTTATTCAGTGGTGGTATTCTTTTTTTTTTTTTACTAACGGTTCTATGGGGCGTGACTTAGTGGGCCTGGTGTGGCTTGGTGGGCATGGCTTGGTGGACGTGACAGGGGAAGGATACTGTAAAATACCCATTCCCTCCCCACCCCACTAACCTTCTTTCCAGCTCCATTCTCCTGTGCAGGGCAACAAGATCCAGATGATCAGCTGGGACTCGATGGGAGGCAGAGAATAGATGGGGGCGGGGCCAGTCAGAGGTGGTATTTGCCGGTTCTCCGAATTACTCAAAATTCCCGCTACCGGTTCTCCAGAACATGGAAAGCCACTCCAGTCTCTGCCTGTGGCATTGTGATGGGATTTAGTCCAGTGGGGAGATCTCTTTCCCAGAGACCATAGCTTGGAATGTTTAGTAGGCAGGAAGAGGGCCAAGATGAACTTTCCCTAGTAATTCACCAAGTATATATAGTATTAATGGAGATTGTTACTTTAGTCTGGCAAGATTCATGTCAACAGGCAAGCAAAATAAAGATACTACTCAAAAGGAACCCCCTGTGTCATTCTTGGTTTCATGGACCTTATATTAATCCATTCCACTACAAATATAGATAGGCTAACTTTCTGCTTGCCATGGCATCTTCTATGAGGAAGAGTTAGGGCTGATTATCTGATGGCCCAAACCATCATGTGCTTCTTTTCAGCTCTCTAGGTCCAGGGCAACTTGTTTTTTCCCCCCTTTATTGCAAGGAACTGTGAAGAGTAATTTTCTATTTTTACACTGGACGCCATCAAAATGCTAGGGGCCCTTAAGTGCTCTTGGCTTCAAAAAGGTTCAGTGTGTTAACTTTATGCTGAATCCAGAAAGAAGCTTTAACTCACCGCAGACACTTTTTCACCGCAGTCTCTTCTTCTACTGAGTACCAAGAATTATGCTCTCTGTCTGAGGGCTAGCAATCTTCCAGAAGGCTCGGGCAGACAATTCTATCACATCTTGCTTTTCTTTAAAAAAAAAAAAAAGTTATGGGTACCAGGAAGAGAAATTGGCATCTCTGTTGAAATGGCATGAACTGCCTTGATGATTCTGACTTGGAAGGGTGAAGAGGTTAATGCACACTCCTCTGATGAGAGGAGAATGCTTCAACTCATGAATAATTTCTTCCCCACTGAGAACACGCCAACTGCTTCTTCCAAAGGGGGTGCTTTGTTTATTTTCACAAAAAAAAACTAAGGAGCCAAAGGGGAATGTCGGTGGAGAGAGCTTTAGCTTCACCCATTAGAATTTATCCAAAGGGTGCACCCATTTAGCCTATATGGTTTCTTCAATTTTGTATTCAGTTTTTCTCTAAAAATGACCCAGCCTTACTCAACTCAAGGCATTAACATCATGTTGAATGGGAAAGTAATAGATTTGCCTATATATATATATATTATTGTACTGTAGAAGATTTCCCACTTTTGAGATATTGAAAGAAGGAAAATGACTCCTGTCTTATTCAAGTTGACTTCAAACATTTTCCAAATATCCTGTCTTTATACATGAGCCAAGTGTATCACCCCCAGAATGAAAGGGAGAATGGTTCTGGCTGCGTTTCACCCAGGGCCCCCTCCCCTTCCGTAATCTGTAAGCCAATATGTATCAAGCAAGTAGGCTTGGAGGAGAAGAGGTCAATCCGTTGCAGAGAAGCTGCTCCAAATGGAAAATCATTTCCTTTAGGATCAAAACCATTCCTTTAGATTAGTGCAACGGGCTGTACTGAGGGCTATGCCAGGCACAAGCAACTCCAAAATAACGACACAATGAATGGCTCGGAATAGTTTCTTTATTGCTGTTTGCTCATGGAGAGGAATCTTGCCAGACTAAAGAACACTCTGCATAACATGTCAAGGTTTAGGGACGATTCCTCCTGGCCTCTTTCTGCATACCAAGGACTCAAGGCTGATTTGCCTCTTAGCACCTTGTGGAAAAACTCCTCCGCTCTCCTGCAGCTCAGCACCTGGTTCCAGCACAGGATGCCTCTGTGAAGACAACGTGTAAACTTCATCTTTTAGCTGGCATGCAACCTGGTGAGCATATTATGCCAGTGCTCCAAGTCCTGTATCGGCTTTCTATTGGGTTCTGGGAGCAATTCAATGTACTGGCTATTATCTATAAGGTCCCGTATAGTTTGGCAACATGATTGCAAGAACCTAGGTGGAGGCTAATATTTGGAATAGACTCTCCTGCTCGAGCAGGGGGTTGGACTAGATGACCTCCGAGGTCCCTTCCAGCTCTGTTATTCTATGTCTATGTCTGAGTTGCTTCTTCTAACTGGAATCAATTTTCTGACCTGCGCTTCCTCACAGAAACTTCATTTTTGTAATGCACGGGAATAGGAGGTCAACCCTGGTTCTGATAAGCAGCACGTTTTATAGAAAGGCCTCTAAGAATTCCTTGGAAATTAGGTTGACCCTCGATCTGTTGGTCTTCTGGAAACCTATGTCAAGTGAGAGGATACTCTGTTCGAGTATTCTTTTGATGTTTATGATTTTAGGAAATGACAGGTTTTAGTTCCTCCTGTGAACCTTCCATTTAAAATCCTGTGTCGCTGGTAATTACGGTGCACCACCAAGAATCTAATGATTGATAAATGAATGTGATCAATAAATAATTTCATCTCCATTACTGTGCAAGCTGAAATGGAAAGAATTGCTAGGTTCTCCTATGACTTTAGCAGTGGGCAATGCAACATTGCTGATTCCGATTCTGTCATTAACAGAATATGGTGAAGGCGCTTAAGTCTAGAAATCACGTGGACATACTGTCTTCATGTAGTTTATATAGTCAAAAATGGATGTGGTTCTCCGTTACCTTCCTCTTCCAGGACATCTCCTTTCTCAACTTCACAGTCTAGGCTACAGCTATGGACTATACAGGGGTGATATCCTGCCTGTTCGCACCAGTTCTACTGATCTGGTAACGCCAGTCATCAGTTGGCCCCGCCCAACCGCCCCCGTCCTTTTCTGTCCTATATTTCCTTTGTTTATAGCTCAGCTGATAGCCGTGGCAGAGCGGATTTCTGTGCCTCAGCTGTTTTACTCACCCACACTGATGGTTAAGTTTTCAAGCTAAAAATTGCCCGTTTTAGAATGCTTCCTGCACGCGCAAAGCACATGCACACAGAACTTAGGTAAAAGACCTAAGCACCAGAGCTCATTGCAACAGCATTGCCAAAAAGGCATTAAGTAGACCCAATCTTATGAAGTTTCTCCTCCGGTAATATAGAATTGCTAACTAGGGCATACAAAACCTTTGCTAGACCAATATTCGAATACAGCTCATCTATCTGGAATCTGCACTGCATATCAGACATTAATACAATTGAGCGAGTCCTGAAGTATTTCACGAGAAGAGTACTACACTTCTCTGCTCGCAGCAGAATACCCTATATCACCAGGCTTGAAATTTTGGGCTTGGACAACCTTGAACTACGCTGCCTACGGTCTGACTTAAGCGTAGTACACAAAATTATCTGCTACAATGTCCTACCAGTCAATGGCTACTTCAGCTTCAACCACAACAATACAAGAGTACACAACAGATACAAACACAATGTAAACCGCTCCAAACTTGATTGCAGAAAGTACGACTTCAGCAACAGAGTGGTCAATGCCTGGAATGCACTACCTGACTCTGTTGTTGCATCCTCTAACCTCCACTTCTTTAACCTCAAACTATCCAATATTGACCTCACCCCATTCCTAAGAGGTCTGTAAGGGGCGTGCATAAGCGCACCATCGTGCCTACCATCCCTGTCCCATTGTCCCCAATTATTCATACCTATTTCCTGTATTCTGACTCATGTTTGTTCTTATAACTATCATCCTGTAAGCGATTGACAAATCAAATAAATCAATAAATAATAATTAATAAATAAACCAGTAATACACATTTTTGAATTCCACCACTGGGACTATCCTATTGTTCTTCAGGCCATATACTTTGGCAAAGAGTCATTTTGGCTAGTGAGATGGGTAGCCTATAAATGTAATACATAAATACTTACTTTAACTTTTCCATGACCAAGCAAGATCGCCTAAGACAGATGTTCATCCAAGGCCGCAGGTGTGTATGAACACTCACCTGAACTGGGAAATATCAAACAGTGGGAGTGGCATTGTGAGACTGTGCAGGTAATCCTCAACTTACGACCACAATTGAACCCAATGTTTCTGTTGCTAAGCGAAACATTTGTTAAGTGAACTTTCCCCCCATTTTATGCCTTTTCTTGCTACAGTTGTAAGTGAATTACTGCAAATTAGTAACGGGGTTGTTAAGTGATCTGGCTTCTCCATTGACATTGCTTGCAAGAAGGTCGCTAAAGCTGATCACAAGACCCCTGGGACACTTGCAGTATGAGACAGTTGCCAAGCATCCAAATTTTGATCACGTGACTATGGAATGCTGCATTGGTTGTAAGTATGAAAAATGGCCCTAAGTTACTTTTTTCAATGTGGTTGTAACTTTGAACAGTCACTAAATGAACTGTTGTACATCTAGGACTACCTGTGTCACAGGTAGTCTTTTTCGTGTCAATCTCCCACAGTTTCCTCTAATGACAGTTCTTGAAAATCAGTGGCAAGAAATCTTCAGCCAGCACACAAGTTGAAGCTGTAGGATCTTCCCTAAAGCTGACATAGCAATTTAAGCAGAGGTGGGTATTCATCAGGTTCTGCCCAGTTCTGGAGAACCAGCAGCAGAAATTTTGAGTAGTTTGGAGAACCGTCAAATGCCGCCTCTGACTGGCCCCGCCCCAATCTATTCTCTGCCTCCCATAGAGTCCCAGCTGATCGGCTGTGTCTTCTTTTGCTGTCCTGTACAGGAGAACGGAGCTGGAAAGCAGGTTAGTGGGGTGGGGTGGGAATGGGATTTTGCAGTATCCTTCCTCCTGGAGTAGAGTGGGAGTGGAGATTTTACAGTATCCTTCCCCTGCCACGCCCACCAAGCCAAGAACCGGTAGTAAAAATACTTGAATTCCCACCACTGAATTTAAGGAGAATGAATAACCCGAGGAACAAAAGAGAAATCATGGACTTTGATCCTATGTATCATATGCTGCCTCCCTCGCTTGCCTCACTGACCTGCAGATCCGGCTTTCCCAAGAAGCATGATGCAGAGCAATTAAATCAGAGTTATCTGCAGGATTTAAAAAGTTAAAATGCTTGTTATGATGGTACACTCAAAGATCCATCAATTTTTTTTTCAATATCAGGCACCGGAGTGGCCTTCTTTTTGAACCTTTTGACTATGGCTACTCCTGAACCAAATAATTTATAGGTAAACACGGAGTATAAGCCAACTTCCCTGATCTCACCACAGTTCTTGATCCCAGCTAAAGAATAGCATGTTGCAATATTCAACAAGGCAAAAGGGGACCAGGCAATTTATGATCCCATGCTTAAGAAAACTGGTGTTCAGTGTATTTTTTTCTACATGAGACAAAACATTTAGTCTGGGTATGAATTTTTAACCTGTTATTATTTTAAACTGTTCGTTGTAAAGAAAATCCATCTTGGACCACATGCAAATTTCCCAAAATGTCTTCAAGCAAACATTTTTTTAGGAAATGAGAGGTGCAGTAAGCTAACATTCAGCCGAATGAGTAAACTGAGAAAACTAAG
This sequence comes from Pseudonaja textilis, assembly GCF_049901715.1. Taxonomy (NCBI): domain Eukaryota; kingdom Metazoa; phylum Chordata; class Lepidosauria; order Squamata; family Elapidae; genus Pseudonaja; species Pseudonaja textilis. The sequence continues at coordinate 8,768,582 of NC_142008.1, forward strand.
ATTATTCAACTGCATTTTCGCATCTTGCAATGTTTCTTCCATTGTAATGCGCACACAAATCTGGTTTATGCAAGGAGAAAGAAAAGCCCCTTTGGGATGATGCTAAGCAGTCCAAAGGTTTTTCCAAGTCCCCAACTTTAATTCTTTTCTCTCTTGAGAGTACAGGCTTAGGTATTTCTTCAAGGGAATGCACTTGCTTTTAGCTTTGTTTGAACGGGTAAACCTCCAAGCTGTTTGCATTTTCTCCTGTTCTAATAGAGAGCATTTATTACGCGGGGTTTACTTTTTTTGCCAGAAGGATTCCAACCCCTGCCCTGAGTTTGCCTTCCTGGGACATTGATAGGGTGGGAGAATGGTTAGGCTGGGAAACTGACCTCCCGTAGACCCTCAAGAAAAAAAAAGCGGGAGGCCTCAACTGGCAAAGGATAAGCAAACACCAGCCCTGGGTTGACCATACAGACCGCGAAAATCCGACTGATGGGATGTCGCGTAGTAACCAGACATTGGATTGTCTCCTTTCCAATTAATGGGCCAGGAGAAATATAGCTTTCCTTTCAGAGGTGAAACTTTCTTGCCAGCCTCGAAGATCTGTGGTAGAGTTGTAATTTGGTAGGACGGTATGTGTTCTATTAGAATATTTTCACACGTCATCTCTTTGCTGGTTAGTATTTTATGTATGAATGAATTCCGGTCTGAAGCTGGAAAAAAAAGCATTGGATTGAAATGGAAATGAAGCTTTCCTTGACTGCCTGAGTCTCAGTGAGGGGAGAAGGGGCTGGCCCGTTCTCTCTCTGCTTCATACTTACGGCCACAATGGGGACCTGTATTTCTATTCCTAAGCCAAAGTGGCTGTTAAGTGAGTCACAAATGATTTTTGGGGGGTGGGGTCATGATTGTTAAGCAGATGAGAGTTGTTAAGTGATGCTAAACAATTCCCCATTGACTTTGTTTTTCAGGAACTGGCTGGGAAGGTTACAATCATATAATCCTGGTTTGTTGAAACCATTGTAAATACTTTCTGGTTGCCAAGTGTCTGAATTTTGATCCCATGGATCAGTGGTGGGATTCAAAAATCTTTACTACCAGTTCGGTGGGCGTGGCATGGGAAGGATACTGTAAAATCCCCATTCTCTCCCCATCCCACTAACCTGCTTTCCAGCTCCGTTCTCCTGTGCAGGGCAACCAAAGAAGACCCAGCCAATCAGCTGGGACTCAGGAGGAAGCGAATAGATGGGGGCGGGGCCAGTCAGAGGAAGTATTGCTGGTTCTCCAAACTACTCAAAATTTCCGCTACCAGTTCTCCAGAACTGGACAGAACCTACTGAATACCATCTCTGCCATGGATGTCAGGATGCTGCAACACTCATAAGTGCAAAGACAAATCATGAGTCTTTTTTTTTTTTTCAGTGCTGTTGTAACCTTGACCTGTCATGAAACTAATGGTTGAAAATGAAAAGCTACCTCTAGAAAAAGTACAGAGAAGAACAACTAGGATGATTATGGGACTGGAGACTAAAACATATAAGAAACTGGACATGGCTAGTCTAGTAAAGACAAGGACCAGGGAAGACAGGATAGCAGTCTTCCAATATTTGAAGGGCTGCCACAGAGAAGAAGGGGTCAAGCTATTTTCTAAAGCGCCTGCATGCCAGACAAGGAATAATGGATGGAAACTGAACAAAGAGAGATTCAACCTGGAAATAAGGAGAAACTTTCTGACAGTGAGAACGATCAACCAATGGAACAGAAGTTGCCCTCAGAAGTTGTGGGAGCGCCATCACTTGAGACTTTCAAGAAGAGATTGGACTTCCACCTGTCAGAAATGGTGTAGGGTCTCCCGCTTGGGTGCGGGGTTGGACTAGATGACTTACAAGGTCCCTTCCAATTCTGATTATCTGTTATCTGTTACCTGTGTTCCTGAAATGCCCAACTTTTCTATCCACTCCTCTTGTGCCTTTCAAGCCACTATAGCGATTAGTAAGTGAGACTGTTGATCTCTTTGTGTTAAAAAAACTCACCTTGTCAACAACTGCAGGACAATCTAGTGTTAGTAGCAGAATGAAGATTCAGCAGTCCATATGCCTTTAAAAGACAAAAACCACTTTAAAAAAATAATTATATTTTAATTATGAGAATACAACACAACACATCCAGATTAGCCTCATTATACATATATACATTTTACTTCATCATTTATAATCTCCTAAATTTAATATAATTACTAATTAATCTAATCATAACTACTAATATTTTGACCTTGTCTTCTGCGATATAACCATTGATAAAAAATTATTCCATGTTTTATAATATTTAGAGTCTCCTTTGTCTTTTATTTCTAAAGTTAACTTATCTGATTCTCCACATGCCATAATTTTTCTTTTTATTTCTGTTTCTGGAGGTATGATCTCATTTTTCCAGTATTGTGCATTTATTATTCTAGCCGCCATCAATACATGTACTATTAGATACATTATTTCCTTCGTAAATTTTTCTGATGTTATTCCTAGGAGAAAAAATCTGGTTTAAATGGAATACATTCTCCCACCATTTGTTCCATGTTTGAATCCGTCTCCAATATTTTTTTTGCAACATTGCAGGTCCACCACATGTGATAAAATGTGCCTGATACATCTTTACACTTCCAACAGTTTGTAGATATGTTTTCAAACGTTTTAGAAAGCCTTGCTGGTGGAAGATACCACCTGTAAAACATCTTAAAAAGTAGCCACTTTTTTGAAGACAGCAAAGTCCACATTTTGGACGGAGAGGATCACTACTTTGAAAGAAGGGTCAAACAGGCCATCTATGTCAACACTGAACGGCCCCACCTCAGCAGAGAGAGAGGGATACAACATCATCTATCTCCAATCTACAACACAATCCTTTCAACAGTTCCAAGAAGACTCCACACCCATTTGCCCCATTCAGGTGACCCTGGGGACACAGATAAACCTCCAGGTGGCCTCAACAACCCTCTAAAAGAATGCAAAGGACCAACTGTCTGCAAGGAGTATAAATCCTTCCATTCCCTACCATCCGGTCAGAGCCGAAGAAGCTTCTTGGATGAGAAGCGAAACGCCTTCGAAGAAAAACAAGAAAGTCCTGTTGCCTCCTTGGGGCAACCAAGATTGACAATCTCCATAGACATTTAGCAGAAGGAAAGGACAGGTGCAGAAAATAGATGAAAAATGAAGAGCCAGGGCCATAAGATAGTTCTTATTTTGCATACTCTGTTAAAAACAATGATTGTGGTAATAATGACCGCAATCGCTTTTGTTTCAATAAACCTTTCTGTAGCAGCTTTGAGTGGCCCAAGCAATTCATGGATTTTATTTTACTTTAGTTGTTTAGTTTATTATCTTAGTTTATTTTATGATTTTGTTTTGTTCTGTTCTATCCTATTCTTTATTTTATTGTTTTTTTATTTTATGGACTGCAACCCTAGGTCTCTTGGCAATTTCATAAAATAATCAGTTGTGTAGCTTTAGTGGCTAGAGACTGTCAACATCAATCAAGAAGCCCCAGACTAAACCCTGCCTTTGGTGTAAGCCTTCAAGGCAGCCAAAAGCATACTTTAATGGTCTGTGAGAGTCACCTTGGGAGACAGAAGGAAGAGCTGCAGGCTAGACAACCACTGTGCCAAAGATACCTCAGAACACAGACTGGAAGCATTTCAGAAGGGTCCCTCCCTGCTTTTCTGAAGAGTAAAAGGAGAGGAAGGGAGTGATATATTTCCAGATTTAGAAGATTCTGTTAATGTAACTTTAGTATAAAAATAGAGATAGTATTCATGGATGTGCTTCTTGTCTGGATTACCTTGCAAAGCTAATATCCTTCTTAGACAGTGGATGGAATGTTTATCATACCTTTGTACATATAGGTGGTCCTTGCAATATTTTTTTTTACATTATTTAGTGATTCGTTGAAGTTCTAATGGCACTGAAAAAAATGACTTATGACTATTTTTTAACACTTATGACTATTGCAGCATCCCCATGGTCATGTGATCAAAATTCATTTAAGGACCACACAGTTCTTTTAACAACCGCAGTGATTCACTCAACAATTCTAGCAAAACAGGTTTTTTTTTAAATTAATTAATTAATTAGCCCTTGGGCCATATCAAAGTACAGAGTTCCAGCAACAGATTATTACTGAAATTTGATAAAATAAAATTTAAAATGAAATTGGAATTGGAATAAAATACAATAATAAAAGATATAGATAAAATGTCAACTCATAAAACATTCCTATGCATGTTTTAGCAGTTGCCATAAAAAGGGGGTAGGGAGGAAGGAAATCTGGAAGAGCAATGTAGCAGTTTAAAAGAGAAAGTACATTCCAACTCTTATCTTTAAAAGACTGCAACTAAAATACCAGAGCTTTTGCCCGTGAATATATTTAATTGGAGAACGTAAATGATGACACCCAACCTGTGAAGGTGCTCAATTGGAGAATCTGGTTTATGAGACACCCAGGGGGGAGGGGGGAAAAGGGGCCACAGGTGACTGTAAATTACGTATGCCAGAGTTGGCTTCATTCAGGGCAGTGCCAGGATGTCGCCTCTAATGAATCCTTTGAAGTTTGGCTCGAGAATCATGATTTAGAGTGATTGCTGGAATCCTGACATAAAATATGACAAAATTATATTTTGGTGTCATCCCTACAATCTACCCGAATCAGTCCTGCATATGCAGATCTCAACCGAACCATTTTTGCTTAAGTATTGTGCTGTGTTAAATGTTATTTTTTTAAAAAAAATGACAAAAAGGTTGTAAATTGGGGCACAACTTACTTAACAACTGTCTTGCTTAGCAATAAAAGTTCTGGACTTCATTGTAATCTTAAGTCAAGGACCACTTATAATCCCTGTTAAGATAGACAACATTATGTAAAGAGCAATATATATTAAGGAAAAGAAAATTTTTAATCCATACAATCTAATCATGACTTTCTTGCTCTTTGTGTTCTCTCAACTCATTCCCCTTAAGCAAGGGTGGGATTCAAATTTTTAACAACTGGTTTTGTGGGCGTGGCTTAGGTGGTGGGTGTGGTTTGGTGGTCATGTGACCAGGTAGACATGGCTTGGTGGTCATGTTATTGGCTGGGCGTGGCCAACTCAATAGCACTCACATCGATGCACGCATCTCCTCGCCTGGCCTCTCATGACTGTGGAGATGCTGCAACAGTCATAAGTGTGAAAAATGGTCATAAGTCACTTTTTACGGTGCCATTGTAACTTTGAATGGTCACTCCACACAAGCAAAGTACCAGCAAAGGAGGGGAAAAAAACTCCAGAGAAGTTCCTGAGACAGGAAGTCTAGTCCTGCCAAGAATGTAATAAGGGTTAACGGAGAGGCAGTTTCTTTAAGCAACACCAGAATGTTTCCTTCCTGCCTTCCTTACAGGATTAGGCCAGTAATTTCTTCTAACAGCCGGTTCTCCGAACTGCTTAGCATGTTAACAACTGGTTCTAGAAAATAGGTGAAAACTGGTAGAATCCCACCCCCACCCTTAAGTATATTTGTTTTGCGATTCTATCCACTGTTTTACTTCCAGTACATTCCTGACTATTCTTTCCCCCATATTTAGTAAATATTCTACCAAAGTGGAAAAATAATGCACCTATTTAATATAGTCTTTATATAGCATTCTACAATGTAATTCTTTGAGATTTAACTCAGAGATAGTTGCAGTGTACTGACACAAGCTCAGGATATTATTACCTTTGAATCAAGGATCATCCACAATCAGAATCCTCAGAGGTGAGCACCCTGAAATCGAAGCTTCTAGAAAGCACATAAACTTTATAAAAGTTCTCAATGTCTAATCTTAAAGTGACAAACAGGACTGAGCTATGTGTACATTAAGAATATTTTATCTTCATTAATTGTTAATGACTAGAATAACAGTTAATTTTGGTCTTGGAACTGACTCCCTGGATTTGGAATGTGGACCATGGTAGGCAACTGAAACACCAAGGACAATCCTGGATCTTAGAAACCATTGTTTTCAAAGGCAATCTGGTTCAGTTGGGTGCTGTGATGGAATACAGTCTGGATTCCCAGGAGGAAGCGGCTGCATTCCAGAGGACCAAAGACAGCAAAGTCTAGATCGTTTGGTTACAAGAAAGAGAGTTAAGATGGCTTCTCCCTAGCAATTCTGAAGAGCATTACATAATGATCCGAGGTGGTATTCAGCAGGTTCTGACCAGTTCTGGAGAACCGGTAGCAGAAATTTTGAGTAATTTGGAGAACCGGCAAATCCCACCTCTGACTGGCCCCGCCCCCATCTATTCTCTGCCTCCCAAGTCCCAGCTGATTGGCTGGGTCTTCCTTTGTTGCCCTGCACAGGAGAACGGAGCTGGAAAGCAGGTTAGTGGGGTGGGGAGGGAATGGGGATTTTGCAGTAAGCTTCCCCCAGGAGTGGGGAGGGAATGGAGACTTTGCACTAACCTATCTCTGCCATGCCCACCAAACCACACCCACCAAGCCACGCCCACAGAACCAATGTAAACATGTTTTGAATCCCACCACTGATAACGATGCAAGTAATTGTTTTGGTTTGGCAAAATTTCTGTCTATAGGTGAAGAACAATAAAGGAAACTGCTTGGAAATAACTCTATGTGTCATTCTTGGCTTTGGGAACCTGTCAAGGGTCTATCAGAGATTTATATGACAGCTTCTATAACCCGTTCTGCCACATGGATACAAATTAGAGGCCAACACATTTGCAGGTCAAAGCCTGATGATAGTTATGTTGAACTTGCATCTTGAACAGTTTTTTGATTTACAAGCAATTTTAAAACAACCCTGATGGAAGCTTATAGACTGGGTGTGTTGGAGAAAACTCTGAATACTGTACTTCAGCAACTTTATTCTATTTGGGGGCTTACGTTGTGACCTAATTAGAAATGTATTTCTTTAAGCTTTGTTTACTTCTGATTAACTTCCTGGGCTTCTCTAATTTTGATTATTTTTTGTTTGTTTGTTTAAAATGTACCACTAACAAAGGTTTTTGCTTCTCTCGTTTAAAGCGGTGATTGTTTAGAAAAGATCTTAAACTGTCATGATGTCAATCCCTTTTCAGTAGCAAAGCTGAAAACAAGTCATTCTCTAAAGTGGAGAGGTTCTGTTTTTGTCAAGAGGGGTCTCCTTTGCCGTTCTTGTCTTGCAACACAATCCTTAACATCATGGGAAACAATCTCAAAATGTCAAAATCTTGGTGCTCGCCAGGACCAGGAATTTGGGAAAGTGGTAGTCCAGATGAATCATCAGCAACAGCACACCCCAACTAAAGCTTATAATTGGCAAACAATGGCTTCAGCTTAATACTCCCCCCCCACAAAGCTTTCGGAGCAATTTTATAGCAACGTGCTAAAAAAGAAAGAAAAATCATTGTGAATAGAACAAATTCTCCCAAGAACAAACGACACTAATGACAACTGAAACATTTGTTCTTAAATGGGTAACAACCTTTGATTCAGCATTATTTTTTTACAGAGGTGGCGTATTTAAAAATCTAACTTCAGTTAGTACAAAAAGCAGCTGCTAGGTTACTAAATAGGGCTGATTTTAGAAAGAACATCCTTCAGTTCAATCTCTGAGGTTTGGGATCCTAACTCCAGGCTCCGCAATTGTTGCCTTTGGCAGGGAATTCTGGGTCCTTAAGTCCCAATACACCTTAGAGGCGCCAGTTTGGGGAAGCTAATGTCTCCACTGGAGATATTCTTTGAAGTTTTATCACTCTGTGTACAGTATTTATGAGAACAGTGTTCAAAAAGCTCCTTGTCCATTGTGGAGATCCCATTGCCTTACAATTCAAGCTTGCCTGATGCTGTTTCCATTGTATTGTTAAAGCTTACTCTCAAATGGAGACAGGATTTGGAGAACATCTACAATGATGAGAGAAAAGTTGATGTGGTAGAAGATCCCTACAACTGGTCACTCAACATTGCACCTATTTAATAAGTGATACATGATTTTACGATCTTTTAATGTCATGGATATTAACTGGGCTATAACAGTGTAGAGCAGGGATGTGAAACTCAATTCATCAAATCAAATCAGGCCTCTGGTTGACCTTGGGGCGCTGGGTGGGCATGGCTGACTAGGTGGGTGTAGCCAAACAGGTGGACATGGCCAGATTGATGCCATTCCCCAAACTGCTGGCATGTTTCCTCTTCGCATTGGGTAGAACAGGATGGTCCCATGGGCTGGATCCAATTACATCACAGGCCAAATCTGGCCCTGAGTTTGACACTCCTGGTGTAGAGCTTTAAATCAGTGTTTCTGAAAAGGTGTGGACTTCAACAACCAGAGTTCCCTAGCCAGCATGCTATCTGTGAGCGTGGTGGGATTCTGCCAGTTTTCACCTATTTGCTAGAACCGGTTGTTAACATTCTAACCAGTTTGGAGAACCGGTTGTTAGAAGAAATTACTGGCCTAATCCTGTAAAGAAGGCAGGAAGGAAACATTCTGGTGTTGCTTACAGAAACTGCCTCTCCATTAACCCTTATTACATTCTTGGCAGTACTAGACTTCCTGTCTCAGGAACGTCTCTGGAGTTTGTTTCCCCTCCTTTGCTGGTACTTTGCTTGTGTGGAGTGACCATTCAAAGTTACAATGGCACCGAAAAAAGTGACATGACCATTTTTCACACATGAGTGTTGCAGCATCCCCACAGTCATGAGAGGCCAGGGTAGGAGATGCGTGCGTCGATGTGAGTGCTATTGAGTTGGCCACGCCCAGCCAATAACATGACCACCAAGCCATGTCCACCACCTAAGCCACGCCCACAGAAATGGTTGTTGAAAAATTTGAATCCCACCCCTGAGTAGAAGTTTACAAAAATTGAAATCAAGAACACTTTAAATCATTCCCAGAGTTGGCCATGTCAGCGTAATTAGGATCAGAACTTAATGATCATTGTGATTGCACCTATTTAATAAGTGATACTTGATTTTACGACTTTTTTATGTCACGGATGTTAAGTGAATCACAATGATCATTAAGTGAATCATGTAGTTGTTAAACAAATTTGCCTCCCCTCCCCAGGGGAGGACTTCAAAAATTTTAGCAACGGGTTCTCTGCCCGGTTACTGCGTGGGCGTGGTCATGGTGGGAATGACCTAGTTGGCCTCCTGCACCATGGTGCAGGGGGACTGTTTTTGCCCTCCCCAGCTTTGGAGGCTTTCCTTGAGCTTCCAGGAGGGTGAAAACAGCCTCCCCGGGCTCCAGAGGCTTTCTGGAGGCCAGAAATGGGCTTGTTTCCAGCTTTCCCAAACTTCCAAGAGGCCCGTTTTTCCCCTCCCTGAGCCTCTGCATGCACCCTGCACTTAACTCCATCCAAAATGGGCTACGTGGGGACTCCTGGGAGGGGAGGGGTCAGGTGGACAGAACCAGCCAGGAGTAGGATTTCGGGGTTCTCCGAACTGTGCAGAATCTTAGATGGAGGATTTCCCGAACCCCTGCAAACCCCCTGCCCCTCCCATTGATTTTGCTTTTGAGAAGCCCCCTGGGAAAGTTACAAATGGCGATCAGAATAGAATAGAATGGAATAAAATAGAATGGAATGGAACGGAGTGGAATGGAACAGAACAGAACAGAATAAGGAATAGAATAGAATATGGAATGGAACAAAACGGAAATGAACAGAACAAAAAAGAACATAACAGAATAGAATAGAACTTTATTGTCACTTTAAATGTACACTAATTAGCATACATTAAAATGAAATTTTTGTTGCATTCAGCTCTCAAAGGATAACCATTATGCATATACCCACATATACCCAGATATGACACAGAGAAATATCACAATTATCTCATATATTTGCCGGGTGGGTGGGGAGAATCCCATGACTTTATAAGATGGATGGCATAAGGAACAAAGCTGTTACAAGGAACAGGGACTCTAAAAATATTTCCTTTATTGTTCTCCAAAATGTAGAGAGCAATAATAAGGAGCTGTTTTAGTTGTAGAATTGATCTCATCTGTGTTTGACTCTTGGAGTTGAAGAAGGCTGTCCTAAATTCAGTATGAAACGAGTTACATTTACTTATTCTCAGGATTGTTTTTAAGGAGTTTAATTTAAGTGGCACAATACTATTTATTTTGTTAAAATAATTTGAAACTACATTTCATCTTACATGGGATTTTAGGATAATGTACATCAGGATTATATATTACAATATAACAATAACCATTAACAATGACAATTCTTTAAAATATCTGAGTGATTAAATATACATTTTTGTTTATATTATCATTTTATTCCTAGTACTGACATTACTATATTTGCCACCTTCTGTTAGCTTAAGGTAATTTGAGATATTTCTATTATAACTCATTAAATAATTATCTCTCCTTTCTGTATTTTATACTGAAGCATATTTATAAAATATTTCCACTTCTGATGCTGTTTTTTAAAAAAATTACTTCCATTGTGTGTTTTTTTTATACCCTTGCTCAGCACTTCGGCAATGTTCAAGACAAGTCATAAAAATGCCACCGTCTTCCTCAATAGCCTTCCTTTGTATCAATGCAATTCTTATAACCTGTAGGAGTTGCCGTGACACAGCTCTGCAACAAACTGGCCATTGAAATGTCGCATATTTGGGCAAGATTGTGCAGGCAAAGATGAAATGATGATTGTGAATTGTGGAGCAGTAGATTTTTCTTGGCAGAAGGGGATCTATTGCGACTTTGAAAGGTTGCAACTTGTCAAACTTAATTTTAAGAGGGAAAAAAAAAGACGATGGTATGAAAAGTGACTTTTTAACAGACAAGATCCTATGTTAAAAATGACTACAGTGATAAGGAATTTATCACCAGCTATAAAATACTTGGCAAAAGAAAGTTGCTGCAGTGTACAAAGGAGATTTTCAAGAGTAGGAGATCCCTTCCCTTTCCAGTAACTTCTCTCCCATGGGATGTGAGCAGAGAGGCAGGAAATATTATGGGTTCCTCGCCTAAGGAAGTCCATCTAGCAGGACCCAAAAGAAGGGCCTTCTCTGCAGTGGCTCCTTCCTGAGGAACATCATTCTCATAGAAATATTGCCCCCCCCCCACTTTGGCACTCTTTCTGAAGGCCCTGAAGACCCGATTCTGCCAACAGGACTGCCGGCCCCAGAGTGAGAGGGAGCCCATCAAAGTAGTTTATTTGATTGACTAATTGTTGTCACCAAATGGAAGGTTATTCCTTTTCATTATTTTTATATTGGGCTTTTGTCCTTGCAAATTGCCTGGCGTCATTGAGAGTGAATTGGGTGGCCGTATGTATTTTCTTAAATAAATAAATAAACAAAACACTTGAAAGAGTACCTTTCAGGAAAAGCCAAGATATTTCTACAGACCTCTCAAACTCCAATTACTCAACGAATCCAACAACAGCATGCTTAATTTTATGAGAATCTCTCTGATACTTTCTTGTCTTTTCAAAGACATTTTTTAAAAAGTCTTTTACATCAAATGTGGCTAAAATCCAGATTCATTTTCTGCATGGTGTTATTTTGGATTTCTTTTAAGGCCAACCAGTTTCAGACCCTCTAATACCTAATCAGTTTGCCATTGTTTCTTCACAACAGTCTTTGCTCTTGAAGTCATCTGAAAACTTTCACCATTTTTCTCCAAAATCTCCTTATTTATTATCTGTTCACTTTCGCTTCTTCTTCTTGGATTAGTTCCAATTCTATCCTGGTCTATAGCCTTGAGTCAAACTTTTCTTGTTTCAGTGCAGAACTTCGGATCTATGTTCCTTCTGGTTTACATTCCTGGATCACCATGTCATTAGATTAGAGGTGTCCAACTCTTGGTTGTGAGTTGTGTCTCCAGAACACCCAACAGACATATGGAAAGAAACATCATGAGAGGAGAAGACAAAAGTTAAAATAAATTTGAATTAATATAGTCAATAGGATTACCTTTGCATTGCACTGAGCGCTTTCCCCGTTACAGTAAAATTGATAGTTTGATGGGACTTGGAGTCACCCTGAGACTTTGGAAAGACCAATCTGATTTTGAACTTCCAACCTGCCACATAGAGTAGCTCCCTGATGAGACAAATAAATTTAATAAACAAACATTCTGCCTTTCTATTAGCTCCCTGACAAATGTATTGGTCTCTGTTCCCCAAATGGGGGAAATAAAAACAAAATAAAACATATACAACCCTCTCCCTTCTGAACATGGAAAGCAAATAAAACAAAAAAATATAGTTCCATAAATATAAAATCACAAGCAGAGCTTTATCAGCATCTATAAAATTAGATGCCCCACTGGCAGTGGTATTTAAAAAAATTCTAAATTTGACCTGAAAGGAACCAGGTTGGAAAAGGTTGACTTAAATTTGGGTGCGTGGACTACTTCAGACACTGGTAATTAAAGATTAATATACTAACCATACAGTGACCTTTGAATTAATTCAAAATGCTGTTCTATGGGCTAACGGAAAACTATTTCCCATATCTTCAAAGTCTTAAATAGAGTAGGAATCAAGATCTAACCAAAAGTCCCTTTTGTTGGCTTGATTTTTTTTTCTAGCTCTCCAGAAATGTGATGAAAAATTGCATTTATATGGATTGCTATTTTCTCCAAGGTAGTCTTCTTAGTGCCAAACTGAGTAACTTTCAAAACCTGGCAAAAAGTATTTTTCATTACCTAGAAAATGTCACCTCACTTATAATAATCGATTGTAGGCATCTAGTTTTATAGATGTTGTTAAAGCTCTGGTTGTGATTTTATATTTATGGAATTATTATTATTTTGTTATATTTGCTCTCCATGTTCAGAAGGGAGAGGATTGCATATGTTTTATTTTGGTATCAGTGCTCTGATAGCTTTGCTTTGTTATTGATGTTGATGATGATGATGATGATGATGATAATGACAATGATGATATCCATTCAGTCATGTCTGACTTTTGACAATTCAGTGGGCTACGTCTTCTGATCTTGCACTACTTTTTTGAGTTGTTCTATGCTCCAGCTGATGGCAGCTTTAATGGTGTCCAACCACCATGTTGTTTGACGGCCTGGTTTCCTTTTACCGCTAACTCTTCCAAATATAATTGCTTTCTCCAGTGAATTCTTCTACATGACATGGCCAAAATAATTAAGACGCAGCGGAGTGATTTTGCCTTCCAATGACACACCTGGTGTTGTGTGTTCCAGGACTTGATTGCTGGTCACCTTTGCTGTCCAAGGAATATGCAAGAGCTTCTTCAAGCACCGCAGCTCAAATAAGTTAATGATTTTCTTTCTGTCTTGCTTTTTAAAGGTTCAACCACAGATAGCTACAGGAAACATAATGGAGCAGACTAAATATCATATAGGAAGGATAAACCTCAGGAAAAAAACCTACATGGAGGAAAACTGTAGATAATAAGCAAGCAAACATACAAAATGAAGTTGAGTATGTCAGGACAGAATGATACAAGAACTTGATGCAATATGTGTTTAGGTTCCTAAGAATGCCACATTTGGTTTTCAAGGACTTTAGAGCTGGTCTTTAAAATATTGCAGAATTTGGATGAGGATACCAATTGAGAATTGGAAAGAGGTGGCTTTCTTAGTTCTAAATTGCCCTCTTTATTTGACCTGGAGTTGCCATTTCTGAATGAAGACCTTCCACCCAACTTCTGTCTGTCACTCCCACATTGGCATTTCTCACCAAGACATAGCAAGGATATGAGCAAAATCTCACCCACTTGCAACCCAAACAGAGCCAGCTAATTTCTGAAATATCAATCTCTCTCCAAAAATGTTATGAATTCATGACACACACGGCTTATTTTTATGGTGGAGAAAAAAATCTTCGAAAATAGCAAATAGCACAGATGGGCCTAGATTTTCTTCTCTACCATCCATGCTAAGAAGCCAATTGTTTTTTTTTTAAAGGACGGTAGGATCAATCCTTTATTTATGACTAGGAGACACAGGTTTGCCTCTCTGGCAGTTGGAGAGTCCCAAATATCTGGGGCTCATGATAATGGAATCCTGCCAATCGCTGTCAAAAAACCCATAACCATCTAAGCATTGTGAGCACAATTAGATCATTGCTAAACATATGGTAGGACTGGCTGAATAAAACAGCATCCGTCTATATCTTTATTGCAGTAGTTGGATTCTGTATTTTCAATGTGAGGACGGTGCAGTCCAGTGGTGGGATTCAATTTTTTTTTACTACCGGTTCTGTGGGCGTGGCTTGGTGGGCATGGCTTGGTCTGGTAGGTGTGGCTTGGTGGACATGCCAGGGGAAGGATACTGTAAAATCTCCATTCCCTCCCCACCCCACTAACCTGCTTTCCAGCTCCCTTCTCCTATGCAAGGCAGCCAAAGAAGACCCACCCGATCAGCTGGGACTCAATGGGAGGCAGAGAATAGATGGGGGCGGAGCCAGTCAGAGGCGGTATTTGCCAGTTCTCCAAACTACTCAAAATTTCCACTACTGGTTCTCCAGAACTGGTCAGAACCTGTTGAATGCCACCTCGGATGCAATCTCACAACTTTCTGGATCTGCCAACTGAAAAAGGTATAGTGTGGGAAGAAGCAAACTATATAACATAAACTTGAATTTTACCCCATTTTATGACCTTTCTTGCCAAAGTTGTGAAATGAATCACTGCAGTTGCTAAATTAGTAACACGGTTGTTAAAGTGAATCTGGCTTCCTCGTTGACTTTGTCAGAGGGTCACAAAAGGTGATCACATGACCTCAGGACACCTCAACCGTCATAAATGTGAGTCAGTGGCCAAGCATGTGAATTTGGATCAATTGACCATGGGGATATCTCAACAGTTATCATAAATCATCTTTTTTTTCCTAGTGTTGTTGTAACTTTGAACACTGAATAAACTGTTGAAAGTTGATGGCAACCTATACTTAAATCTGTTTCTAACTGCTATAAAGAAGATCAGAAGTCACTTCTTTTAATTATTTTTTTCTTTTCTGTACTTTTTCTCTATCTTTTCTTCCTTCCTTAATCTCATTTTCTGTATTTTTTTTCCATGTTTACCTTTTTCTGATGTTATAAATTTCTAATAAAAATCATATTAATTTTTTTTGGGGGGGGGTGCGGGAATCCTACATGTTTAGCTTTGATTGTGCACCTCAAGGTTCTGTTCCACAGATCTATATTGGACCACAAGTTTGCTCTTTTAAAATACCTAATCTCTGGCTTCTGTCCATTGCTTTCAGAAAATATTACTGACAATTCCATTGTATATGCAGGCTGGAACCAGAACTGAAGTAACAAGCTAGCTATGTTCCTTTCAGGAACCACTTATACAGACAAGTATAATTTGTATAAATGTACCAGAAATTATTTTGCTTTTCCAATGCTTATTGATTGCTTTGAATGAGGTTTAAGAACTCAATTCATCTGAATCAGGGAGCAAGGCATTTCAAGCATGCATTTCCTATAGTTCATTCTTTGTTGGTGCATTGTACATTTTTAAAGTACACCAGCAACCTCATATTTTTAATGAAAGAAAGTTGAGAAGGAAATGAATGAAAGAAAGAAAATATTACATTTTTTCACCTATTTTGCTAATAGCTTTGTCTTCCTGAGCCAATGTTTCTCAATGAAGAAATAAATGCTGCTAAAATGCTATGAGGATTTATCATAATAAATGTCACAACTGTCTGAATTCAGACAGTCTGAAAAAACATTTTATTTTATTTGCTGTGCATTAAATTTAGAATTTTATTAGTGTGCCAGGCCATTCTATATTTCAGAATTACATTGGTGCAGAATTTGAAATGAATTGTATTTCATTTCAATTGTAATTTTTGGATGCCATGCCCTGAATTGCTCCTAAGTGCTGTATTTTTTAATTCCATCTGTATTATTTGCCATTATTATTATTATTATAAACAACAGGGAATGTAACTAATACTCCTTTCTCCTCCTATTTTCCCAACAAAACAATTGTGTGATGTTGGTTGGGCTAGACTGGCCCCAAAGTCACTCATCTTGCTTTCATGCTTAAGGCGGGACTAGAACTCATACTCTTACAGTGATTGGCCCAAAGTCAGCCCAGCTGATTTAATGCTTAAGGCGGGACTAGAACTCGCAGTCTTCTGGTTTCTAAGCCAGCACTTTAACCATGAGCAGGGGTTTCAAACTCAAGACCTGCAGGCCAGATCCGCCCCACAGGGTACTTAGATCTGGCCTGTGAGGCTGCCCTGGAAACGGTGAAGGACTGACCCACGGTGCCTCTGCCAGCAAAAACATAGCTTGGGAGGGCTGTGGGCAAAGCTTGCAAAGCGCTCAGGCTGCCACAGGTACCCCGAACATGAGTGATGTTGAGTTGGCCATGCCCCATGGACATGTCCCCCCTGGACTCTCCAGAGGTCAAACACACCCCTGATGTGGCCCTCAATGAAATTAAATTTGACACCCCTGCACTAGACTGTGATCCATGCCCTCCCAAAGAGTAGGCCTTTGCCAAGAGTGGTTGGATGTATTTTTCTATTGCTCTGGGAATTATTATCTTCTACCTTCTATGAGCTGTGGTGGCACAGTGGTTAGAGTACAGTACTGCAGGCTACTTCTGCTGACTGCTGGCTGACTGCAATTTGGCAAATCGAATCTCATCAGGCTCAAGGTTGACTCAGCCTTCCATCCTTCTGGGGTGTGTAAAATGTTGGGGCCAATATGCTGCCTCTGTAAACCGCTTAGAGAGGGCTGTGAAGCACAGTGGTGGGATTCAAATTCTTTTACTACCGGTTCTGTCGGCGTGGCTTGGTGGGCATGGCTTGGTGGGCATGGCAGGGGAAGGATACTGCAAAATCCCCATTCCATCCCCACTCCTGGGGGAAAATTACTGCAAAATCCCCATTCCCTCCCCACCCACTAACCTGCTTTCCAGCTCCGTTCTCCTGTGCAGGGCAACAAAAGAAGACCCAGCCGATTAGCTGGGACTTGGGAGGCTGAGAATAGATGGGGGTGAACCCAGTTAGAGGGGGTATTTGCTGGTTCTCTGAATTACTCAAATTTCCTCTACCAGTTCTCCAGAACTGGTCAGAACCTGCTGAATACCACCTCTGGTGAAGCGGTATATAAGTCTAAGTGCTATTGCTATTCTCCTCCTGGTCACTTCTGATATTTAATTGAATAACATAGGAAAAACAACAACAACAAAAGACTAACGTTTGGAGTCTCCATATTCGGGAAATTGGAGATTTGCATTGAATTTGAGCTTGTGAAGGATTGTTCCCAACGTAGATTCTTACTTATTCAATTACGTGAAATTACAGGTAGAGTAGTACCGGATTTACAACACTAATGAAGTTTGCCCATTATGATTGTAAGTCATAACCATTATAAAGTGGGTCACCATGTTACCAACTCAATTTTACAATCTTTTTTGCAGTGGTCATTAAACAAACACCAGGTTCATAGAGCAATTCCAGTTTGGGCAAAAATGTCAAACACGGTCCTATGATCACAGGACACTGCAAACAACTATAAATGAGGGAGGATGGTTGCCAACATGATTGGTGGGTAGACTGTCAGAACTTGGGAACTGGACCATGAACTACCTATATTCCATTTGGTTGAGAAAAGGTTGTTTACACACAAGCTGAATAGCCAACTGCATGCTATGGAGTGAGGCAATTTCTCATCTACTTTCCCATAGAAAGAAAGTCTTTTAAAGTTCAGTCTTCACTGCAGAGTCACAACATTCTAGAAGATACTATCCTGCAACAGGAGAGTCTTGATGTGTTCTTTAATGCTAAGTTCTGCCTCTAATGAAGACAACATAATTAAAAAGGTTACGTTTTTTTAAACACCTCCACTAATGCTGGCAGTGCAAACTACTGTATACACAGAGAGAGCAAGCCCCATCTCACTAGCATGGATGATGTTACTTAATTAGGTAAGGAAACGTCTGCAAGAAACCAGCCAAGTTCAAAGAGCCCAAAATACTCCATATTATTTCTTTTGTCAAGCTTGTTGCAGCATGATGCATTGATCTCTTTTTTGTTGACGAGTTTTTAGAAAATATGTTACCAATGATAGTTGCAAGCAGTTTTGTTACTAAAAGCTTAGCTTGGTTGGCCAATGCCAAGCTCCCTTTTTGGGGGGTTACCTATGTGAGCAAGTAAACATCAGCACAAAAATGGGGGAGCAAACTCATATGCCCATCAGTGAAAGTACATAGCCATCCTTATTTCAGCATCAGTGAATTGTAGAAATAGGATTATTGTGTATTATTAGGGATGCAGAAAAAGAGAAGGAAGAAAGGAAGGAAGGTATGAAGGAAGGAAGGAAGGAAGGAAGGAAGGAAGGAAGGAAAATAATTTCTACTTTTTCAAATTTTTGACTGTTCTTTATGGAGTCAAATATTTTCCTCCTCCTCCTCCTCCTCCTCCTCCTCCTCCTCCTCCTCCTTAAATTCAGCTAGATTCAGGAGGATATCAAACCCTGATCTTGCAGCAACTGAGACAGCCTCAGGTCTAACTTTGAACAGTTTATTACAGTTCTGGCATTGTCAGGGATAAGTTGTAGCCTGTAGCTGAGGTTAGGAGCTTTTTAAAAGAAACAAAAACAAGTATGCAAAGAAAAGAAGAGAAAAAGAGGGAAAATATTATTAGCTATTTTACCCCCCTCTCCCAAAAAGTCTGCATCAGGTAGACAACGTAGCACCATGCAAAATTTTCTTCCAGGTAATGGTAGTGAAATTGTGCAAAACTCTGGCAGAAAAATAACATATTGGCAAGGCCTTCAACTTTGGCATTCAGCTTTTATATCCTCAGTCAGAAATTCCAATTCTTTGTGATTGCCACCAAACTTATATTAACGATCAAGCAGGGAAGATAAGAAACAACTCAACTGTGAAGCAAGTCCTTTGATTTAATGTTCAGCTCAGTTCATGTGTGTGTGTGTGTGTGTGTGTGTGTGTGTGTGTGTGTATACACATGCATATGTGTGTGCAGTATGAGTTCTCAATTTATGATTATTCATTTAATAACTGTTCAAAGTTACAACAATGCTGAAAAAAGTGACTACAACTGGTCTTCACACAGTCACATGATAAAAATTTGGGTGCTAGGTGACCAGAATGTATTTAAGATGGTTGCAGCATCCCAAAGTCACATGAACACCATTTGCAACTTTTACAGTCAGGTTCTGACAAGCAAAATCAATAGAGGAAGCCAGATTTGCTTAACAATTATGTGATTCACATAACAACTATGCGAAAAATGGTTGTAAAATTAGGTGCAACTCATGTAATGGCTGCATTGCTTATCAATGGAAGTTGATAAGCAAAAAACTCAAGGATCACCTGTATCAGAGGGGGTATTCAGCAGGTTCTGACCAGTTCTGGAGAACTGGTAGCAGAAATTTTGAGTAGTTCGGAGAACCGGCAAATACCTCCTCTGACTGGCCCTGCCCCCATCTATTCTCTGCCTCTTGAGTCCCAGCTGGGTCTTCTTTTGTTGCCCTGCCCAGGAGAACAGAGCTGGAAAGCAGGTCAGCAGGGGTCGGGAGGGAATGAGACTTTGCAATATATTCTTCTCCTGCCACACCCACCAAGCCACACCCACCAAGCCACGCTACGCCCACCAACCTACGCCCACAGAACCGGTAGTAAAAAATTTTGAATCCCACCACTGACCTGTATGCTAAGGTACCTTTGATTTTGGAAATAAAACAATTAAAATGTGTCATCTAGCAATGTGAAATATAAAGCAACTACATTATGTCTAAACAGGTTTGTAATATTTATTTCTGGCAGGACCAATGCACATTTAATTAACAGATCCATTAAAAGTGAATCATCAGATGAAACTTTTGTTTCTGTGTCATTGAGAGAGAAAGAATGATCGGCATAATTCTGGCCTATGAAGTAATTTTAAGGGCATAGACTTTTCAATCAAATTAAATAAAAGTAAGAGCTGGCAACTCTAACTTTCAGCAGAGAAAAAGGAAAGGTAGTCTGCACAGGCAGTCCTTGACTTACAATCACAATTAGGACTGAACTTCCAGTCATAAAGTGAGTTGTATTTGACTGGACCTGATTTTACAACATTTTCTGTAGCAGTTGTTAACGAAATCATTTGTGTTCTAAATATGAATCCATTCTTCTGAATGAGCTTTTTTTTTTTTGCTGGAAACTGGGGAAAAAAACACTAGAAACCAGCAAAAAACATCACAAATTGTGGTCATACGATTGTAGTCTGCTACAATTGGTGACAAAAGCAAGCCAGTTGCCAAGCCCCAGAAATGCAGTGACATATTTTATGGCAGTCAGAAATACTTTCTAGGATATAAAGCACTATAAAACATTTCTGACTGTCGTAATTGCTAAGAGTTTTTGAAATGAATGGTTATAAGTTGAAGACTACTTAGATAACATTTTCTATCCTAGCTTTCCATTGTACCATAGTGGGGTTTACATGACACATAACACCTAAAGCATGTTAGCAAAATACAATAAGTCAATTCATCTCACATAATTTGTCCCAACAAATAAACCATAATCTGTCTTAAACCAAGACCGGATTCCTCATTCCACACAGAGCTACAAATTACCCAACTCTTGAATATTTACTACTTTATTAATTTACTTAGTTCAGACTTCCCCAGGAGTAGTTGATACAGTTCTACACAGAAATTATTGAATCTACCATTGGTACTTTTATAATTTCTGGTCTGGTACAGCAACTAAACATAACATGTTCAGATTCCAACCAGATTGTCTTCCATAAAAGACCTGTATATTGTGCAGGTCAGAAGGAAGCCTGAGAAAATAACTACAGTCTTGTCAATTCCTCCCACTGTTATAGGGCATTAATAGGGCATAAATAGGGCATAAAAACTAGGCATGGAGACAGGTTTTTCCACTGTGCCATCACTCTGCTAAAACAGCTAATCCTCATAGTCTAATGATAGTCACCCATGTGATAGTATTATTATCCTCACCTTCTTTACTAACCCCCTTTATAGTATCATTATTATGATTATATTACTCGGTTGTTTTTCATGTACACTGATAGCTTCTGCATCAGAGACAATTTCCTTGTGTATCTTGGCCAAATAAAGTATTCTATTCCACTTATTTATCTATTATATCTATATGCCATCCACCTTGCTATTTTGGATGACTCCAGCCATTGTTGCATGAGTCATCCAAAACCATTGTAAAAAGTAAAGATGATAGCTGCAACTGAAGTAGAATATATTCTTTAGTTATTGCAGATAACTGCTTTCATCAGGCAAGATTCTGTCAGGCAAGATTGTGTTCACCTATTCTGAGTAGGTGAACAACTACCCAGAACTAGTCGACATGCTGTTCTTGGTTCTTTGGGTCTGATGGAAGGAAGGACACTATATTAATTTTTTTTCTCCAGCCACAAATCCTGGTCTGACTCTTCTGGTGTAAAAAAGGAAGTCAATTCTATATTTGTTCTCTCTTAAGCTAGATAATGCAAGAGTCAAAAGTTTATATGTTATATAAATAAGTGTTCAGTATTTATGTTTTTGATAAGCATCACTGATATGCCCTTCTCATTAGAACATTCTTCCTGCAGCTGGAATGTAACCTTTCATTAACTGCTCTCTGAAACACATTGTCTGCCAATGATTTGGGTCCATTGTTCTCATGAAACTAAGCTCTATCACCTTAGAAAGGATGAGTCTATAAAATGAAAGAGCAGCAACAGATTTTTGCACTGTCTAGGAGCATAGCACCTTTGTGCCAATTGCTCTGAAAAGCAATAAATTGCTCACCATTCAAACCATTATTATAATAATAAGAGCAAGTCACTACTTTAATTGCATTTGTTAAGTGGATAGGATTGGACGGGGCTCATTAATGCCATTACTGTATACCAAATCCGCAAAAAAATAAATAAATAAATCAGCTGATTTATTACAGGTTCATGGACAAAAGCAATGGAATCCTCTCTTTTATTATTTACCTGCTCTAGACTAGACAGGCATTAGAAGATGGAAAAGTCTGCTAATTATGCCAAGGAAGAAAAGAAAGTAATACTGAGTTTTAGATATAAATTGATCATCACAATTATATTCATCTCTCTCTCTCTTATCATCTATCTAATGTACCGTGTTTCTCATATAATAAGGCCGTGTCTTATTTTTTTTGAGCCCCCAAAAATGTCTAGGCCGTCTTTTCGGGGTGACTTAATTCCCCCCACCTTGCATCTTCAGGCGGGCGGCGATGGCTTGAATGTTGACCTCGGCGTTGGTGGGGCACTTCGTATCGGGGTCAAAGCAGGCAAGCACCATATCCAGGTGTGCAACAAAAGTACTTCCTAACGGCAAGCCCCACTCCATTCCTCCCATTTTGCATGTTTTAATATAGGCCTTAATTTGGGGGGAGGGGCTTAATTTCATTTCATGCCTATAAAACATTCTGGGACTTCCTATTGGGGGAGGCCGTATTGTTGGAGAAACAGGGTACATATCTATACCTATCTATCATCAACTATCTAATCTATTTGTCTCTCAACCATCTATGTCAGTCTGTCTGTCTGTCTGTCTCTTTCTATCTGTGTCTGTCTGTCTATCTGTCAGTCTGTCTATCTATCTATCATCTATCTATCCCTTTATCATCCATGATAAATTAACAATCTACCAGAGACTCCTTAGATTTCTTTTTTTCAAAAAGAGTATCTTGCACTTTCTTTGGAAGGATCAATTTTCCTCAATACAGGTGGCCAACCTACATTCATGCTTACTTATGTTTTCTAGGGCCCTTTCAGATTTAAAAAAACCCCACCAATTTATAATCTTTATGTTATTGAACTTCTCTGGCTATGAATAGAGTGGATCATTCTGAAGTGTGATCAGATCGTTCAGGCCTAGGAAATTAAAGGTTGCCAAATTTCTGACAATAACATGACAGCAAAATGAGAGTTCAAAAGTGTAAGAATTGAACTTCCATTCACATTTTCTAAGGTGTGGGGGGGTGTCACTCCACTGTAAGCAATGGGAGAAAATAAATTTAGAATGTTAAATAGGAAGTGTAAATATTGAGCATATTTCTAAGTATAAATAGAGGGTTACGAATAGCAATGATACTTCTGGTTTTCACCCAGTGACAGTGCCCCCTCCCTGCCTATCTATTTTGGCCAAGCCTTCCTTTAGCCCACGGGTGTCAACCTTGATTGTGACATGTGACGTATTGTGACATATCGCAATGGTTTCTGGCCTTTGCTGAGCCAGGATGGGCGTGGCCTGCGTGTGATGCATCCAGCCCAGGGGCTGCAAGTTTGACACCAGTGCTTTGGTCAATCAAAACATTTGATATATTCCTGGTCCCCTTTACACATGGCCCCTAGTGCATTATAGGGGGAGAGAATGAGAAATTCTCTGTATGGGAGAGAATGAGAAATTATGAAATACACATGGAATACTCATAGGATTAATTGAGTTGTATTTAATTCAATTACATTTAAGTTAAAGGTTATCAAATGCAGTTTTGGACCGCACTCTACTAAAAGCTTGCCATCAAAAGAGTAAGTGTGAGCCCAGCTATTGCAAAGTTGTAGGCCTCTCTTTTAGGCTGTTGGAAGGTAAAAGCTTGTGTGAGCTTTCTCTAACAGCCTGGCAATACATCAACCCCAACCATCCCTGATCCACTAGCAAATACAAAGCAAAGAGACAAAGAAACTGCTTAATTTTTTTCCACCTGCATTGACACTCAAGCAGAAATTGATTAAGCATGACTCACATAAAGAAATACGTACAGTACTTGATTTACAACTATTTGTTTAGTGACAAAGTTACAACAGCATAAGTGACTTACCATTTTTCATACTTATGACCATTGCCGTAGCCCCATGTTCACATGATAAAAATTTGGACACTTGGCATGTATTTATGACTCTTGTGGATCATCATAAACTTCTAGCAAGTAAAGGCATTGGGGAAGCCAGATTCACTTAACAACCATGTTACTAACTTAGTAAATGCAGTGAGTCACATAACACCTATAGCAAAAAAGATTGTAAAATGGTGGGGGGATCACTTAACTATCTTGTTTAACAATAGAAATTGTAGAGGTTGAGGACTGCCTGCATATTGATATATAAGCAATATAAATAAAACCATAATAAATTCTCCAACATGTAGAAATCCTTATGGACACATAAACTACCCTGATCCAAAACCCATCACCCACAGCCACACACAAAACCACACATAATAAATATGAAAATTAACACGTCCCACAGGGCAAAAAAAATGCCATTTTCCCCCTGACTCGGTGTGAGACACACACACACACACTCGCCACAAGCCAAGTCACATGGAAATGAGCACAAGCAAAGTACTAACAAAACCTAGACTCCCCCAATAAATATTTCTAAATTTGCCTTCAAAATGTTGCCTTTTTCAAGAACTGATTCAGATGGGGTTTTTTTGTTTTTTGTTTTTTCTGTCAAATAAATTCTAGCTCTATTTCAAGCAGATGTCTTGTGCTCATTTACCTGGATACCAAACGGACCAGAATTATTTCCTTCTAATAAGGCTTTACTGAACTTTGAAATGTTTCATCCTCAAAGAAGGAACTTCAATATATCTAAGGAATCTTAGATTGCTGTCCCTGAGGCTATAGATTACAGATGAAAGTAATGGTTCTCAGCCTTGGCTGCTTGTTGGCTGGGAAATTGTGGAAGTTGAAGTCTACACATTGCTAAAGTAGAGAAACATTGGTTTAAAGAATAAACTCAAGGTCCCTCATTAGCTAATATGCTGTGGGTTTAGATCCCATACAACCTACATTCCCTGTTAAAGGGCAAGGTTAGGTTTGTGACTTTTCTACTGTGAAGGCGTTGCAATATTCCTGGGTTGATTGTCAGATAGACCATTGCCTTTCTACAGATGTCAATGGCTCTGTGGAATACAGATAATGGAGGATGGTTCTTGTGCATATACAGCAGTGGATACAGACTGAAGAAATAAAGTGAAGTTAATATGGATCTATTTGGTTGTGAGACCCACCAGCATTTTGAAGAGGAAAGTGTGGTGTCTACAAAAATTTGGATTTCAACCAGTCAGTTAGATCTCCTGATGTGCTCTAAATTTGCTTTGGTTTCCTTACAAGTAAGTAGCACAGAAATGTGATCTCAAGAATGGATACCATTCATAGCACCTCCACCCTTAGGAATGCCATCCGATTGCTAACAATACAAAGTAACTATCTGTAGAATCCAATTGTCTCTTCCCTGTGATATTCTTTCTTGCCTTGGTAAACAGAGAGGTGGCCATCCACCCTTCTCTCATCTCTGACATATTTATAGCAAACAGTGGGGAGTGGGGTCGAATCTTAAATAAATGGTAAAAGGAGAAGAATGTTGAAGTCCTTTTAGACTGGTTTCTAGTCACCAGGCAACGCTTGGTCTACTTCTTCCTCCACTTTTTAGAATCAATCAAAGGGGAAAAAATATTACCCGTGCAATCTTGGAAGCTGACGCTTCCTGAACCTGTATTATTAAATCAGTACTTGAGAGGCTACCACAGAGAAAAATGGCTCAACCTATTCAAGACACGACAGTTTGAAGCTCATAAAGAGTAATCTAACTTGGAAGCAACTAAGGAAAAATTTCTTGATAGTGAGAACAATTAATGGATAGAACAATTTGCCTCCAGAAGTCTGGAGGTTTTCAAGAAGAGATTGGAAACTATTTGTCCAGAATGAAATGAAGTCTCCTGCTTGAGCAAAGGGTTGGACTAGAAAGCCTCCAAGGTCTTTTCTGACCCTATGATTCTGTTACATATAAGTGAGTCCAATTATAAAGCATATTAAAATAGTAACGATTGATTATATGCCATCAAATAAATGTTGACACGTAGTGACCATATTGATAATTTTCTCCAGGATTATCTGTCGGTAACTTGGCCGTTCAGGTATTCTAACATCTGACTCATTGCATCAATAGCTGCTGTAATGGACTCGCTCCATCTTCTTCTGGTTATCTTTTTCTTTTCTTTCTTCCACCTTTCCCAAGTTAGAATCTTTTCCACACAGCTGGGTCTTTGCACAATGTGTCCGAGGTAGAATAACTTGAGCCTAGCTATTTGTGCCTTGAATTACAACTCTTGGTTGATTTGTTCAATGATCTACCTTTTTATTTCCTTTTATCCTGCCTTTATTATTTTTTTTTTATAAATAACTCACAGTGGTAAACATATCTAATACGCCTTCATTCTCCTATCTTCTCCACAACAAACCAGTGTATAAGGTGGGTTTGACTGAGAGAGAATGACTTGTCCAAAGTCTCTCAGCCAGCTTTCGTGCCTAAGGTGAGACTAGAACTCACTGTCTCCTGGTGTTTGGGTCAAAGTCACTCAGTTGACTTTCATGCTTCAAGCAGGATTATAATTCATGGTCAATTGGTTTCTAGCATGATGCTTAGACCAAACTGGCTCTTGTCTTCATGATGAAAATGTAATAAGCTTTATGAAAATCTGCATATGCTTTGGTTTTGTCTTGGGTCTTGTTTTGGGTTTTTTTGGGGGGGCAGGGACTGTTTTAAGTATCATTCAAATCAGTGGTGGGATTCAATTTTTTTTACTACTGGTTCTGTGGACATGGCTTGGTGGATGTGGCAGAGGAAGGGTACTGCAAAATCCCCATTCCCTCTCCACCCCACTAACCTGCTCTGCTCTCCTGTGCAGGACAACCAAAAAAGACCCAGCCGATCAGCTGGGACTCGGGAGGCAGAAAATAGATGGGAGTGGGGCCAGTCAGAGGCGGTATTTGCTGGTTCTTTCAACTACTCAAAATTTCTGTTACCCGTTCTCCAGAACTGGTCAGAACCTGCTGAATACCACCTCTGATTCAAATGCAACTCTAAATAAAGTTGCTTAAGATCAGATATAGGCAAACAAAACTTCTGAAGAGGATTTACCATTTGCTTTAACCAAAATTTGTTAAAAAAGCCACAAAAGCTAGGTTTATATTTCATTTAATACCAAAACTAATAGTTTAGCTCTAAGTGGGAATCCACCCTATGATTACACAATCTTTTATATGTGTACTGAGAAATATGTTTCAGTTTGTTAATGAGTCAATAATAAGGACAGTATCTTCTCCTTAAGTTAAGGATGAAGAAGTTGTGTTCCTTAGAAGGCTGTTTTCTATAACCTCAAGCCAGCATTGCTAATACAGAAAAGAGAAAGGAGTTGTCTAATGGCCTCTGACAAGCCATACATTTCCCAGCTTTTACTAAGGCATAAGCCTGATAGATTGCAGATAATTTAGGGTGCTTGGTAAGGTTGAAGGGAATAGAAATGAAGACAATTGATAAAATTGGTATGGTCTTGGAAAAGGTATGGATTATTCCATGGCCTGGTTGATATAGTCATAGGATAGGTTAGGACTTATTTTGATTGCACTAATTGCAATGAAGTTCATATTTATCTGGCATTCTGTTCTGAAAAAAAAAATTCACCCAAACATTATGGATAAAAACAAATTAGAACATACAGCATAGAGTTATAGGGTTGGAATTAGACACAGTTTTTTTCTAATCTGTTGCCTTCGAGACGTGGGAAGAACACAATTCCCAAAATGATTCCAACAAACAGCTTGATGAAATAGTAAGGGAGTGTTATCACAATACCACAAAGGTTACATTTCATAAAGAACCATTAGTAGACTGCAACTTCACTTTCATCTCTATCTTGACTGGCATGGAATCCAACATCTGTGGGACCCTCTGTGTCATGTATCTTAAGAAATTATGCAGGTTCTGTGCAATAGTCTCGCTCAGAGTTAAAATCCAAATTGTCAGTGAGGAAGGGATGACCTTGGGAGTTAGGAGGAAGACCCACAGACAGGATAATAGTCTGATAAGAGGCAGCTCAGGCCCACAGAAGGAGAAAAGGCTGCAAAACATTTCAGAAGAGACCTCCCAAACATTCAAGCTTGCAAGATTCTGTCTAATGTAACCTTACAATAAAGATAGACCTGGTTGTGCTTCTTCTCCAGACCACCTCAAAAGGCTAACAGGAATTAAAGAAACGAGGGAAACTAGCTGACCATCCTTTGACTTCTCCAAGCTGTGACTCTTTCCCTAAATGCAGCAAGTACTTGAGTTACAATAGTTCATTTAGCGACTGTTCCTAAGTTACAATGACAATAAAAAGAAAGGGACGTATGACTGTTTTTCACACTTACAGCTGTTGCAACATCCCTTGGTCATATCGCCAACATGCAGATTCTTGGTAACTGGATCAGATTTATGATGGTTGCAGTGTCCTGAAATCATGTGATTCGCCCTTTGCGACCTTCTGAAAAGGGGGAAGCCATGTTGCTAACTTAACAACTGCAGTGATTCACTTAACAACCGTGGCAAGAAAAGTCACTAAGTGGGGCAAAAATAACTTAACAACTGTCTCATTTAGCAACAGAAGTGTGGGCCTCAATGGTGGTCAGTGGTGCCAGGGTTCCAGGAAAACCCAACTCCAATTAAAAACTCAGAGACAGGCATTTTCTCAAAGTTACTTTTATTAGAGTAGTTATACTGGCACATCTGGGATATCCAAAATCTGAAAATTCCAGGTTTCCCTCCAATAAGTAAAATATTACAAATCCACCCACTGCCCCCATCATTTCATCACATGCCCCAATCCACCCTAGCTAGAGACACCCCTTCAACCACTCCTCCCCCAGGTGCAGAAACAACATGACCTTGACTCTAAAGAAAAATGCTATTATATCTGCTACGTACGCTCCATGCTCCCTCCTACTTTCCCAGGCTCAAGAACGTGGCAGCGAGGAAGCTTCTGGTGCTAATATGGCTTCCAAAGCTGACAGTCGTAAGCCGAGGACTACTTGTAATGCTAAGATGAATCACATTTTTAATCTAGAAGCTGAGAGTCACCATTTGCAAACCCAAGCCAATTTCAAGATTGTTACCATTACAGGTTCAACAAGCGTTAACTTGATTTGGAATTTGGGGTTTGCCCAGACAACACCAATCCTTGGAATATGATTTGCTTTGCGAATCTCCCCCCTCTACCCCCAGGACCGGTGGTAGGGAAGGTGTACCTTTAAATACTTGAAAAAATAATGAAGTTCCTCCATCTCTACAAAGACCTTTCTTAGTTACTCGCAGGGAGTTTTCCCTTATTCCTATAAGGTGAGCTGCTAACTATCCTAACTAAGCCTGCCCCCTGCCCCACTTCTCACGAATATGTTTGCCATTTGCTATCTTTACTTTTATTCATCTGAACAGAACTGGTCAGTAGAATCATTTAAAATATATTCCCACAAAGTGTGTTTTACTTATTTTAGAAACTCGGGGGGACACGGGACGGACACATGACCCCACATCATGGCCCATGGAAGAATAGCTGCAAACCCAACGGAAGATCAGCTATAGCTGTGCAGGGCGTGCTAAGTTCGTGTTTTTTGATGATGATGATTTATTTTATTTTTATTTATTTTACTTGTCAATTGCTTACAAGATAATAGGTATAAGTAAAAACATAGTTATGAATACATGGATACATATAAGAAAAAAAAAAAGAAACAATAGGACAGGAACGGTAGGCATGTCGGTGTGCTTATGCATGCCCCCTACAGACCTCTTAGGAAAGGGGTGAGGTCAATAGTAGAAAGTCTAAGGTTAAAGTTTTTGGGGCTTGGGGAAAAAAACCAGAGTCAGGTAGAGTATTCCAGACATTGATTACTCTGTTGCTGAAGTCGTATTTCCTGCAATCAAGTTTGGTGCGATTAACCTTGAGTTTGTATCTATTGTGTGCTCTTGTATTGTTGTAGTTGAAGTATTCATTGACAGGTAGGACATTGCAATGTATGATTTTATATACTATACTTAGATTGGATTGAAGGCGGCATAGTTCTAGGTTTTCTAGGTCTAGAATTTCGAGTCTGGTGGCATAAGGTATTCTGCAATGAGTAGAGGAGTGGAGAACTCTTCTTGTGAAATATTTCTGGACTTTCTCAACTGTGTTAATATCAGATATGTAATGTGGGTTCCAGACTGATGAGCTGTATTTGAGTATTGATCTAGCAAATATTGTAAAATAGTGTAATATTACCAGAGAAAAAAGCTACATAAGATTAGGTTAACAACTCTTAATGCCTTTTTGGCTATGTAGTTACCGTGGGCTCTAGCACTTAGATCATTAGAGATGAGTACTCCAAGATCCTTGACAGATTTTGGATCATCAACAAGGTCTTGACTATTCAGCCTGTATTTTATTTTCTGATTCTTTTTTCCTGCCAATATATAAGACAGAGCATTTATTTGTTGAGATTTGAAGTCACCATTTGATTGACCATTCTGATACATAGTCAAGGTCATTTTGAAGGATTGCAGTATTGTCGGTGGTGTTGAATAGCTTTACACCATCAGTGAAGAGAACGCAGTTGCTCTTGATATGATCGCAGAGGTCATTTCTGTAGAGTATGAAGAGAGTTGGTCCTAGAACACTGCCTTGGGGGACACCACTCTTGACAGGTACATAATTTGATAGGACGCTCCCAATTTTGACCATTTGTTGTCTGTTTGACAGGAATGCTTCTATCCAGTTATGCAGGTGTCCAGAGATACCATAAGATTTCAGTTTTTGGAGTAGTTTGTCGTGTACCACTGAATCAAATGCTTTACAGAAGTCTATGTAGATTGCATCTATTGCTTTGCCCTGATCGAGTTGTGTAGTCCATATGTTTTTGCAGTGTAAGAGTTGCAGATTACATGATAGTTTTTTCCTAAAACCAAATTGTTTATTAGAGAGTAGGTTGTTTGTTTCTAAGTGGAAGATGATGGATTGGTTAATAACTGATTCCATGACTTTACAGGTGATGCAGCATAAAGAGATTGGTCTGTAATTTTCAACTAGACTGGGGTCTCCCTTTTTGAAGATGGGGATGACCTTGGCTTGTGACCATAGGTTAGGCAAGGAGCTGGTCCTGAAAGATTTTTCAAAGATTATGCTTGGAGGTTCGGCTATGGCAGTGGGTAGCTTTTTTAAGAAGTAGGCACATATTCCGTCTGGTCCAATAGATAGACATGGTTTAGATTGTGTAGTGCTTTTTCAACATTGTCTTCTGTGAAATCGATATGTATTGGATCATTGTAGTCATCTGTGGTTCGATTAGGAAATACTGGGCATGATCCATTGCTGTTTACAAATACTGAGCCAAAGAATGTGTTAAAGAGGTTGGCTTTAACAGTGTCGTCATTGCAGTCTTTATTATTAGGTCCTTTCACGGGGGGATGGACCTTGAGTCTTTAGTTTGTTGTTTACAAAATTGTAAAAAGTGCGGGTAGAATTAATGTGTAGAAGTTTTTCTTGTTTAATGTGACAATTGGTGCATTCAGCTTTATCTGGTGGCATAAATTTTTGTATCGGCTTTTGAAGTTGGCAATTTGACCAGTGATTTCTTTTTGGGTTGAAGCTTCCTCATTGTTTTGGGTAATTTGTTTTTTCTGGTTTTGGGATGATGGTGGTGGTAGTGGTGGTGATTTTCAAATTTCTGGGTTTTATCATATCACAAGACCTAAAATGGACACCTAACATCAAAAACGTCATCAAAAAAACACAACAAAGAACGTTCTTTCTGTGCCAACTCAGAAAACTCAAATTGCCCAAGGAGCTGCTGATCCAGTTCTACAGAGGAATTATTGAGTGTGTCATCTGCACCTCTATAACTGTCTGGTTTGGTTCTGCAACCCAACAGGACAGACACAGATTTCAGAGGATAATTAGGACTGCAGAAAAAACAATTGCTCCCAACCTGCCTTCCATCGAGGATCTGTATACTGCACGAGTCAAAAAGAGGGCTGTGAAAATATCTACAGACCCCTCACATCCCAGACATAAACTGTTTCAACTCCTTCCCTCAACAGGATGCTGTATAGGGCACTGCACACCAGAACAACTAGACACAAGGTCAGTTTTTTCCTGAACACCATCACTCTGCTAAACCAATAATTCCTTCAACACTGTCCTATTATTTACAAAATCTGAACTACTATTACTATTAATCTTCTCATCACTCCTTACCACCCATCCCCTCCCACTTGTGACTGTAAGACTGTAACTTTGTCACTTGTATCCTTATATTGACCGTTTCCTAATATGATTTGATTGCTTATTGTACCCCATGACAATTATTGTTGTACCTGATGATTCTTGACGAATCTATCTTTTATTTTTATGTGCACTGAGACCATTTGCACCAAGACAAATTCCTTGTGTGTCCAATCACCGCCAATAAATATTTTTGATGATGATGATGATATATTAAGTTTTCTACACAGCTCAACTCTCAATGACCCTGGGCAGCTCACAGCAATGAAAGAAATAAACTGCAGTCAAATCAATACAAAGATAAAAGATGGCAATCACGATGAAATGAGGGTCTGCCTTGTTAAAGAACTGGGAGGAGAGCCAGCTCTTCACGGCTCTTCTTAATAACAGAAGATGGAAGCCATCCAAATCTTGGAGGGAACTTCATTCCACAGGGTGGGTGCTGCTAGAGAAGCCACACTTCTGGGTCTCAATAAATGACATTGCTTAACTGAAGAAACTCAGAGCATGCCAATTCTATAGGATCTATGTGTACCACAGTTATCATTTCCCACCCTCTCATATCAAATCAAGCATTTAGGCCTCCCATAAATCATTACATCATTCAGATGTACATGATTATATTCTTGCTGAGATATATATCTGTATCTATAATTGGCAAACAGTTCAATCGTGGACAAATTAAACACCTCCTTGGTGCTCATTCAGATTTCTATAAGCTCTGGCTGTTCTTTTCTTCATCCTTCCTGATTTTTCCTAAAACAATTAGTTACTTTCAATCCATTTCTTTTGAAATAATAGCAAAAAATGTGAGCCCTCTGCTGGTCAGAATAATGCCTTTCATCCTACTGGACATTAACCTGAAAAAAACATGATTTGAATGTATTAGACCACACTCCTGATGTATGCTTATATTAGTGAGTTTAAATTTTGTTTTGTACTAATAACTTGTGTCCTGCTGGAGCATTGTTTCAGAGATATTTCCTTACATCAACAGATAATTAAAATGAACAAGGACAGGCCAAAAAAAACCTATTGGGAGCAGGAATGATTTCAGACTTCCTGGTGGCTTTGCAATGAGTTTCATGGGAATCTAGCAGGGGAAATAAGAAATTGCCCCTTCCCTTCCCTCTCCTCCTCTCCCCTCCTCTCCCCTCCCCTCCCTTCCTTTCATTTTTCGGCAAGCAGGCAAGTAGCTGTGGCTGGGTGAGGAAGAAAACAAGGGATTGCAAAACTGGCTGGGAAATTGCCCCAGAATGTTAAAAACAAATATCATGTGGACATAGCACCAAACATAGCACTGCCATGGCCACAACCAGGATGGCTTTTCTATTTCTCAATCTATCCATCGAGTAGTTAATCCCACTAGACCAGTGGTGGGATTCAAATTTTTTTACTACTGGTTCTGTGGGCA
Source organism: Pseudonaja textilis (assembly GCF_049901715.1). Taxonomy (NCBI): domain Eukaryota; kingdom Metazoa; phylum Chordata; class Lepidosauria; order Squamata; family Elapidae; genus Pseudonaja; species Pseudonaja textilis. Next base: position 8,802,039 of record NC_142008.1, read on the forward strand.
TGGTTTGGTGGGCATGGTTTGGTGGGCATGGCATGGTGGGCATGGCATGGTGGACATGGCAGGGGAAGGATACTGTAAAATCCCCATTCCCTTCCCACCCCACTAACCTGCTTTCTAGCTCCGTTCTCCTGTGCAGGGCAATCAAAAAAGACCCCGCAGATCAGTTGGGACTCAATGGGAGGCAGAGAATAGATGGGGGCAGGGCCAGTCAGAGGTGGGATTTGCTGGTTCTCCAAACTACTCAAAATTTCCACTACTGGTTCTCTAGAACTGGTCAGAACTGGCTGAATACCACCTCTACAATGGACACTCATCTAAGAACTAACAAATTTACTTCCAAGTCCAGAGAAGATGGATAAAACGATGAATCCTTTTGAGACTCTCACATAGTTTTACAATTCAATAGATTGAATGATGACATTGTATGAGAAAGACACTTTGGACACCATATAAAATAGAGGAACTATAATTGTTCCTTTGCCAGTTATCAAATTTTCCTAGGCCAGTTATCAAAGTGGAAGAAATATAACGCACAGGCATTCACAAAATATCACATTCTGAATATTCAATATCATTCTGAACCAGGTTTTGAGTCAAAACATGAAATGTTTATGCACTGAACTAGAAGACTAGTGTCAGAGACCCAATCATCTTCAAGATCCTGCTACTATTGGGAAAATCAAAAGTGTCAACTTCCTCTTGCTGTTTTTGTCAAAAAAGCAAGTAGGTTTTTCTACAGCCTTTCCAAAATTCCTACAGATACTTTGGACTATAAATTCCATAATTTCAATTCTGGTGAAGTGTGCCAGGTTAGGAAAGGTTGACCTGCAATTTATGGAAAGTATGAAATTAAAGAAGAGTTTAAAAGTTATACAATACTGAATATACTTTGTCTTTGTATCTTTATATGAAATCCTTCTATGCTTCTGTTTTCATCATAAAGCAAATAAAGTTTTATTTATAGAGTCAGCGTAACAAAAAAACCTTTTATCAAATTCAGGTATGTCTTATTTGAGAATTAACAAATTAATTTTTATTAACTAGCAAACTAGCAAATTAACTTTTATTAATAAAACAAAAAATAAAATCTGGAAATTTATCTTTTCATCAAAATACTCAAATTAGGGGAATGCAAGACCATTATCAGCCATCTTCATTACTGGTTCTTCATTTAATCATTGGGCTGACTTCATCCTTTCAGTGGACTATTTTTGCTTTGCCAAATGTTTGCTTGATCTTTAATTCAGATTTCAATTAGAATAAGAATCTCTCAGAAGCCAAACACATAAAGGTTTTTTTTTAATTCTTTTTTCTTTTGCTTGTTTTTTTGTTTTGCCTGAAAGCAGAATGCCAACTGAAATGCCAACTTTATTAAACTCCTCAGTCATGAGAAGAAATGGGAGCTAAGTTACTTAATCAGCACATTTCTTGAAGCCCAGTAAGAAGGAATCTCAGTTTTCTAAAACAACTAGATTTGCTTTGGCTTGGTTTTTGTCTCTTTTTCTTAAAACAAAATTCTTCTACCCTATGCTGATTTTATAATAATCCTGAACTACATCAGTCAAGAGTAATCGAGCACTTGGCTGTATAAAGGGAGGGATTCCCTTTTTAGAGGAATCTTGGAATTTAGGAAGTTAGCCCTTCCTTCCCCGGAAATGGTATAGAGTTTACTGCTTGGCAGGGGGTTAGACTAGAAGACCTCCAAGGTCCCTTCCAACTCTGTTATTCTCTTATTCAGTTCAATCATTGGACAAGCAGGAGTGAAATTTTAAAATAGCTTGTGTAGCTACCTGAAGATGCTTCAGAGATGTTAGGGCTTCAAGAAGGGATGACGTTATATCTACACTACATAAATAGTACATAAACTCTGCCTGGAGAGAGGCAAGATCTCTTAAAACCAACTATATTTTATGTATTAAACACAAGCCTAAACCTCCCTCCAGAAATGTTAAATCTATATTACAGTCAGAATTTGGTGCCACCTGCTTACAAGAAGATATTTCATCCTAATTGGCAAAGCATATGACACTAATGCATCTTACCTACTTAAAAGGTTTCTTGCACGCTGTTGGTGTGATAATAGGCTTTGGTCAATATTAGCACTGAATTTGATTGGACTATTTGAATGTTAAGTTTTAGTATTATTTTCAATCAAGTTAGTATACACAGAAAAGAGCGTGAATCTTTAGTTTTAGGTAGATGAGCATTACAGCCTTCTCTAATTAGACACTCTGTAAACGTAAAGCAATTGGTCCATGGTAGTGATCCTTGGGAATCTGGTGATTTTTAATAAGAGCACATCCACAGGTTGCTAGAATAGTCTTTATTGGCCCAGTGAGATGGAACACACAAAGAATTTTTTTCTGGTGTATAAGCTTTCCAAGTATATTCAAACAACAAAGTAATATAATCATAAGGTACCAATAGGAGAAGGTAGAATAAAAGATGAGAAGGGTAATAGTAACACAGCCCTATGGATAAATTTCTTTAGGCATAAGACAGTGGAAATTAGATGTTCGGCAGAATGATGGCATGATGGAAGAAACTGTCTTCGTGCCTAGGTTTTTTTTTTGGCATACAATGCTCTATAGTGGCCTCCCCGAGGGGAAAAGTTGAAGCAGTTTATGTCCAGGTTGTGAGAGATCTGTAGATATATTCTCAGCTCTCTTTCTGGTCCTTGAGGTACACAGGTCCTCAATGGAAGGGTGGTTATAATTGTTTTTTCTGCAGTCTGAAAGATGCAAGATGGACAAGATGCCCTGTTGGTTGGAAATGCTCGACTGAATGTCCAAATAATCTTCACATAAAAGTCAATAATGTAATCATCATTCATCAGCTAGTTAAGGATAGACAATTTAGTTAACAGCCAAAATAACTGCAGTATCTTTCTAAAAAATTGTCTTGGGGCCACTATGCCTCAGATAGGATGAATTACAACATTCATAATGTCCCGTCAAGCATATGACTATAGTTATACCTATACATCTAGGGAGGGTTACTCTAGTTCTTTAGAAGAGCTATCAAGCAGTGGGAGGGGAAAATTATCAATTAATCTCAGAAGACATGGCCAAACTAGGAATTCAAAGGCGTGCCCTTAAGGAATACTTCTTTTTTCCAAAACAGCATGCTAGCTCTCTGCACAGTTGCTACTCACCGAAATTTATCCAAAGCTCCAGCTGAATGAACCCTGGTTCTAAGGCTCTAATTCCATTACTAAAAATTGTTCTCCCTACTGGTTATATCATTATAGGTGTTTACTCTGCCAGGAGCTGGAAGAAAATTGCTCTCTGAGATTCAGCCAAATTCCATTACTAGATTTGCAAGAGTTTTGACAGCAAAATTAATTAGTTAATGTTTGTAAAGTACTTTGAAGATGAACAGGGTTTCATGAGTTTTAAGTATGATTATCATATGTTGGTGAGTCATGTCGAAATGTTAAAGAGAGAGAGGTACTGGCTAGGTTCCTTTGCTTTATGGCTTTACTTAGATACTTCTGCTATAATTTATGAAGCATTTAAAAAAAAAAAAGAGAGAGAATGCCACTCTCTGTTTTGAAACACTAGTGTGAGTGACAGATTCCCAGCCATTCTGTAGATCTGCCTTATCAATGGGATATGTTAGGGATCAACCTTGGACTTATTTTCTTTTCTCTGTTTAAGCAAAGTTTCAGCCCTGAGAAATATGAACGATCATGTAGATTTCTGAAGTTTCCTTGTTTGGATTTTCTTTGCCTAAAATGTTCCAGAATGTCATGGGGGTAGGGAGGGAAAAGGTGTTGAATGGAACATGACACCTTTGCACAAAGCAAATAAGATTAGATAGAATAATGCATTAAGAGAGTTGGAAGGGACTTTAGAGGTCTTCTAGTCAAACCTCCTGCTTAGGCAGGAAACCCTACACCATTTCAGACAAATAGTTGCCCAATGTCTTCTTTAAAACTTCCAGTGTTGGAGCATTCACAACTTCTGGAGGCAAGTTGTTCCACTGGTTAATTGTTATAACTGTCAAGAAATTTCTCTTTAGTTCTAATGTGGTTCTCTTCTTTAGTTTTCATCAATATAAATCATAAGGATACAAGCGACAAAGTTACAGTCATACAGTCACAAATGGGAGGGGATGGTTGATAAGGAGTGATGAGAAGGTTAACAGTAATAGTAGTGTAAACTTTGTAAATAGTTGAACAGTGTTGAGGGAATTATTTATTTAGCAGAGTGATGGTGTTCAGGGGAAAAACTGTCCTTGTGTCTTGTTGTTCTGATGTGCTCTATAGTATTGTTTTGAGGGAAGGAGTTAAAACAGTTTATGTCCGGGATGTGAGGGGTCTATAAATATTTTCACAGCCCTCTTTTTGACTTGTGCAGTATACAGGTCCTCAATGAAAGGCAGGTTGGTAGTAATTGTTTTTTCTGCAGTCCTAATTACTCTCAGAAGTCTGTATCTGTCTTGTTGGGTTGCAGAACCAAACCAATTGAATCTATATCATGTTTAGCTTTGTTCGGGTATTTTCCCACATCATTATATTTGTCCTTTTAAAGTTGTAGTGACGTTTTGGCAAAATCTCATCTGCCATCATCAGTCTTGTGTATTGGGTTCTTGTCCTGCCCTTACGTGCTACAGAGAATAAATTGATGCTTTCTTCCCTGTGACAGCCATTTAAGCATTGGAAGTCTACTATCATGTTTCCCCTGAGTCTTCTCATTACGCTAAACATACCTAGTTCCCTTAACTATTAATCATCTGATTTAGCCTCCAGAAGCCTGATCATCTTTGTTGCTCTTCTCTGCACTCTTTCTAGAGCAGGGGTCTTCAAACTTGACAGCTTTAAGACTTGTGGACTTCAACTCCCAGAATTCCTCCTCCAGTCATTTTAGCTCAGGCATCCTGGGAGTTGAAGTCTACAAGTCTTAAACTTGCCAAATTTGAAGGCCCTTGGCCTAGAGCTTCAGCATCTATTTGAATCATGGTGACCAACAAATGCAGACCTTTTTATGTTCACATTTCTCCCTTTCCTCCATTGTATTAAGTGCAGCCCTTGGCTAGGAGTATCTATAAAGATTCTCCAGCATCCAAGTCATGGGTGTCCCAAGGGTGCTTTTTCCAAAAGGCAACTGGACTTTTCTTATTTTTTTCTTTGAAAATGTTTCATTTCTCATCCAAGAAGCTTCTCCAGTTCTGAAGAAGAACTGAACTGAAGCAGACTTGGATGAGAAGTGAAACAGTAAAATAACACATACACAACCCCAAGAAAGTCCAGTTGCCTTTTGGAAAAGTTACCCTGGCTAGGAGTATTCACAGGAGAGCAAAAAGTCATGATGGAGGCACAGCTATGCAATTGAAGCACCACTTCCCTTTTACATGAATTTAATAGTTAAAATTAGAATAACAGAGTTGGAAGGGACCTTAAAAGTCTTCTAGTCAAACCTCCTGCTTAGGCAGGAAACCCTACACCACTTCAGACAAATAGTTGCCCAACGTTTTCTTAAAAACGTCCAGTGTTGGAGCATTCACAACTTCTGGAGGCCAGTTGTTCCACTGGTTAATTGTTCTAACTGTCAGGAAATTTCTCCTTAGTCCTGAGTTGCTTCTCTCCTTGGTTAGTTTCCTCTCATTGCTTCTTGTCCTGCCCTGGGGTGCTTTGGAGAATAGCTTGACTCCCTCTTCTTTGGGGCAGCCCCTGAGATATTGGAACACTGCTACCATGTCTCCTCTAATCCTTCTTTTCATCAGGCTGGACATGAGATATGAATGTGATGCATGTTTTAAAAAGGACAAGTTTGCAATCGTGTGACGGTGGCTGCTGCCTTAACGTTTGGCATCATCTTCCCCATGGATGTTCTTGTTCGTTAGCCATGGAAAATGTGTCAACCTCTGTTTTACCCCCATTGCTAAAACCCATGCTTGCACTTGGGAGCTTTTATCTCTCACCCTCCACTGAACAGTTTGGGCAGCACATCTTCAAAAGCCTGAACCCACTTTGCCTCGATGAAAGTAGAAGAATATCAATATTTAATGTCTTTTGTTTCTAAACTGACAACACTGGAAGGGAGATGCGATGTTTCTTTCAGAAAAGAACTCCCTGAATGCATTACCTTGTTAAGTTTTATTGCACTGACAAGACCAGCAACAGTCATGTGATGGATTGCAAAAAAAATAAAATAAAAATGGGTGTCTACAAATTCAGTTTTACAGACTTCTGGTCTCACCTGACATAACCTCAACGACAACATTTTGCAATGGAAACAGTCCATACGTTCAGTGATAAGCCATCAAAAAGAGATCTAGTGACAGGGCACCTTTGTCAGTCATGCTCAGCCTCCCCATTAAGGAGACTTTCAAGGCATTGACAAAGTTCTTAACTAAATTATTTCATGATATCACCGTCATTTTACTACTATCTTCTTGGTAGTTGTTTTTTTTTTAAAGCATAGCAGGTATGATATGAAATAAAAAAAGCGCGCAATTCCGGGAACATCACAAATTCTAAAAGTCTATAAAAAAAAAACCACAACAACATCAAAAACAAGGAGAGAAAACATCTGTCAGATCAAATCTGCCAATCTAGTACATGCACTTAATTAAAATGATGTAATCATCCGTCCAAAAGAGGCATGGAGAAACTTCGATTGATTCTGGTTTTGTTACCATTTCCTCCCTCTCTTTCCACTGAACACACAGAGCTGAATATCAATTTTCTTGCAAAAGACGAAAGCTCTGTTCAAAATCTTGGATCGGCGGCATTTTCTTCTTGAAAATGTAGATAAGGTGAACGGTTCAGTTGAAAGGTGAGATTGGATCTCTAGGCTTCCCCGGCTGCAAGAAGGCTGACATTTGTTTGCTTATTTACTTAGTTATTAGATTGATAAAGACAATCCCTGCCTCTCCCCAACAATCAGGGATGAATTAAGAGACTGTTCCATTTGATGGTCAGAATTAAAAAGCAGTTGGAAATAGACAGAGAGGACTCGTGCCTGCAGATATCACTGCTAAAAAGTATGGATATTTTTGAAGATTAGTCACTGCTGAGGAAAAGCTGCTTGCCTAGTAAATTTTAACCCTTTTTGATCTGCTCTTCCTTTCTTTTCCCTTCCCTCCTCCTCTCCTCCTTCCTCTCTCCTACCTTCTCCCTTTCTTCCCTTCTCCCTTCCCTTCCCATCCCCTTCCTCTCTCATTCCTTCCTGCTTCCCTTTCCTTCCTCCTTCCTCTCTTTCCTTCTTCTTTCCCTTCCCTTCTCCTTTTTTCCCTTCCTCTCTCATTCCTTCCTGCTTCCCTTTTTCCTTCCTCCTTCCTCTCTTTCCTTCTTCTTTCCTTCCCTTCTCCTTTTTTCCCCTTCCTCTCTCATTCCTTCTTGCTTCCCTTTTCCTTCCTCCTTCCTCTCTTTCCTTCTTCTTTCCCTTCCCTTCTCCTTTTTCCCCTTCCTCTCTCATTCCTTCCTGCTTCCCTTTTCCTTCCTCCTTCCTCTCTTTCCTTCTTCTTTCCCTTCCCTTCTCCTTTTTCCCCTTCCTCTCTCATTCCTTCTTGCTTCCCTTTTCCTTCCTCCTTCCTCTCTTTCCTTCTTCTTTCCCTTCCCTTCTCCTTTTTCCCCTTCCTCTCTCATTCCTTCTTGCTTCTCTTTTCCTTCCTCCTTCCTCTCTTTCCTTCTTCTTTCCCTTCCCTTCCTCCTTTTTCCCCTTCCTCTCTCATTCCTTCTCTTTCCCTTGCCCTTCTTCTTCCATTTTCTTCTTCTTTTCTTCCCCTTTCCCCCCTCCTTCCTTCCCCTTTCCTCCTTCCTGTTCCTTCTCCTTCCATCTTCTTTCCAAATTTACATCAATATGGAATAACAAATTTGGAAGGCACCTTGGAGGTTTTATAGTCTAGCCCTCTGTTACAGCAGGAGACACTATAAAACTGTATTTGTTTACCTTATTCCCTCTCACAGTTACTGTTGCTGAGCCAGGTACCACCTATTCCAGTGGTTTTTAACCTGTGGTCCACTGGACCCCTGGTGGGGCCACAATGTTGTCACAGGGGGTCCACGAAGGCTTGAAGAAATGTCATGATTTAAATCTTGAGTTAAGTCTTGGGGGATCTATGGGCACAAAAGGTATTTAAAGGAGATCTATGGTGAAGAAAAGATTGAGAACCAGTGATCCTATGATTTTGGTTTTTGTTGCCTATGTGTAAAACATTATTTTTCTTACCACTGAATTGCATTTTGTTGGATAGGGCCCAGTATTTGAGTCTATTAAGATCCTTCTGGATCTTGAACTGATCTTCTAAAATACTGGCTATTCCCCTGTTGGTATCATCTATCCTCTTCTCCCTTCTCTCTCCTTTTTTCTTTCTTTCCTTTCTCTTATTCCTTATCCCTAATCAGCTTCTGAGGTTGCTACTTTTTCTTTTTCTTTCTCTTTTTATTCCAGCTCCCTCTGCCTGTATTTCAATCTTGGGGATGTGGGGTGGATGGGAGAGTTGTTTGCTTGTTTTTGCTTTTTCTGTTGGAAGGGTAAGGGAAGGAAATCTATGCCCATGCTTGTATATTCCTATGTGAGATAATGGATTGGGTACGAGGAGAGAATGCTTGGCACTGCAGAAGAGAATCTATTAATTTTATAACTGTGATGCCATATTAATTGTAATTAGTTGTTATTAATTATATCACTCTGTTGAACATCTAATTACCACAGTACTGTCTTATGTCCAAAGATATTTACCCATATGATAGGACTGTATTATTGAGCAGCTTAGTGGCCTAGAGGTAAATATGCTCGCCTGCCACTCAGGAGGCTGTGAATTTCATCCTAGGGAGCAGCGTATATTTCTCTCTCTAGCGCAAAGAGGAAATATCTGCTGTGAACCAGTGGTGAGATTCAAATAATTTAACAACCGGTTCTCTGCCCTACACTCAGTTCTTCCAACAACCAGTTCACCAAACTGCTCAGAAATTTAACAACCGGTTCTCCTGAAGTGGTATGAACTGGTTGAATCCCACCATTGCTGTGAACTCTGTGTAGGCATCAGGAAGGGCACCTGGTCAGGAAATGTTCAGCTCAGTGGTGGAAATATTTTATCACTGGTTCGGTGGGCGTGGCTTGGTGGGCGCGCTTTGCGCACATGCACACACACTTTGCATGGCGCAGAGGCATTTGAGCAGGCACAGAGGCGTTCTAACTCACCTCCTGCAAGCCTGCACGATCCCCGTTGCTTCAGCAGCTGCTGTGCGGCACTCTTCTGTGCCGCGCAAAGCAGCTGAGCTTCAAAAGCAGAAGATAAAGGTGAGTATGGGAGCCCAGGTGGGCGGGTGGGCCCAACAGAAGAGCAGTGGAGAGAACTAGTTCGGTCTCTGCTGCTCATCGCTGCTACCAGCTCTGCAGAACCGGGCCAAACCAGTAGAATACCACCACCGGTTCAGCTCCATTTAGTTGCCTCGACTCCACCCCAATAAAAAGGGATTACGGGATCATAAAAAGAAAATAGAAAACATAGGGCTGTATTACTATTATCCTTCTCATCTTTCCTACTACTTTTATTGGTATCTTATGATTATATTACTTTGTTGTTTTTATGTACACTGAATGCTTATGCACTGGAGGCAACTTCCTTGTATGTCCAATCACACTTGGCCAATAAAATATTCTATTCTACTCTATTCAGTCATTGTTTTAATTTCCTTCTTTCTCTTGATCTTTCTGGTTTTGGAGTGCAGGTACTTACATTCTCAAGTGTGAAACACATGAGAACGAAGCCCATTTATGGATAGAGATAAACACAGAGACAGAAATATATTTTCTCTCATTCCTTTGGGGAGGAATCATCTTAATTTGGGGGGAAATACAGCACAAGTCATCCTCCTCTAACCTACCAATGGCAACATTTGTTAAGGATTTCTCAGGATTCCCACGATGTTTTGCTGCATTAAAATATGCCTTAAGGCAGAGGGGCAACTCATATTTTTATCATCAAGAAGCTTCTTGGGTTAGTGTCTTTAGATGTTTGCTCTGAATGTCTTTTTCAAAGTTGCAAAGAGTAAGTTATGGAAAGCTCATTGAAAACTCCCAATTATCTGGTATTTCTGCTCTTTCATCTACATTGCATCAAAACTCAGCAGCTCAGATAACAGAATGCTAAAAGCAGCTGTGATGCCTCTTTTAGGTCTTGAGTTGAGTTGCTTAGGCTGGTCTTCCTCAGTTTGCTCTCTAAGGCAACTACAACTCCCAGGATTCCAAGTCCCAACATAACAGAATGGAGAAATTTGGCCTAACCAACTGATCAACGATAAAGAGAGCCAGTTTGGTAGTGGTTAGGGCATCTGGCTAGAAACTGGAAGACTATGAATTCTAGTCCTGTCTTGGGGACAAAGCTGGGTGACCTTGAGCCAATTACTTTCTCTCAGCCCTAGGAAGGAAGCAATGGCAAACCAAAAAGACTGCAGGGACTTGTCCAGATTGTCTCTGGAGACACAATTAATGGAAAGGGGAAAATATTCTACTCCATACTTATGTGGGAGGGTCTTATCTATCTATCTATCTATCTATCTATCTATCTATCTATCTATCTATCTATCTATTTATCTTTAGTTTGTCAAACATGTATGACAAAGCAAGTATAAGTATGAACATAACATATAAACCTATAAGTATAAACAGGGATAAGTATATACATAATAAATGAATACGAATAAATGGGAACAGTAGGACAGGGATGGTAAGCACACTAGTGCACTTATGCATGCCCCCTTTCGTAGCCTCTTAAGAATGGGGTGAGGTTCACAGTAGACAATTTAAGGTTAAAGTTTTTGGGGTTTGAGGATGTAACAACAGAGTCAGGTAGTGAGTTCCAGGAATTGACCACACTGTTGCTGAAGTCGTACTTTCTGCAATCGAGTTTTATTTATTTAAAAAATAAATAAATAAATAAAATAAATAAAAATCAATCAATAAAATAAAATGAATAAATAAATAAAGTTTCCTGAGATGACTCCAGCTCAGAAGGCAAAACCTCTAGACCTAGATTGCTTCTTGTGATATTATCCTGGGACAGTTATATTTGTCTTCATTCAGGATTCCTACTCTTACTCTTCTTATTCTTACTCTATCCTTGGTATAAGGTATCAAACAAAAGGCGATTTCTGAAAATCGTTTTTCTTTCTTCCAGCTGTAAGCTCAGCAAATCACTTGTTTCATATTATCCGGATCATGTGCTGCTACCTGTTCTAAAAATAATTTCACTATAGATCTAAACCTGATAAGCAGCAGCCTTTAGAAGGATCTGCAACCTAAAAGCAGAGAGAACTGGATGGGGGGATTTGGAGGGAGTGTGGGAGACATATAATTAGTATCTTCTCATAATATCTTCTCACTTTGACCAACTCTGAAACAGACCCGCGTTCTCCCAAGAGGGGATCCCATCACAATGATTCATCCGTGCTGTCTGTCATGAAAATTGGTCACATGTATAGCACATGGGTCCCTGCAAATATATTGTGAGATTAGCATGCAAAGGTTCAGCCTGCCTTCTCTTTCAGGTAAACTTTGCATTTTTGTTAGACATTTAAATCCTATGCAAATAGCGATAGCAAATACACGTCATTAAAAAAAATGCACTTCTAGTTTCAGTGAGCCCTCCTTACCAAATTTCCTTTGATTTGAAAATATGCCAGTGGGGTGGGGGAGTTATTTTTATTTGCATTTGGTAAGATTGTATTTATAGTGGTTCGTTCTGTCTCAAGGTGAAGGGGAATCCTCATCTTCTAACCGAATAAACTGATTTTAGACATGCCAACACATGCAGAAAAAGTTACTTTTCATTTGCTTTGCTATATCTATGGAAAATGAAGCAATTGGGCTAAAACATGATTTCCTTGTAAGTCCTGACAAAGTTCATCTAACTTTTACAATTGGGATTATGACTTTTTTTCTTTTTAGCCCTGATATATATTGAGAGAAAGAGAGAGAGAGAGAGAGAAGAGAGAGAAAAAAGAAAGAAAAAAAGAAAGAAAAAGCAAGCAAGCAAAGAGAAAGAAAGAAAGAAAGAAAGAAAGAAAGAAAGAAAGAGCAAGCAAGCAAAGAGAAAGAAAGAAAGAAAGAAAGAAAGAAAGAAAGAAAGAAAGAAAGAAAGAAAGAAAGAAAGAAAGAAAGAAAGAAAGAACAAGCAAAATCTGGAATAGGGATCCACAAAGCTTCCCTTTCTCCCACTGTAATACATTTTCTCCTGGGCAGAGGGGATATATAGTCCTCAATTTATGTCCACAACTGGGACAAGAATTTCTGTTGCTAAGCAAGTCTTTTAAGTGAGTCATTTACAATCCATTTTCCATGGCTGTTAAGTGGAAGTTAAGTGAATCACTTGATTTAAAGCCAGTTTTATTGCACAAAATTTAAAACTTTGTTCATTTTGCTTCTCACTGGTTTGTTCTGGCATGCTTCTGATGATGCCAGGGTCACCTTGTTCATTTAGAGCAAGTGCACATCCTCTGTCGTACTTCCCACAAACTGTTCCCGGTTCAGTATTGTTGCCACTGTAGTGATACCAGTTTTGGCCATAGTACTTAATTTCTGATTTTTCTCAAAGCAGGACCAACTTGGCTTTGCCCTGCCTAATCATTTTCAGAGTTTGTTTATATCCAAGTACATATTGACCACTTTTCATAACCAGCTGAAGCCTAGAGTTTATGGACCCAAAGACTTTTTTGTCTTCTTGACAGCCACCATCTTGCCGGCTCACGGCAGCCCTGCTGTTGCCAGAGGAGTCCCTCCAAGGTGGCTGGGCAAGGATGAAAGCCATAATTGTTAAATAAATCCGGCTCGCCCTCATTGATTTTGCTTGTTGGATGTTGGCTAGGAAGGTTGCAAATGGAGATCACGTGACCCTGAGATGCTGCAATTGCCTTAAATACATACTGTGGGGATCCTGCAATGGCTGTAAGGGTGAGGACTGGTTGTACGTTTCTTGTTTCAGTCACTAAATAGCCCTCCTCCACCGAATGCTGCACCTTCACTTCTATAGAGTACTTTTCACTTATGCAATAGATCGCTTGCTTAGCCAACATGATTCCTGGTGGATGGAGCCACGTCTTTCATGTTCTGCAGCTTGCAATGATTTATGTCTGCAGCAGTTGGGAGAACATTTGCCACTCCCTTGTATGGCTCACAACAGGAGCTTCTCAAGCACACATTCTATGAACTAGTAGATATTTGCATAAAGCTTTGATCCATCAATCCATAGACTTTTTCTTGGATTATTGGGTGACCTGGGAAAGAAGGTTCACAGATAAACTCCTTACTGGTTTTTTTTTTGTAGAAGATTTAAAGAGGGGTCCAGGAATAGCAGGAATAGCCAACACTCCAGAAGATAGGCTTAAGATACAGAAGGATCTTGAGAGACTTGATCATTGGGCACTATCTAACAAAATAAAATTCAATGGTGAAGAAAGTAAGGTTCTACAGTTAGGCAAGAAAAAAATGCATAGGTACTGTATATGTGGTACCTTGCTCAATGGTAGTAACTGTAAGAGGGATCTCGGAGTCCTAGTGGACAATCATTTAAATATGAGCCAGGCATGTGCTGCAGCTGCCAAAAAAAGCCAACACAGTTCTAGCATAAACATAGAATCAAGCCACAACTTAACGCTTGATGTTCCCCAGCAGCACACTCTGTAAATGTTCTGTTAGAATCAAGATATGTGAAGTGTTAATACCACTTTACAATGCCTTGGTAAGACCACATTCGGAATACTGCATCTCGTTTTGGTCACCACGATGTAAAACAGATGTTGAGACTCTAGAAAGAGTGCAGAGAAGAGCAACAAAGATGATTAGGGTTAAAACATATGAAGAACGATTGCTGGAACTGAATATGTCTAGTTTAATGAAAAGAATAGCAGCCTTCCAAGGACTAGGGGAGACATAATAGTAGTGTTCCAATATCTCAGGGGCTGCCCCAAAGAAGAGGGAGTCAAGCTATTCTCCAAAGCACCTGAGGGCAGGACAAGAAGCAACAGGTGGAAACTAATCAAGGAGAGAAGCAACCAAGAACTAGGGAGAAATTTCCTGACAGTTAGAACAATTAATCAGTGGAACAACTTGCCTCCAGAAGTTGTGAATGGTCAAACACTGGAAGTTTTTAAGAAGATGCTGGATAACCATTTGTCTGAAGTGGTGTAGTGTTTCCTGCCTAAGCAGGAGGTTTGACTAGAAGACTTTTAAGGCCCCTTCCAATTCTCTTAGGCTATCTCAAGAGACCAATTCAGGATCCATTATGCAATACTGTAGTGGCCATCTTTTTTTAAAAATTCATTGCCTTCCATTTAGAAGCTCTCATTTCTCTCCTGCTCCATTTTCTCTACTTCACGATCATTCAACAGAGGTGGGATTCAAACTTTTTTACTACTGGTTCTTTGGGCATGGCTTGATGGGAAATATCCAGTCAGAGTTGGTATTTGCCAGTTCTCCAAACTACTCAAAATTTCCTCTACTGGTTCTCCAAAACTGGCCAGAACCTGCTGAATACCCACCTCTGATTCAACATACTTATAAAACAGAACTTTGCATACAGAGTATGCCTCTGGGGAAACACCAAGTGATAAGTTGCTGGCTTGTCTTAAAATTGAACGATACATCCCATCATCCCACCATAATGCCGATGGCAATTTTGCTGAAGGAAATAAACAAAGTTCTTGGTGCTCTCTGAGTTTGTTTGTTTTCTTCCAGACATTTCATTACCAAACTAAGTAACATAATCAGTGCTAGAGTGGGGTTTGCTCTTTGTTTATGCACAAGGTTTGATCTATTGCTGTTGGTGGTGATGTTGCTTTCCTCTTGATAGTTCCTTGATTGGGATATTGTTTATTGCTTGATTGTTGGTCTGGTGTTAATCCCTGTTTATCTGGGTGTTGATAGCTGGTGAGAATGAGGGAACTAAGCAAGCCCCAATGACTTACAGATCAACCCTGAGCCATAAATATTCCTTTCTATTGGAATTAAACAAAGAAATAGAGCTATGGGGGTTAGCTGACAAGCAGAATATGGCTTAAATAAGAGTAAACATTATGATTATGTATGAGCTGACATTTAAAAAGGGGAGTGGCCCCTTTCAAGATATGGGACTATTGAAGAAAAGCTTTCAATTCTTCAACCTGATAACAAGTACTAAAAAGATGGAGCACATATATAGCAAGTAGAAGCTCCCATATTCAATCCTTGCTTTCTCTCGGAAAGACTTCTACCTAAAACTCCAAAAGATTCTGCAAGATAGAATCCAAAATTAGAGGAAGCAGTCAACTGCGTAATGCAATCCTATGACACATTATATTATTTCAATGGATTTAGCTCTTTGGTGCACGTTTCTCTGTTGACTATATCTTCTTTAGAGTTCCCCATTTTTGAGAGCCATATCACCATTTTGAGTTCATTTTTAAATATATATATATATTCCCTTTATCCTTTGTTATATGAGATGTTTGATTTCTATCAGATACATATGTCAGCTGGTTGAATTATAATTCCAACTCTGTCAAAGTGTTCTTATGATAGGATTAAGAATGTTCTTTTCTCTTTTGTGCAATCATTCATTAAAATACTTTTGCTTTAAATTACAACCTGCCTGTTGCTGAATGCTATCATTTGTCACAGAGGTATTTGCAACTTAATTCACATCAAGTATGTTATTACGAGATGTTCGTTAAGAATAGGTTGTATTCTGAAAGTGACAGACATACACTGAAGTTGTGGGGGTGTAGGAACGTCTGTGTGTATGCTTGAGTTTAGGATATTTTATTAGCCTGGTCCCATGCAGAAATGTTGGATTTCAATCCCCATAGTTCCCAGCTCCCAGAAGTTGAACCTGGTTTATAAAGCATAGTTTACAGAATTAGCATGTTGTCAAGAATACTCTTAGAATTTTTTGATATTTTCATGTTCATAATAGAACACTATTGTCATCAATATTGTATGAGTGTATGAAAGATACAAAACATAATTATGGACAGGTTATTTTTTACATTTATTTACTTGATTTTTATCCTGCTTTTATTAACTCAAGGCAGCAAACACACATAATATTCTTTCCTTCTCTCCTTTTCCTCACAAACATGTGAGGTGGTTTGGGCTGAAAGACTGGCCCAAAGTCACCAGTTACCTTTCCTGCCTAAGGCAGCACTAGAACTCACCATCTCTTGGTGATTGGCCCAAAGTCACCCAGCCGGCTTTCATGTGGAACTAGAACTCATACTCTTCTGGTTTCTAGATCAGCACATTAACCATTACATCAACTTTTTACCAAATAATTGGATGGAAAGTCACATGACTATAACATCATAGCTGGATTATTGTTTATGGAAGAGGAGATAAAACCGGAGGGGGGGGAGTGAAAGACCCCACAGAATTATAATTAAGAACAATTTAAACATTTAAAATATTTAGATAAAACGACATGGTATCATACCAGAAATACATGCCCAAATGAAATATTTTGCTTGTGGATAGAAGATCAAAAATGAAAGAGGCCCTCAATTGCTTCTACCTTAGCTGACATCAACTATGGTAGAACTAAGAGATCATTTTGCAATCCTTGACATCTGAGCATGTTTGCATGGAAAATTGTGGTTGCACAGATAGCCTTCTCTTGTTCCATCTCATTGGAGCAGTGATTTAAGGCCTAATGAAAGAAATCACTACTGAGATATGATCCGACTGGACAAGGATTGTCTCTAGAAAATCATATTTGACCATGTACATGTTAGAAATCTAGCATCTGCTGAAAATATCTTTTATATCTTCACTAGAGTCCAACCTAGAAAGGTCTAAGAAATAGATCAAAACCTGCCAAATCAGAGGTCTCCAAATTTAAAGCAATTTAAAGACTTGTGGGCTTCAACTCCCAGAATTCTCCAGCCAGCATAGTCAGCTATGCTAGCTGGAGAATTCTGGGAGTTGAAGTCCAAAAGTCTTAAAGTTGCCAAGTTTGGGGACCCCTGCTTCAAGTGTTTAGTTGAAGTACCGGTGAGAAACCAGTAAGATTTTTGGGGAGAAGAGGAGACTGACTGTTATTTCTATCTGGGAAGGCTTCGGGAACAGAAAAGGTGGACATCTATCATTTATTTAGGAGATCCACCTGAATAAGGAGAGAGCAAATCCCTTGATGATACTACCCAATCTAATACTGTTCATTAGCAATATTAATCCCAAAGTTTAATATTATCTTAAAGAATTCATTAATAGCATCTGATCTCTTCATCTGAGTTTGATTACATTTGTCTTGGCTGTTTTGAAGAGATTTCAAAGCTCCTTCCTTTGGAGAGTGGGAATGAATTGTATATTAGAGTTTGCAAAGTGAGTGAGAGGCCCTTTTCAACTACTCAGTTTTGTTTTGTTTTTTAATAAAAAAAGAAGATGTTTCAATAGAGGAATTAAGGCAGGATGGGCCAGCCACTGTGTATGTGTGAGCTTAACAGTTGTCTTGGGCAGAGATTTCCAGAAACTGGTGCGTATCCTCATGTGCAAACAACAAAAGAAAAGAAATGTCTTAAACAAATATCTTTAGTAGGACGAATTTAAGAACACAATGATGGGACTTGGGTTGGCTGAAAAATAGGAACATAATTGAAGGGGAAAAAACCCTCTTCCCTGACAAGGCTAATCTGAAAGTAACGCTCTATGAAGAAGTTTTGAAGATAATGAAATGTTGTAGCCTCTCATCATGGAAAGAGATGTGGTCTTCTCTGGCTTTGGACAAGTGATGCTGGTCGGATTATGAAAGCAAGCATAGTTCAAGCAATAGGGCTTTGACAATTCCTTTCAGAAGATTATCTTTTGGCTAAAGGCTTTAAAATTCAAAATCTTCCTTCTTTGCAGAATGATTATAATGCTTCTCATTCAAAGCTAAGGCTCAATGCTTGCAACTTTGAGTTTACCAAAAAACTTTAATTATGAATTTGGTAGGATGGCACAGCTAGTTTTAGGACATTTCTGTACACTTTATACTTGAAAAGCTTTCAAAGTTTTTTTTTAAAAAAAGTTATTTGTGATTGGAGGCGAATAACAATTTTTAAAAGAGTTGTAAATAACACAAAGCTTCAATAGACCTGATAATTTTCCTAAGGATTGAGGCAGCGGGATTCAATTATTCAACCTACAGCTCAACCTTGGAAAGTTATCCTGTAAAATGATCACATCACAAAAAGGACAGACCTGGGTTTTTGGTCTGGTTTATTTTATTTTTTCATGCTTTGGGGGGAATCGTTTGTGGGGGCGGGGAGTATTAGGAACAGGAACACTTGTTCCTAATGCCTAAAGAGGCTATTTCCATTCTTAAGTTTGGAAAAGAAATGAATTGGGTGAATTCCAGAATCAAGAATTGCCATTGAAATAAAGCTGAATTTTACTGATCTCAGAGTAAAAGCCACTCACCTATCTCTGTTTTCTTCCTCTGGCTTACATAATTATTTCATCTGTAGAATGTAAGACAGATGGGGTTTGTTCCAGATTTTAATCAAATTAAGTAAATTTGCATTAAAGAATGAACATAAAGTAGAGATAACTTTAGGCAAGTGTGCACAAAATGCAGAATGAGTAGAAGTCCATGTCAAGTTTAAGATGGTGATGCTGATGATGATCATGATATAATACACTCAATCATGTCTGACTACTGGAGACTCTATAGGCCAGGTCTCTCCACATCTTCTAATCTTACACTACTTCTTCTGTTCTATACTCCGACTAGTATCAGCTTTGATGGTGGCTTGTCACTATGTTCTCTGGTGGCCCGGTTTCCTTTTCCAAACTCTTCCAAACACAATTGCTTTCTCCAGTGAATTTCCCTGCATGACATGGCCAAAAAAAGTGACATGTAGTTTTGTGATTTTGCTTTCCAGTGACATGTTATACACTCCAATACTTGCTTGTTAATCACCACTGCTACCCAATAAATATTTGGAGTCTACTCCAGGACCACAGCTCAAAGGAGTTAATTTTTCTTCCCCTCTTGCTTTTTCAAGATCAAAATTTCACATTCATAGGGAGCTACAGAGAACACATTAGAGTGGACTAACCTATGTTTGGTTGCCAGACTGATGTCCTTGTTTTAAAGTGACATCTCTTCCTAACGTCATTTCCTCTACTGTTAGCTGCAGCTAAACTGCTGATCTGAGCATCTGAGTCATGCATCTCTCTTGGTTGTCCTGGATACTCCTAAAATATGTTAAGATTTCATCCAGAGGAAGTTTCTTGAAAGAAGCAATCACAGCCTTTTCACTGATGGTCTCTTTGAAGCTCAGGGACTTTGCTTTTAAGACTTACTAAAGTTGGGAAGCTTTGGCACCCTGCTCCCACCCCAACTGGCAGGCAAGTTGTTACAATGAGGTTTGGAAAATTGCACAAGACATAGGACAGGTGATCCTATTAAATGAGTCACAGCAGGTAACAATAAGAAAAAGGGACTGGTGTCCTATTTATAGAATGTAGCCTTTTTCTTATTCTGTATGTTCTCTATGTTTTGTGTGGATGGATGGTTAGATGATAGATAGATAGATAGATAGATAGATAGATAGATAGATAGATAGATAGATAGATAATACATAGATAATACATAGACAGATAAATAGACAGATAGATAAAAGACAGCTTGTCATTTTTATCTCTCTGGAAATAAACAAAATGGATAGACATGCCCAATCTCTCTTTTATCCTTTTTAGTAAAATGGTTAATTGATGGAGTGATTGAAAGAATGGGTGCAAGAAGCAAGCACATTTTACAGATTCTCTCTAGAATGATGTATCTTCAGCTCAGCCTGTTAGATATTTCAGTTGTACATTCATTAATGTCATAATTTAATCTATCCATTCATGATGCTGCTGGCCTTCTTTTTCCTTCATTTTTTTCAAGCTTTATTGATTTTTCAAGGGAGCAGGGTCTCTACATGATAGAATAGGATAGGATAGGATAGGATAGAAAAGGAATATAATAGAATTTAATAGGATAGAATAGAATAGAATACAGTATAGTACAGTACAATACAATACAATACAATACAATACAATACAATACAATATATACTTTATTGCCACTTTGAATGAACACTAGTTGGCATACATTAAAATGAAATTTCATTGCATACAGATCTCAAAGATCACCACTTCTAATATATACCACATAAATATGACAGAATAAATAAATACAAAATTATGTATATACACACATATATTATATGACACAGACAAACAGCAGAGGTTGTTTGGATGTATACATGTACATGGAGAGAAAAATGAATCTTGCAAGTTTACCAGATGGATGGCATAGGGAACAAAGCTGTTACGGAATCTGGTAGTCCTGCTATAGATACTTCAAAATCTCCTCCCAGAGGGGAGCAAGAGAAACAGACCATGAAGTGGATGTGTGGAATCTCTAACAATGCTTTGAGCTCTAAACACATAGCGCTTATAAGCAATATCCTGAATAATGGGAAGCGAACTTCCTATAATCTTCTCCACTGTCCTTACCACTCTCTGTATGGACTTTCTATCTGAGGCACTGCTGCCACCAAACAAACAGGGATGCAGTTTGTTAAAATACTCTCAATCATGCCTCATCCAATGCAGGAAATACAGACGCTGGTCTGCACGCTTCACTAAGAAGGATGACATGTGGAGAGATCAGTTCAGATTGTTAGTTATCTGCAACCCCAGATACTTAATACTTTTGACCACCTCCATAGCTGCATCCTTGATACAAAGGGGAGTATGACTATGCCAGCTCTTTCTAAAATCTACAATGGATCTCCTTTGTTTTATTAACATTTAGAACCAGGTTACTTTTATTTATAGTCCAACAGAGCCTTCATCTCTTCCCTATAAGCATCTTCATTGTTGTCTCAGAGAAGACGCACCACTGCCGTGTCATCTGCCTACTTCACAATATGGTTCATAGCAGATTTGGCACAGCAGTCATGGGTCATCATGGAGAACAGTAGCAGACTCAGCCCTGTGAGGAACCCATACTCAAGGAGATAGAGTTGGAAACTTTTCTTCCAACTCACACAAATTGGGGCCTATCAGTAAAGAAATCCAGTATCCAATTACATAAAAGAGTATTAAAACCTAATAGGCACAGTTTGTTCACCAAATGCTGGGGAATCATTGTGATGAACAGCAAACTAAAATCAACAAATGGCATTCGCACATGAGTACTCTTCTCCCTAAGACGAAGCACGTAGGAAAGTGCACCATCTGTAGAATGGCTCTTCTGATAGACAAACTGTAATGAGTCAAATGTCGTGGAGAGGCATGAAACCATACAGTCCTTTACCGGTCTCTCAAAACAATTCATCATAATGGAAGTGAGTGCAACTAAACGGTAATCATTAAGGCATGCAATGATAGTTTTTCGAGGCACTGGTACGATGATTGCAGTTTTAAAACATGATGGAACCACAGCCTGATGCAACAAGATATTGAAGATATTTGTGGCCGGCTGGTCAGCAGACTCCTTAAGTACCTGCCAAGGGATATTATTAGAACCAGCAGCTTTCCGAATATTGACTTTCTGCAGGACCTTCCAAACAGCAGTTGTATCAAACCTAAGCACCTGCTCATCAGAGAGGGAAATAGCCTTCCGTGCTTGAACGTTGTTTGTGGCCTCAAACTATCCCAAAAACATATTTAGCTAGTTTAGAGAATCCGTATCATCCTTACATGTCAGGAAAGCTGCCTTATAGTCAGGAATTACCCAAATACCTTGCCATTACACATCAGGTCCATAGGATCTCGAAATAAATTCTGTACTTTCTGACTATCTATCCAAAATAGTGTACAGTAATTTGGGAAAACTATATTTGTTTTGATAGTATCAACATTGCAATTATCTCTTTGTTGTTCCATCACTAAGCTGTGTCTGACCCTTAGCAACTCCATGGACCTTAGCCCGCCAGGCCTTCTGTCTTCCACCGTCTCCCAGTGTTCATCCAAACTGATGTGCATTGAGTCCTTGGCACCATCTAATCATCCTATCCTCTGCTTTCAATCTTTTTCAACATCAGGGTCATTTCCAATGATTTCTGTCTTCTCAATAGGTAGCCAAAGCTTTTGAGCTTCAGCTTCCGTATCTGTCCTTCCAAAGAACAGCTGCAGTATTATTTCTTTTAGGAAATTATCTTTTTGGCACTATCAAACTGCTGATTCAAATTCAGCTTGTGACCCATCACAATTCCAAGATTCTTTTCACAACAATTGCCAAACCAGGTTCCAACCATCCTATATTTGTGCATTTTTTTTTCTAAGTGAAGAATGTTGGTTTTGTCTCTGCAATGCCAGTGATATTTTTACTCCATGTTTCCAAATGGAGCAAAATAATTTTGCATTTTATTTTTTGTCTTCTGTTGTATTAGTTATAGTATTGTCTTCTCCTTACTCAAGTCATGAATGGAAACATGGACAACAGCAAGATCCAGAGCCAAGCCAAGGCTGTGGCTTATAGTATATCGTCTCCAGTTCCACAAGGAATCATTGATGGATACTTTTTGATCATCCAACTATGGAGCCATCTGATAGATGCATCATCCAGTGCAAGATGTCAAGTAATATTTTGTGAGATGTGGCAATGAAGTCAAGTTATTGTTGTGGCCCAAACCTGGCTCACCAAATCAATTTAAAGATACAATACAATTTAAATATACAATACAATTGATTGCACGCAATCAACAATACTGTTTATACTGACTTTTATGCTCCTTTCTCCTTCCAATTCCTTTTTCCTTCTCTTCCCTTCCCCATGATCTGTATTCCTACAGATCTTGAAACAGTCTTCATAGGATTTGGTTTTTTAAAAAACCATGATGATCTTCATTGCTGCAATTCTTTTGTTAAATGTGTGATTTCTACTAGTACATCAATGTACCCTAAACCTAAAAAAACCCAATCGGTTCTTATATAGAAATCACATTCTTTTTCTAAGTCAGATCTCATATCTAGTTCTTAGAAATAGAAAAGATTTACTCACTCAAACTTATTTCACTTTTTGATTGAATGATGTAATTGTTTCAAAGATAATTTGGAACCCAATACAGCAAGATGAAGACCAGACCTATTCTTCCTAAATGCTAGATGAGTTTAAAAAATATTGAACACGTTTTTGTGCTTCCCATATTTCCTAAGGAAATATCTAATCTTAAAAATCTTAAGTCTGATTGTATGAGTCCTAGCCAACTGGAAGTTTTCTCAGTCACTAATGCTGAAAACAATAGCAGTCTTTTATAATGATAAGTAACATCTCTGTAAGAAACTCCCTTGATTAACTTTGGACAATTCTGTTAATCATCTCACATCTGATGTTAGAAGAGTTGCAAAATATTCATTCATTTAGAAACCAGGAAATAAAGCTGTTGATTCCCAACAATTATCCCAAGATCAAAGCAGCAATTCCTTTTCAACTTCTAAATTGTTTCACTCTGAAATTGTCATTAAAATAGCCTCCTGGTATTTTTCTTCAGTCCAAGGTTCTGGAATAGCAGATTCAGTGAAGATATGGATATATATTTCATTTAAATTGCCTCATTATTGCTCAAGTTTGATCCTCATAATAATATTTATTTTTGACCCCAGGATGGCAGCTTTTTATTTGATTTGTCAATCGCTTACAAGATAATAGGTATAAGGGTAAACATGAGTAAGAATACAGGAAATAGGTACAAATAAATGGGGACAATAGGACAGGGATGGTAGGCACGATGGTGCACTTATGCACTACCCTTACAGACCTCTTAGGAATGGGGTGAGGTCAATAGTGGATAGTTTGAGGTTAAAGGAGTGGGGGTTAGAGGATGTAACAACAGAGTCAGGTAGTGCATTCCAGGCATTGACCATTCTGTTGCTGAATGGTAATGTTAATGTTGAAGCTTCAATCAATCAACCAATCAATCAATCAGAATAGAGCTGGGAAGGACTTTGAAGATCTTCTATTTCAGCCCTCTGCTCGAGGAGAAGACCCTGTACCATTTCAGACAAGTGGCTGTCAGGGATGGGATTCTACCAATTCGCACCTATTTGCTAGAACCAGTTGTTAACATTCCAAGCAGTTCAGAGAACCGGTTAGAAGGAATTACTGGGCTAATCCTGTAAGGAAGGCAGGAAGGAAATATTCTGGTGTTGCTTACAGAAACTGCCTCTCCGTTAACCCTTATTACATTCTTGGCAAGACTAGACTTCCTGTCTCAGGAATATCTCTGGAGTTTTTCCCCCTCCTTTGCTGGTACTTTGCTTGTGTGGAGTGACCATTCAAAGTTACAATGGCACTGAAAAAGTGACTTATGACCATTTTTCACACTTACGACTGTTGCAGCATCAGTCATGAGAGGCCAGGCGAAGAGATGCGTGCCTCGATGTGAGTGATATTGAGTTGGCCATGCCCAGCCAGTCACATGACCACCAAGCCATGCTCACCAACTAAGCCATGTCCACAGAACCAGTTGTTAAAATATTTGAATCCCACCCCTGGTGGCTGTCCAGTCTCTTCTTAAAAGCCTCAAGTGATGGACCACCCATAACTTCTGAAGGCAACCTGTTCCAATGGGGAATTGTTCTCACTGTTGCAAAGTTTATTCTTAATGTCAGGTTGCTTCTCCCAATTCACATTAAAAATGGGTGCAGCTTCAATCATGCTGTGATTGAAGTAGCACCATTTTGCCTTTTTGTAACCCATCTTGAGGATTCCCCTATTACTAGGTGAGGGCAGTGGTGGGATTCAAATATGTTTTACTACCAGTTCTGTGGGCATGGCTTGCTGGACATGGCTTGGCGGGCGTGACAGGGGAAGAATACTGCAAAATCCCCATTCCCTCCCCACCCCACTAACCTGCTTTCCAGCTCCGTTCTCCTGTGCAGGGTAACAAAAGAAGACCCAGCCGATCAGCTGGGACTCAATGGGAGGCGGAGAATAGAAGGGGGCGGGGCCAGTCAGAAGTGGTACTTGCCGGTTCTCCAAACTACTCAAAATTTCCACTACCTGCTGAATACCCACCTCTGGGTGAGGGGAACAGAAAGGAAGAAATAGGGATGGAGGAGAGGGAGAAGTACAGAGGAAGGGAGAAAAGAGGGAAGGAAGGAAGGAAGGAAGGAAGGAAGGAAGGAAGGAAGGAAGGAAGGAAGGAAGGAAGGAAGGAAGGAAGGAAGGGTTTCCAATGCTCACTAGCAGCTTCCCATAAGGAAAGTCGATGGGAAAGCGGACAGCTGAGAGAGCACTTAGCAACTTTTTGCCGGTCCATGGTCATTCTGTTAAGATAAGGAAATGTTTCTGAAATAATGACCCAGTGATTCAAGGGTTGCCTGGTGTAAGTTATATTTCAATAGCTGACATTTGTAAATCTTGACTTGACTCTATCTGATTACAACTTGCTTCTTTTTATGTGCATTTTGTTCTGTTTTTAGGCTTCAGGTTGCAAATAAAATAAAACGAAGTCAGTCCTCTCTGTGGGATTCACAGTCTTCTATATTAATAAATTACAAAAGCCGTCAAACAAAAGACCGCTGATTGGAAAACAAGGGTGAGAACAAACACCTGGAGAGGCTTTTTAATCTTTATCTAGTCTTAACACCCCTACCCCAATGTTTCTGAACACATGTTCTTCAGACTTCTGACAAATCCTATTTCTTTTAGCTTCACAACCCTTTGAAATGGGCTGGGGAGGAAGATAGGGAACAATCCAAGGTCAAATACTGAACTCACAGCTGAATGGCATCTGAAAGTAGTTTCTTCTTAATGCTCCATCCTACAACAATTCTCATAAGAACTGCTCTACCTAATATTAAGTTTCACTGAACCGAGCATCCAGACAGGTTATTTTTTAAAAGATTGATAATTTCCCCTTCTTTATAGTCTATTATATAGAAATGCGGTAGACAGAATAACAGAATTGGGGGGGGGGGGTCTTCTAATTCAGCCCCCTGCCCAAGCAGAAAACCTTTATAGCATTCCAAGAAGATATTGGCTATCCAGTATCTTCTTTAAAAGCTCCAGAGTGATAGCGCACCCACAGTTTCTGGAGGCAAGCCATTCCACTGATAACTATTAAATATTAAGCAGATTAGAAGTGAACACCCCCAGAACAAGGAAACAAGGAAATTCCTGGGGTTTTCTGCAAAATCTGTACCACTGTTTTATCAGTGTAAAAGTGAAAAAAGCTTGCCTCTAAAATGTGATGTAGTCTTGTAGAACCCCCTAGCTTATCAGCTTTTTCATTAAGGTTTCAGGGAAATTTAATTTCCTAAGTCAATTGCTCTACCCTGAACCATAATTCAAGAAGTATATCACAACTCTGAAACAGTCAAATGTGTTTTAAGCCACACATCCTTCACTATTGGTTTACAAAATAGAAATAGTAGCTAGTTCATATAATTTATTCTGCTTCCTATTATGAAAGCAAATATCAGGGCATAGGATTTTTATCGGACAAAGCACCTTGTTTATCTTGGAAGATCTCATTCATTCATTCATAGAATTAATTCTTTATCGGCCAAGTGTGATTGGACACAGAAGGAATTTGTCTTGGTGCATATGCTCTCAGTATACATAAAAGAAAAGATACATTTGTCAAGAGTCAAGTATCATAAGGTACAACACTTAATGATAGTCACAGGGTACAATAAGCAATTGAATCATACTAGGAAACAGTCAATATAAATCATAAGGATACAAGCGATAAAGTTACAGTCATACAGTCACAGGTGGGAGGGGATGAGTGATAAGGAGTGATGAGAAGATTAATAGCAATAGTAGTGCAGACTTTGTAAAAGTTGGACAGTGTTGAGGGAATTATTTGTTTAGCAGAGTGATGGCTTTTAGGAAAAAACTGTCCTTGTGCCTAGTTGTTCTGGTGTGCAGTGCCCTATACAGCATCCTGTTGAGGGAAGGAGTTGAAACAGTTTATGTCTGGGATGTGAGGGGTCTGTAGATATTTCCACAGC
This sequence comes from Pseudonaja textilis, assembly GCF_049901715.1. Lineage (NCBI taxonomy): Eukaryota > Metazoa > Chordata > Lepidosauria > Squamata > Elapidae > Pseudonaja > Pseudonaja textilis. The sequence goes on from NC_142008.1 coordinate 8,828,960, forward strand.
CCTCTTTTTGACTCATGCAGTATACAGATCCGCAATGGAAGGCAGGTTGGTAGCAATTGTTTTTTCTGCAGTCCTTCAGAGTTACTCTCTGAAGTCTATGTCTGTCTTGTTGGATTGCAGAACCAAACCAAAAAGTTATAGAGGTGCAGATGACAGACTCATTCATTCATTCATTCATTTATCTATAATCAAATGAAAGAAATCAGTTTACAGTACAGGTAGTCCTTGAGTTACGACCATAATTGAACCCAGAATTTATGTTGCTGTTAAGTGAATTTTGCCCTATTTTATGACTTTTCTTGCCATAGTTGTTAAGTGAATCATTGCATTTATTAAGTTAGAAACATGGTTGTTAAGTGAATCTGGCTTTCCTATTGACTTTGCTTGTCAGAAGATTGCAAAAGCCGATCACATGGCCTAGGGACATGACAACTGTCATAAAAATGAGTCGATGACCAAGCGCTTGAATTTTGATCATGTGACCATGGAAATCCTGCAATGTTTGTAAAGTATGAAAAATGGTAATAAATCACTTTTTTTCAATGCCGTTATAATTATGAATGGCCTCTAAATGAACTGTTGTAAGTCGAGGAGTTCCTGTAATTAAATAAAAATGCAGCAATTAAAATGTCAAAGGGCAGGAAGAGACATTCCCACTAGGGTTGAGACAAAAATGAAACTTGAATGTCGTTTTATGTTGACTCTTAAGAAAGGTTATTTCAGTTTACTAACACATGTATGTACAGAGCGCCATTATGATTAAACATTCTTTCAAGAGCTCGCTGAGAATAACCGCATCCTAAGCTAAGGTTTCATGCATTCGTTGTGTAATTCTATGTTCTGGCTTAGCATTTATTTCTACTGAATAATCTTTGGCAAAGGACTAAAGAATCTGACAATGCAATCAACAGTTTTTCATCTCAGGTAGCCAGGAAACTGGGTTCTTAAAAATAAATTTAGGAGTAAGAAGAGACTACAATAATTGATAAATAAAAAAGTTAAATGAGCTGAGAGATGATAGCTCCAGCATGTTATGTTATCCTATCCCAACTGATCGTTAAAGATTAGGACACATGTCAAATGTTTTGTGTTTTTTTATATTTTATAAGTTACCTGACATCGCAGTGATTTAAAAGGAGGGGGAGGTGCAAGAATTGCTGATATAGTTGCATATGAAGTGTTGATAGAGCTAGAGTTAGAGAATAGAGAGAGATATAGAGATAAAAACAGTGGTGGGATTCAAAAAAAATTACTACCAGTTCTGTGGGCATGACTTGGTGGGCGTGGCAGGGGAAGGATACTGTAAAATCCCCATTCCCTTCCCACTCCACTAACCTGCTTTCCAGCTCCATTCTCCCCTGCAGGGCAACCAAAGAAGACCCAATCAGCTGGGACTTGGGAGGCAGGGAATAGATGGGGGCGGGGCCAGTCAGAGGTGGCACTTGCCAGTTCTCCAAACTACTCATAATTTCTGCTACCGGTTCTCTAGAAATGGTTAGAACCTGCTGAATACCACCTCTCGATATAAAGATAATAGAGATGATAGAGATAGAAAAATTCCTTTCTCACCCTTATGCGTGGTGTGTGTCTTTCTCAATCTTGGGTCTTCTACCTGAAGTCTGAGAGTTGGAGAGTTCCGCAGAGGATCTTAGCTCTTCCTAACCCTGCATTCTTCTGGACAGAGAGTTCTGATATTGCTCCTATGATCTGTTGGAACCACTTTCTCGGTTTTAGGCGTCACAGCCCTGAGTGCTCCTACCCACCCACTGGGGCCACTTTGTCCTTTACTTTCCACTTCCAGGAGCTGCGGTGGCACAGTGGTTAAAATTCAGCATTGCAGGCAAACTCTGCTCACAGCTCTGAATTTGATCCTGATATAGGGTTCAAAGTTGATTCATCCTCCCATCTTTCTGAGGTTGGAAAAAGGAGGACCCAGATTGTTGGGGACAATATGCTGAGATTGTAAACCACCCAAAGGAAGCTATAAAGAACTATGGGGCAGTATATAAGTTTAAGTGCTATTGTTATTACTAACCTATTTTGGTCCTTCTTCAAATCCTTCTATTTTTACAGCTTCTTATCTTCCTCCTTCTTGATGTTGCTGTCACTTGGCACTACTACATTTATCACCACAGCTTTTTTCTGGTCTTTGTCTACTACCATGATGCCTGGTTAATTTGCCGGAATAGAAAAGAATAAAATTCGTTATTGGCCAAGTGTGATTGGGCACACAAGGAATTTGTCTTGGTGTAAATGCTCTCAGTATACATAAAAGAAAAGATACATTCGTCAAGAGTTTTTCTGTATCCTGTACAGAGGTGGATTTATAAACTGTACAGATGCAGAGAGATAACTCAACAAGACATCCATAACAAAGAACATTTATTGGTTCATCTGGTATCCTCATAACTCACGTTTGTGACAAAGTTCTTCTTTTATGACCAATCCTTTGTAAATCTGCCTTGTAGTAAAAGATGGTTATCTCCAAACCCATCTCATAGCGATAGAAAGAAGGTGCTGTGAGTCTGTGAGTTCAGGCAAAGAATGAGAAAAACTCCCCCAACCCACCAAGGGTCAATTCAGTGACTAATCAGGATTACAGATGTGGTCAAGTGACGTGGACTACATTTCCCAGGATACCTTTAACTACATTTATCATGATGCATTCCCTGAAGGGGAGAGCTCATACTTCCTAAGTAACTATCCAATTCCCATAGACTTGCTGGGACAGCACACACGAGTCAAGAATCATCAGGTACAACTTAATAATAGTCACAGGGTACAACAAACAATCAAATCATACTAGGAAACAGACAATATAAATTGTAAGGATACAAGCAACAAAGTTACAGTCATAAAGTTACAAGTGGGAGGAGATGGGTGATAAGAAGTGATGAGAAGATTAATAGTAATAGTAGTGCAGACTTTGTAGATGTTGAATAGTGTTGAGGGAATTATTTGTTTAGCAGAGTGTCCTTGTGTCTAGTTGCTCTGGTGTGCAGTGCTCTATAGTGTTGTTTTGAGGGTAGGAGTTGAAACAATTTATGTCCAGAACTTGTCTGTCTTCTGGAAATCCCACAGGATCTTAGTTCTCATCTAGGTTCCCAGGTAACTGATCTGTATTTCTGCTATGTGATTTGCTGGTAGTTCCACTCCACCATTCCCTAGTCCAAACGACATCCTCATGTCCTAAGTATAGGTCCGTGTCAGATAAATTAGTGAGTCAATGTCTCATTCACGCTTTGCATACCATTTGATGTCGTCCATGTAGATGGATGATTGATGATAATTCCACTCTTGAAGCACATCCAGTCTTTGTGATTGTCTGGATGAGGAGGTTCAAGTCTATGCAGAACAATAACAGGGACAGTGGATTACCTTGGTATAGTCTGTACTTGATGGCCTTGAGTAAACTGTCTTGAGTTGACTTCCAGTGTTGTCATGCACATTCCCATTGAATCCTTGTGGAGGGTTCTTAGTGTCCTGTTGACTTTCAAAGACCCACATGTATGGCATTAAGTCATAGGCTTTCCTGTAGCCAACCGAGGCAGTGGTCAGATTGCTCTGTCTAGAACTTGAGTCTTGGGCAACTGCTCTGTCTATGAGCAAGAGGTGTTTTGAGCCCAATTGAGTTGTTCCCAATGCCCTCTGAGCTGTGCTCATGTGTTTGACCTACATGGTCCTGTAACTTGGTAGCTGTAATGCCTGAGAGAACATTCCATATTGTGGGGAGGTAGATTATTGGCCAGTAGTTGGCTGGTGCTGTCCTTGTGGGAGGAGGGTGGGGTCTTTCATGATCAACATTGACCTTCCTTCGGTTAGCCAGTTTGAGCCTGTTATTAACACCTGGGCAGCTGGGCATGAATGTGCAGTGGCCCAGTGGCTAAGATGTTGAGCTTGTTGATAGAAAAGTCAGCAGTTTAGCGGTTCGAATCCCTAGTACCACATAACAGAGTGAGCTCCTGTTACTTGTCCCAGCTTCTGCCAACTTAGCAGTTCGAAAGCATGTTAAAATGCAAGTAGAAAAATAGGGACCACTTTGGTGGGAAGGGAACAGCATTCTGTGTGCCTTTGTCATTTAGTTATGCGGGCCACATGACCTTGGAGATGTCTCTTCGGACAGCACTGGCTCTTTGGCTTTGTAACAGAGATGAGCACCACCCAGGGGTGGGATTCAAATATTTTAATAACTGTTTCTGTGGGCGTGGCTTAGTTGGTGGGCATGGCTTGGTGGTCATGTGACTGGCTGGGTGTGGTCAACTCAACATCACTCATGTCGAGGCACGCATCTCCTCGCTTGGCCTCTCATGACTGTGGGGATGCTGAAACAGTCGTAAGTGTGAAAAACAGTCAGGAGTCACTTTTTTCAGTGCCATTGTAACTTTGAATGGTCACTCCACACAAGCAAAGTACCAGCAAAGGAGGGGAAAAAAACTCCACAGACGTTCCTGAGACAGGAAGTCCAGTCCTGCCAAGAATGTAATAAGGGTTAATGGAGAGGCAGTTTGTAAGCAACACCAGAATGTTTCGTTCCTGCCTTTCTTACAGGATTAGACCAGTAATTTCTTTTAACAAGCAGTTTTCCGAACTGCTTAGAATGTTAACAACCGGTTCTAGCGAATAGGTGCAAACTGGTAGAATCCCACCCCGGCACACCCCCTAGAGCCCTAGAGCTGGAAACGACTAGCATGTATGTGTTACACCATAAAGTATTTGTTACCTTTTACATTTCTTTAGCTACAGTGGATCACATCTGGCCTGGGTGCTGTCCAGCTACTTATGTTGTGCCTGCTTTTATGATCTAATGTAGTCATTAAATGAATCAGAGAGACTGTTAAATTAATCTCACCATCTTGAGTGAATCCAGATTCTCTCATTGACTTTGCTGTCAGAAGCAGGCTGGGAAAGTCACGAACGATGATCACGTGATCCTGGGGCACTGAATCATTATAAACACATGCTAGTGACCAAGTACCCAAATGTTGATTATGTAACTGTGCAGCCATGGTTTTTTTAGAGGCAGTCACAGATCAATTTTTTCAGTACTGTTGCAATTTTGAATGGCCGCTAAATGGATAACCCTAAGTCGAGGACTACCTGCATAACGACAACATTCATAAAGCCTTTGTTTGCACTCACAATCACATAAAAAGCTTTCCGAGGACTAAGCTCCTTGCTGCACATGATCCAAACCTCAGGGAAGGAGTGAAATCCTGTAGTTAGCATGTATATACCATAAAATATCACTCAGAAATACTTTCATGGCTGACTCATTCATGCTGAAACGATACTTTGACATTGTCATATGGAGATACATCACTGAAGTTTAAAGGAATTCCTTTCTAAACCCAGTGTTTGGCTGGCGATGAAAGGAAAACCAAACAGCTTGCTCAAAGTTACCATTGATAATTACGCAGATAACCATTACCATCTTTGTACACAAGTTATGTAAATAAAGCACTGCTACTAATGGAGAAGAAGTTTGGAGGTGATTGAGCTCGAAGCACCTAAATTAAAGGAATTAAATGTTTTAGCATTCAGTAGTGCTTTTTTGGGGGTGGGGATAAAAATATGATGTATTTCAGCTTTAGAAGAAAAGGAACACCTGAAGTTCCTTGCTATAAAACAGAGTTGGTGTTCTCCTGAGTCAGCAGAAAACAAAGCTCATACATCTATTCCAGAGGTGGTATTTAGCCGGTTCGGACCAGTTCTGGACAACTAGTAGGGGAAATTTAGAGTAGTTCGGAGAACCGGCAAATACCACCTCCGACTGGCCCCACCCCCATCTCTTCTCTGCCTCCCGAGTCCCAGCTGATTGGCTGGGTCTTCTTTTGTTGCCCTGCACAGGAGAACAGAACTGGAAAGCAGGTTAGTGGGGTGGGGAGGGAAGGGGGTTTTGCATTAACCTTCTTCCAGGAGTGGGGAGGGAATGGAGATTTTATAGTATCCTTCCCCTGCCACACCCACCAAGCCACGCCATGCCATGTCCATCAAGCCACGCCCACAGAACTGGCAGTCAAAAAAATTGAATTCCCACAATTGATCTATCCTTATTTACAACCTGCCTCTATTGCCTGCTTCCAATCACTGCCAATCAGAGGCATCTCCACTGAGATACAAAAAAACCGAGATGGTCATGACCATTTTATTTGAAAAGAATGGGGAAGTGCTTGAATTATCACCTAGCAAATATGGGGCTGCATGCAACTGCAATACCAGGACAGCTAAGAACAACGTAAGACTGCTCTGGATTTAGAAGAGGATGAAGGCAATATCATAGGAACACATCGGAAAATACATGTTTTTGCTGTCTGCACTTAGATTAGTCAGTCATGGTTCTACTCTTCTCGTGCCATCCTCTTCCCATTCCGCTTCTCACCTTCTCAGAAATGTGCACTGTTCCCTCCCAGTCTCTAACTGAAATGCACATCCCTCACAAAAGCAATGGCTTATTTCATAGTGCTACATTGCTTAATTGTGACCTCCAAGTCTGATTGGTTTCTAAAATTGCTATAGGAGCATGCCAGATTAATTTCAGACAGATTATTCTGATAATGAGGGGATTGAAGGCTAAAACATATGATGAACGGTTGCAGGAACTGGGCCTGGCTAGTCTAGTAAAGAGAAGGACCAGGGGAGACATGATAGCAGTCTTTCAATATTTGAGGGGCTGCCACAGAGAGGAAGGGGTCAAGCTATTTTCTAAAGCACCTGAAGGCCAGACAAGGAATAATGGATGGAAACTGAACAAGGAGAGATTCAACCTGGAAATAAGGAAAAGAATTCTGACAGTGAGAACTATCAACCAGTGGAACCAGTGGTAGGATTCAAAATTTTTTACTACCAGTACTGTGGTTGTGGCTTGGTGAACATGGCGTGGTGGGCGTGACTTGGGCATGGCAGAGGAAGGATACTGTAAAATCCCCATTCCCTCCCCACCCCACTAACCTACTTTCCAGCTCTGTTCTCCTGTGCAGGCCAACCAAAGGAGACCCAGCTGCTCAGCTGGGACTCAGGAGGCAGAGAATAGATGGGGGAGGGGCCAGTCAGAGGTAGCATTTGCTGGTTCTCTGAACTATGCAAAATTTCTGCTACCGGTTCTCCAGAACTGGTCAGAACCTGCTGAATGCCACTTCTGAATGGAACAGAAGTTGCCTTCATAAGTTGTGGGAGCTTCATCACTGGAGGCTTTCAAGAACAGACTGGACCGTCATTTGTCAGAAATCATTTAGGGTCACCTGCTTGGGCAGGGGGTTGGACTAGATGACCTACAGGGTCCTTTCCAACTCTGTTAATCTGTATAAGCCTCTGATTTATTACATGTATATGTATATATGTGTGTGCATGTGTGTGTGTGCGTATGTAAACACACACACACACACATACATATTTTATATCTACATACATACATATATACAAACATACAATCTGTACACACACACACACACACACACACACACACACACACACGGGAACGCTCTGAATAGGCTTAATTGAACTTCTGGTCATTCAGCCAAGAGCATTTCACACCTCATAAAAGTGTTGCAAGCCAGATAAACAATCCACTCAGCGCTTGTGAGGGAGAGCCATTGAGAAAATCAGATAACACAGCCACCAGCCTCCGAGGGGATTAATTCCCAAATAATAAGAATCATGTAACTCACCAGAAACTCCACTAAGACTCCAAGATCCCTCTCACAGTCACTGCTATGAAGCCCGGTTTCACCCAGTCTTTTATTTAAGTATTAAATGCACAAAATAATAAATAAATTTAGGTAATTAGGGAAAAGAACAATTTAGAGTTGGCCACACCCACCCAGTCACATGACCACCCACCCATGCCCACCTACGCAGTCATTAGGGCACAGAGCCCCTTGCTAAAAAATTTGAAGCCCACCCCTGGCTACAATAAGGGGCAACTGATTCATTCAAGTAGCTAATATATTATAGTATCTATTTAGTAGCTAGGTACTGTTATTCTTCTTTCAAGCTGCTAACACTAGATGGAGAATAAAAATATGCTCTATTTATTGGTAATTAAAGTGTATGGTCCCTGAATGCATACATGGAATTTTGTTTGAGTTAAACTAAACGCATCCTTACAGTTTTCTTGACAACAGTGACAACAGTAAGTTGTCATTCTTTACTAGGATAACTTTTGACTTTCCAATTTAGTCAAGAGGTCCAGATATGTTTTTGGTTTCCCATCCAATACCCAACCCTTCTCAACTTTTGAAGATCAGGTTGGTGCTGCCACCTGCTGAAGCCTCTAAATGCTTGCAGATAATAAATAGGGGAATTCCCACAGCCCACCCCAATAAAAAAAAAAGCCCACTATGTGTAAAAGTGTGAGCAAGCTCAATGGATCACAGAACATGACAAGCTCGATCCAAAATAGGACGAATGAGAAAATCCTCCTCTTTTCATAAAGTCCATACATTTTAAGGGCAATCAAATTGGAAAATCCACCAGATGGATTTGCAACTGGCTGACAAACCATACTCATCAACTAATCCTTAATGGGTCTAAGTCTACATGGAGGGAAGTAAGCAGTGGGATACCACAAGGTTCCTCTTAGGCCCAAGTACTCTTCCACATCTTCATAAATGACTTAGATGAGGGAATAGACTGGGAACTTAACAAATTTGAAAATGATACTAAGTTGGCAGGAATAGCCAACACCCCAGAAGACAAGCTCAAGATCCAGATGGATCTGGACAGACTTGAACACTGGGCCCTATTTAACAAAATGAAATTCAATGTAGAGAAAAGTAAAGTCCAACACTTAGGCAAGAAAAATCAAAGTACACATATTGACTGGGTGAAACTGTGAGAGGGATCTTGGAGTCTTAGTGGACAACCAGCTAAATATGAGCCAGCAGTGTGCAAAGGCACCCAAAAAAACTCAACACAATCCCAAGTTGCATGAACAGAGGGATACAATCAAGATCAAATGAGGTACTAATACCACTTTATAAAACCTTAGTAAGCCCACACCTAGAGTACATCCAGTTTTGGTCACCATGCTATTAAAAAGATGTTGAGACTCTAGAAAAAATGCAGAGAAGAGCAACCAGGATGATGAGGGGACTGGAGACTAAAACATATGAAGAACGGTTACAGGAACTGGGGATGGCTAGTCTAGTAAAGAGAAGGACCAGGGGAGACAGGATAGCAGTCTTTCAATATTTGAGGGGCTGTCACAGAGAGGAAGGGGTCAAGCTATTTTCCAAAGCACCTGTAGGCCAGACAAGGAATAATGGATGGAAATTGAACAAGGAGAGATTTAACTTGGAAATAAGGATAAATTTTCTGGCAGTGAGAACAATCAGCCAATGGAACAGAAGTTGCCCTCAGAAGTTGTGGGAGGACCATCACTTGAGACCTTCAAGAAGAGATTGGACTGCCATTTGTCAGAAATGGTGTAGGGTCTCCTGCTTGGGTGGAGGGTTGGACTAGGTCCCTTCCAACTCTGTTAATCTATAATCTGTAATCTAGATGTCATCTGTAAGGGATCTACATTTGATGGGTCCCAGAAAGTGAGGTTCCCAATCATGCCCATCTCCCAAAGGTAGGTTAGCACCATATCTGTTGATGGTTAGGAAGTCCCTCAAGATCTAGTTTATATCCTCAGACTTGGAGGTCCCAGGGAATCAGTGACAATTGAAGGGTGAAGGTTATTATGGTTGAAGAGGTTAATACATTATCTGCGTTTGTGGTTGCTATATTTTACCTTTTAATAATATTTTAATTTTTAACAGTGATTGTTAATATTTTTATAATATTGTTTTTATAATGACTATTTTTAAATTGCCAGAGATACAGACATAGATGATAGATATAAGGTAGTAGATAGATGATAGATAGATAGATAGATAGATAGATAGATAGATAGATAGATAGATAGATAGATAGATATAAATGATAAACAGACAGACAGACAGCTAGATGGACGGATATAGATAGAAAGAAATGATTGATAAAATAATAGCTAGAAGATAGAAAGACAGAGAGAGACAATGGAGTTTTCGAGTATGTATGTATGCCTGAACATAATACTAATGAAAAATTTGTACAGGGAAGATTGCATGCTATTCTTGCAATACTTAGATTTATTGAGTCATGTTTGGTAGCATCAACTACTGTAGGAAACCTTAGGCAATGTCAAAAAAAGCTAAGCTGGGTCCATACTAATTAGCATTTAACTAAATTACTAAGAAGCCCCAGGTAATTGGTTAAACTTGGAAGTAAAAAATTCCTGATAGAAAACAGTAGTAAACAGCTTTCATAAGGTTGCCAAGAAAAGTACATAGATGTAGTCCCTATGAGTCAAGCTAAACTGGAGGACATCATTATCTTTGACTCCTAGCAAAGCAACATCCATGGAAAAGCATTGGCTGGATCCTGCAGAAGCTACATTTCTTGATTTAATAATAACACACCTTGCCTAAGTACAGCAGAATAGTTATTACTCACCAGTTCTTGATTTGGATGTAATTATCATCATCATCGTTGCTCACTGTTCTGAAGTAAATATTTAGCAAATATACCTGGGGTGTACTGTTAGGGTTTGAAAATAGATGCATCTTCAGTAGATTAAGATATACATATGTAGCTCAAGGTTGAACTGTTGAATTTAGTACATTGATGATATTCCTACTTGGTAATGAAATATCTGGAAGAAAAGCTCAAAGAACAACAAGAACCCAATACTGGATATGTTGCAGTGAAGCTTTAGAGTGTGGAGTTTTTGGTGCTCTCTGAGAGTGTTTGTTTTCTTGCAGATATTTCATTATCTAACTTTGCTCTCTGGCTTGTTGGTGAGAATGTTCAAAATATTGTTCAGGATAGACAATCAGAAACCTTAAAAAGGGAACAAAAAAAGACCAAACCAGCTCTTTGCAAGCAATCAACACTCAGATAAGCAGAGATTAGCACCAGGGTTAATACCAGACCAACAATCAAGCAGTGAACAATGTTTTAATCAACCAACTACCAACTCACACAAACAATCAAACAGTAAACAACAGCTTAATCAAGAAGCCACCAAGACCACTCCCACCAACACTGACAGGGCAAGCTACCTGGATTCAAAAAGAAAGCAAACCACAGTGATGATGTTACTTAGTTGGGTAATGGAACATCTGCAATGAAACAACCAAGTTCAGAGAGCACCAAGGGCCCCATAGTTCAACTTGAAGCTACAGAGGTCCTCTTCTATTGTTAAGTTTTGAAGTGCCTTTAAGAGTATGGATTCTGACACCATGTTTTGTTCCCACATCATTCATGTTAGTAATGATGGCAAAACCTCAATCAGTAGACCCCAAGAAGTCCCTTACTTCATTTCTGGGAAACCTAGAATCATAGGGGATCTTGAAAGTTTTCTAGTTCAACCTAGAGTCTTTATATCACTCCAGACACACGGTTGTCCCATCATTTCTTGAAAACTTCCAGTGATGGATTTATCATTCTGATTTAAGGAAATTCTTCTTTATTTCCAGGTTGAATCTCCCTCTGATAAGCCTCCACCTATTGCTTCTTGTCCTGCCCTCAGGTATTAAGGAAAATAAATCAAGGCCCTCTTTCCTGTGTCAGCAAATTCTTGCAACAAAGTCTTGTCTGATACTTTCTAAACTCAAGGGTTTAATCAGCCTGTCTACAAACAACACCTTGTTTGTAATGGTTAAAAAAAGCCCAATACAACAGACTTGAATGTGACTACCTTGTATACAATGACATAAACATGTTTTAAACATTTTTAAGCATCTTTCTCTTCAGCTTGGTCAGGTCTAAGATGTTTTTGCATCTCAATTTTCTTCACATGTATGAAATGGGATTCATTGCTGAAATCTAGAGTTGCTTAAGTTGCCCAGGTTCTGTGACTACAGATAGTCCTCAAATTACAACTATTTGTTTAGTGACCATTTGAGGTTCCAATGGCACTGAAGAAAATGACTTACAACAGATCCTTGCACATACAACCATTTTAGCTGATGGGAAGAGGTGGTATTCAGCAAGTTCTGAGTAATTCAGAGAACTGGTGATAACTTTCCCCCAGGAGTGGGGAGGGAGTGGAGATTTTACAGTATCCTTCTCCCTGCCACGCCCACCAAGCCACGCCCACAGAACTGGTAGTAAAAAAGTTTGAATACCACCTCTGGTCCCCATGGCCATGTCATCAAATCTGGGTGCTTGGCAACTGGTTCACCTTCATGATGGTTAGCCATTTACAACTTCCCAACTGGTTTCTGAGAAGCAACGTCGATGGGGAAGCCAGATTTGTTAACAACCACTTGAAACAACTGCAGTGATTTGCTTAATAAACATGGCAGGAAAAGGTGGTAAAATTGGATGTGACTGACTTAGCCACCTTTTTTAACAATGGAAATTCAGTTATGGTTGTAAGTCACCTGTATTCTTATAGATGATTATCCCTCCATTCCTGTTTTCCAAGTCCTGCGCATATTTCTTCACTAACTCGATACCCGTGCTTCACTATGAAACTATGTGGTGGGGCTTAGTTTTTGGGAGGAAAATAATGTGAGGAAATGCTGCCTCTGCCTACCAGCATCCATTGGTATTCATCTGGCTAGAGTCCTGTCAGTGTGAGAGAGAGTTGAGGGCTGTTTGGAAACGGAAAGAGTATTTGCTGTGTGAGCAAGAAGGAGACAGCAAGGAGCCTGGGCGTGGCTTAACTCAACTGTTCTGTACTAAAGCTGCTTGATGCTATGAAACTAAAACAGAAATGGAAACTCCTCTCCTCTGCTTGTGTTTTGCACTTGGAACAGATTTCTTTTCAGATGGGGTGGGGGAGTAGAACTCCTTAGCATCAGAGCATGTTAATAATAATATATGAAATGCTAATAGCTCTGATGGTCATTTCAAAAAATCCTTTCTTAGTGAGCACCTAGAAGCCAAGAAGAACATACGTGCCAAATGACGTGGGAAAATACCCGAACAAAGCTGAATACCATACATGTAAGCACCAGCCTGAAGATGGTGAGTTGGACCTCATCGAAACATCACCAAGATACTTTCAATCTTACATGGGAAAAGACCCGAACACACCAGGACCTGCATACCTGTACCCATGAAAATCTACAAATATCTATATCTACATCTACATCTCACATCTACTTCTTCACGCTCACGCCTTCACGCTCACGCTCTACATCTCACGCTTCTATGTCTGTCTGTCTGTCTGTCTATCTATCTATATTCTACAATAAGACTGGGTGTTCTGGTCAGGTGACTGTAAGAGAAGTTTTGATAGGCTGAGTAAGCACTCGTGGATATATAGTGCTTCACAGCTACTACGGTTCCTTGTTCAGAACAGACTCCATTAATGTTAAACAAGACAACAGATGTACAGAAATTACACATTGGGCAAAGCTTCTTTTTCTTGGAAAAAATCAGGAATAGATTCAGATTCAGATAATCAGAGTTGGAAGGGACCTTTTAGGTCATCTAGTCCATTGGTTGATTGTTCTCACTGTCAGAAAGTTTCTCCTTATTTCCAGGTTAAATCTCTCCTTGTTCATTTTCCACCCATTATTCCTTGTCTGGCCTACAGGCATTTTAGAAAATAGCTTGACCCCTTCCTCCCTGTGGCAGCCCCTCAAATATTGGAAGACCGCTATCATGTCTCCCCTGAATTCCTGCACCCATGACAATTTCTTGATGCAGAAGAAAGGCCTGGTACAGCTAGAAAGATGGGGTTGCCACCCATTAAAATCTTGAAAGATATGTCATGGCTTTGAATTTTGTAACGATTCCCTGCTGTAAATGCAAGAACATAATTATCCGTCAAGTGAAAGGATAGTTTTTGTAGAAGCTGCACTATAATAAAATGCTACCGTCATAATAGGTACTGTGTGATCTTCCCTCCAAAGCTTTTTTCCACTTGGAAAGATAATAGCTGCTGAATAATGCTCTAGCATCAGTTCATTTAAGCCCAAAACAGATGTTTAGCTGAAGGAGAATAATGTTTAAAAAGGATTACAAACTGCAACAGGAAATGTTTTGTGCCAGAAAGATTGCGCTTAATGTCATTCACGATGTTGACAATACATTGAAATGGATGTTTCAGACAAAGGCTCGCTTTTCATTTATTTGGGACGGTTTCTCTACATTATTATAGAAATCATAATACCTACAAATACCTACATAGAATTGCCGAAAAATGTGGTCTGAAGAGGGAGACCTTCCCATTATTGGGGTGATTTTGTGAAAGTGACACCTGGACAAATACTGAGAGCTGCCTCGTCTGTCATCAGGCATAGAAACTGATCAGAAAGGTCAAGGTTTCATTAGAATAATATGTATTCAGTGCTTTCCATACAATCCGTCTTTGATCTGGAGGGCAGACACAGCTACAGGGCTAAGGGTTAGTTCCATGAAGTTTTTATAACTTGCGCCGTCTTAAGAATTCCTGCATATCTGGGAAATGCAAATAGGGGTTTTTTAAGAGCCTAGATTCACAGAGCGAGTGAATCCAGCAAGAAGTCTCCATTGGGGCAACTGACGTAGGCCTATTAACCGCAAGGGGATGCGTATACACACAATGTCTCTCCTCAGGGGAGAATTTATCCACCGCCATTCCATTCATTCCCTTTGAGTTCTGTGGAATCTGATCCATTTAGAAGGCCAAATGGCCGCCAATCCTTAGCGGAATCCCTAAGTCTAAGGATTGATTCTCATGTGGGTGTTCTTCATGTGGTTATTTAGCATTTCATGAATTTCCTCTGCACCAGGGCCATTCAGAAGTGGCTTGCCTGAGGGAAAAAAACACCTTTGAGAATTGGAAAGTTGCAAAAGGATGACCATCATTGCATACAGGTAGTCTTCTATTTACAACAGTTCCTTTAGTGACTGTTCAAAATTGCAACAGCACTGAATAATGACTTACATCCTTGTGCTTACAGTCGTAAGACAATGCCCACAGTCACACGATCAGCATTGGCAACCAGTTCAGATTTACGACGGTTGCAGCATCTCAAAGTCCTGCGATTGTGATTTGCAACTTCCCCAGGCAGCTTCTGACAAGCAAAGCGAGGGAGGAAAGCATTTGCTTAGCAATCACACGATTCACTCAGAAGCTCCCGGGATTCATTTAACAACCGTGGCAAAAAAAAGTTATAAAATCAGGCCTGACTCACTGCCTCGCTTAGCAAAGGAAATTCTGGTCTCAACTATGGTCCTGTAAGTCAAGGACTAACTGGAGTTAGTTTACCGTCTTCATTTCAGGAAGAGAAATTCCACACACACAACCTTTTTCCTGTTCCTGACATTGATAATGTAGTCACTGCTAATTTGCTGGGAGGCTGTTTCATAACCCTGAGAGCAGTAGTGGGATTCACACATTTTACAGGTTCTGTAGGCATGGCTTGGTGGGCGTGGTTTGGTGGGCGTGGCAGGGGAAGGATATTGCAAAATCCCATTCCCTCCCCAGCCCACTAACCTGCTTTCCAGCTCCTTTCTACTGTGCAGGGCAACCAAAGAAGACCCAGCTGATCAGCTGGGATTCAGGAGGCAGGGAATAGATGGGGGCGGAGCCAGTCAGAGGTGGGATTTGCCGGTTCTCCGAACTACTCCAACTTTCTGCTGCCGGTTCTCCAGAACTGGCCAGGACCTCTGCCTGAGAGACGTCCCTGAAGGACCTTCTGTTCTGAGAACTGCCTCTGCCCCACTGGACCCCTTGAAAGAGGCTGGATTTCCGAGACACAGGGTGTAAATCACATAATTTCTCAGACAGTTGGACACTGGAGGGTATCCATGCTTGCAGGCTCTCCTCAAAGTAACCCTAGCCGTAATTTCAACCTCAGAGAGTCAGAAGGAGGGTAGACAAAGTGGAAGGCAGAAAAATGTGCTTGATGACAAGGGCACGGGTTCCTCTCTCCAAGATGCCAGATTAATGTTTAAATAGGTAAATGAGCGGGGTGCCCAACTCTCTAAAGCCTGGGAAGAATCAGAAATCTGCTCAAGATTCAAACCCCAATATTCAGGGTGAAAAGCAGCATCCTTTCTGTAAAATATGGAATCATGGAGTTGGAAGAGCTGTTAAGGGCCCCGAGGCCACTTCCCCACCCAGCACAGGAATTCAGATGAAAGCTGTTTAATGCAGGAGGTTCCCTATGTTCCCCATGTTTTATCACACCAAGATAAAAAGTACACTGCTTATCTGGATCCCTGGTGCCATTACTCGACCTCTCCATCCAGTTAGAAACTGTATTTTCCCACCCTTCTTCCTAGCATTGAAAACTTAAAGCATACCTCTGCATGCTCTCTAAAGGCTATGCCTGCAACTCCCTCTTTTACTCTCAAACTTTTAAAAACAAAGCCAGGACCAATATCAATAGCAGATCTGGAGACTACAAAGAAGTACACAGGTGGATAACCACAAAGCATGTAAATGCCACTTTAAAATATCTCTGTGTCTGCACAACCTGAGTTTTCAGGTGGCTCCTGCATCTAGGGATGAGCAATCCTCAAAATGCCTACAAGAAATTTTTAAAAAGGAATTTCTTTGAAGCTGTTTCTATTAACCAAGTTGTTTGTTAAACGCAATGTTGTTTTAACCCGTAGCTATTGGGTGGGTATTTAGTTATTTGAATGAGCACTTCGGGGAAGAAACAGGGATGTTTTAAGAGTATTTCCTCTCCCTGCAAGTTGCCCCTTTGACAAAAAACCCTCTCTTGTTTAAAAATCCTTCTTTTGTTTTTCTGCAATTTCAACCCTACTTGCCTCCCCCCACACATGCCCCATTTCTCTGCTTTTTGAAACAGCTTGCCTCTTTGAAACTTCCGTCTTTCTAAAATGCTAGAAAAGTAAACAACTCAATGTGGAAGGATGCTCTGGCCAGACTATTATGTCTCCATAGAGTGTTTCTAAGTTAAGTGCTTCTTTCAATGTGGTCATTTCTATAGATCTGGCAAAAATTTGGCCTTGTCCTGACATCTGGTTCTCAACAGTTGATGGATTCTTTGGACGTTTGGTTGGGATGTGGTCCACATCTCAAAAAAGATTAGCGCACATTATTTTTACAAAGAGGGCAAAGAATGTTCACCCATTAAAAACATTGGGCGTTTTTGTAAGGTTGGCATTTCTGCAAAGAGTTGGCCAAGGTAATTGAAATAAAGGATGGCTATTCCTTAGAAATGTTTGAATGTTCTGACTAACGCATCCAGCAGAGTTCTTTAGTTTAGTAAATTCTCTGGAAAATCTCAAAGATGTTAGATTCATAGCTGATTTTCTCCAGGACTTCTGTCAATGTTTAAATTTCTTTGATTCTAGTTAGGAACTTGATCATCTAGTAATGTAGTTATATGTTTCAATCAGAATAGAGCTGGAAGGGACCTTGGAGGTCTTCTAGCCCAACCTCCAGCTCAATCAGGAGACCCTATATCATTTCAGACAAATAACCATCCAGTGAACCTCCAGTGATGGAGCGCCCAAACCTCTGAAGGCAAGCTGATCCACTGGTTAATTGTCCTCACTGTTAGGAAGTTTCTCCTAATTCCAAATTTCTTCTCTCCTTGATTAGTGTCCATCTGTTGTTTCTTATCCTGCCAACGGGTGCTTTGGTGAATAAGTTGAAATCCCCTTCTTTGTGGCAGCCCCTCAAATACTGGAATGCTGTACCATATCACCCATAGCCTTTCTTTTCTCTAGACTAGCCATATGTTTCCATCTCCAGGCTTCTAATCATTCAGTTGCTCTTCTTTGCACTTTTTTTTCAAAATCTCAACATCGTTTTCGTAATGTGGTGACCAAAACTGGATACAGTATTCCAGATTTGGTCTTATTAACTCTTTATAAAGGGATCTTGTAGCCTAATCATGTATCTGCATTCATGGATCTGTGTTGATACATGATTATGTGTCCATGTTTGCAGTTCCTTTCTAAATACATACAATATTTTTTCATACAGGATTCACATTCCTATATTGCAAGTCTCTGACTCCCATTCAGAAGCTCAGTCTCTGGCTCAATGTTCCAAAATCCTTATCATCATACAAAGTTTTCCAGATTATTTTGCTTTGTGCAGACTTTGATGAAAAATAACTACATTAATATAGTCCTAATGTCTTCACATGGCCTGCTTTTTCAATATGCTGCAGAAAGAGGGGGGGCGGAAATCTGGGACTAGCTCCATCATGTACTACACTTGTTCAGCTTAGTGCCTTCTAAGCTGATTGGAGTTCAATCTTCATATTTTTTTGGTCAATATTCATTGTACTTGAGAACTACAGCTGAGCTGGCCCCAATGTTAAGTATAATCAAACAGATGCTTTAAGCATCAGCCCAGGTCAGAGTAGCACCGTCATGGTAAACCTATGGCATTCATCTCAAAGATGACATGACATGACACTTTGGGTGACATACCAGGCCAGCATTCAGCAACCCCCAACAAAAACAGTTCTCAAAAACATGTCCTGTTCTTGGGTGATTTCTGGAGGCCGTGCAAGAGGGCTGTGCAGAGTCAAGCTAGGCATTTTCTAAATTGTTGACATGTCAAATCCAAAAGATTTACCATCATTGGTTAACAACATCCACTGCCAATCTGGTCTATCCAGAATCATCATCATCATCTCCTCCTCCTTCTTCTCATCTCCTCCCCTCCTCCCTCCTCCTCCTCCTCCCTCCTCCTCCTCCTCCTCCTCCTCCTCCTCCTCCTCCTCCTCCTCCTCCTCCTTCTTCTTCTTCCTCCTCCTCCTCCTCCTCCTCCTCCTCCTCCTCCTCCTCCTATTCCCACAGGTACAGGATCTGCTTTTTGGATCATTGAACACCACTTTGCATAATCAACTGCATCTCCAGGGCACAGGCCCACAGCTTGCATATCTTTGTTGATGATGTCTTACCATCTCTGTTTTGCATGCCCGTGAAGTCACCAGCCATTAACTGTCTAACTGTTGGTAGACAGTCTTGGCAGTGGTAGAAGGTGCTACTCTCAGGACATGTCCATATCAGTAGAGATGGCTTTCTCTTTTCTTCTCTATAATTGGTGCCACACCAAAACGTTGTCGAATGGTGTCATTTGTGATGTGGTCAAGAAGGGAGATTCCTGATATCCAATGTAGAATTCGCATTTCCATGGCATGGAGATAGCTTTTGTTCTATGTTGTTGCTGCCTAGAATCTACCCAGTGATTCTGTTCTACCCAGAAACATAGCTTCTTTATTGCATCCAGTACATTTTGTTCTTTAGAACAACTGTCAAGATCAACTCATCCTTCCAGAAAATTCTAGGATCCCTTTGGAACAATATCTAAAGGTTGGCCAGTTGGCCAGTATGAAGGTGAATATCCTGCTATCATTAGGAACAGAATGGTGAGAAAGTGAGGGAGGAGGAGCAGTGCATTGTTCTCCTGACTACAGCAGTAGCCTCAAAGGTCAATCTTTGATTATGAGAGTAGAAAATTTGCATTTCAAGGAAGTAGCAATGTGAGAAAGGTAATAGAGGACTACTGTGGCCCAATGGAGACAATGGCTCAGTGGGTAAAGATGCTGAACTTGTTAGCTAGAAAGCATGACAAGATGAGATCCTATTCCTGCCTTACTCCTGCCAACCTAGCAGTTCAAAAGCATGCAGATGCAAGTAGATAAATAGATACCAGTTTGATGGGAAGGTAACAGCATTCTGTGCACTCAGTGTAAAACCATGCTGGCCACATGACCATAGAAGAGTCTTTGGACAATGCTGGCTTCCTTGGCTACAAAAGGGAGGTGAACATTACCCCCTAGAGTTGAGCATGACTGGACAGAATAAAACCTCTACTTTTCTTTTACAGTGGTCCAGGTGCATTTTCAAACAATCCCTTAATGGTCTGGGTTTGCAGTCCTTACTAAATGAATTGTTATGGTTATAACTGATGTAGCAGAAGTGTCCACTTAATTTTATATGGGCAAATGCAGATCATTCAACATTTAGCCAGTAGCCTTATCAGCTGTAGATTAAGAGGAAATTTACATGCCATAATTACACCCGGGTACAAACTGTGCTGGGATATGGCTTGTATTCTGGGAAACAGTGAATCTGAAACATCAACCATGACATGAAAGGAGTATGTTTGTTTCAAAATCTTATTAAAAACATGACTCTTCTGTTGTGCTAGAAAGACCAGACATCTTCATAAAATATATCTGAGGTCTGGAGTACATTTGGCACCTGCATAAGATATATGTGAAGTCTGTGGGACATTTCAGCACCTGCACAGCAGTTAATTAGCTAATATTTGTAAAGAGCTTTGAAGAAGGGAAAATAAACTGAAATGCTGTATTTTATGACATAAGGTTGGTATGCATTGGTCAACTGACATTGTCAGAGGGAAATTTTGAGAATCTTTGGTGGGGGTGGTTTAAAGAAAGCTAGCTTCTAGTATTTATGAATAAACCTTGAAAATAAGTGAGCATCTTATGACATAAAGGAGAAGTCATGGATATTATTATATGGATGTCTTTCTGTGTTTTCTTTTTATCTTGCCATGTCATTAGAGCAGCTGGGGCCAAACTCGGACAACTCAAATAGCCTAAACCTGAATTTCCCTTGATTTAGATGACAATAGAGACAACCTGGACAGAAGCAGCAGTAGTGACAGACAGTATATACTATACATTATGCACACATATATGTTCTGTCTCACCTTTCTTCTTTCCCAAAAGATGAAAGAGTACAAACTCACACAAACACAGGCAGGCAGGCTGGCTCGGACTTCACAGAGTTAATTCTTTGGAACTGATAACATCCTTGGCATTCCAACACGCTCTGCCTGCCAAGTCCGAACTGATAACAAGTAAAAAGCTACTCCCAGAAAATTACAAGGCAGACCATAAAAATCATTCACAAAGAAAACCTGAAGCAAGATTAAACTTTGTCCCATACAAAGTTCCAGCAGACAGCACATCCACTTTTATCCCCTGTGGGGTGTGTCTCAATGACTCAGCTCACTCTCTGACCCTCCCAAGCCTCCTACATTGCTGCTCACGTTTCTTCCTACAACATTGCTTAGGATCAAGCCAACATTCTTCCTCTTGACTCCTTGTCAGGGGCTGCTCCGATTTGCCTTCCTCCTGATTAATCTCAGGCTGTTCTTCTCGGTTGTCTGATGAAGCCTGAGGCATTATCAGGGAGGAAGGCATTGCCAGAGAGGAAGGTCCTGGGGAGGAAGGCATTCCCAGTTCCTCCTCCTCATCTTCCGAGTCCTCTTCCTCTAACATTACAGGCTCGGGAATCGGAGCCACAACACTATCCCTCGCCGCAGGGCCCTTCCCCCGAGTCTGACGGTCAGGATGTGGTCTCAAGGGGAAATTGTTCGTGGAACATCCGTATAAGGTCCGGGGCATGGATCGGGGAAACATCCACCCAGGAAAGGTACTCTGGCCCATCCCCCTGCCTCTCGATCAAATACTGGAACTGCCCTTTCAGCCAGCGGGAATCCCTAATGCTGACCACGTTGCCGTCTACTGCATCATCTTCACCACCTGCACAGGTGGTGGATCGTCAGCTCTGGAATGTCGAAGATCACATGAAGGGGTGTCAGGGACCAAAAGGGAACGGTGGAAAACTGGATGAATTCGCACTGAACGCAGTAGAGTCAATCAATAGGCTACGAGGTTGATGACCGCCTTGATGGGAAATGGGCCGATGAACCGATGGTCCAGCTTCTTTATCAGACGGTCGACCTGAAGATGTTTTGTGGACAACCACACACGGTCTCCTACAGCCAGCGGAGGCATTGCCCATCAAGAGCGATCTGCGAACCGCTTGTAATCTTCCTTGGCCCGTATCAGTTGCTGCCGAACTAACTACTGAACTGAGTGTAGTTCCAAAAAGAATTCCTGAGTCTCAGTAACAGGGGAATCTAATAGTGTCAACGGAAAGAACCACGGATGGTACCCCACATTAGCATAAAATGGTGTCATTTGGGTGGAGGTGTGCTGGGAATTGTTGAATGCAAACTCTGCCAGTGGGAGATAATCAACCCAATTGTTCTGCCAGTGGTTTACTAACAACACAAATATTGCTCAAGAATGCCAATGACTTTCTCTGTCCCACCATCAGTTTTTGGATGGTGCGCCGACGACAAGCACACCTGCACCTGTAACGCAGTCATCAGGCTTTTCCAAAATTGGGCTGTAAATTGTACACCGCGGTCAGAAACTACCCTGTCTGGCAGACCATGGAGACAAAAAACATGCTGCAAGAACAAACAGGCAGTTGTACGGGCTGATGGCAATTTATGAAACGGAATGAAGTGGGCCATTTTTGTCAACATGTCAACCACCACAAGTACAGTCGTAAATCCTGAGGATGGTGATAAATGAGTCAAGAAGTCCATGGAAATCGCTCCCCATGGTCTTTCTGAAGTCGGCAGAGGTTGGAGGAGACCAGGAGGTGCACTCGTCGCGGCTTTCGCTTGCCTGCACAGTACACAGGATGTGACATAGGTGTGGACATCATGCAGTACTTGAGGCCACCAAACAGTCTGCATTACAAGACAGAGGTTCTTAAAAAACCCAAATGGCTGGCTGCAGGGTTGTCGTGACACTGAGTCATAATAAGGGCTCGAAGCGGCCCCGTGTGTATGTACAACTGGCCCCGATGCTTGAGTAGGCCCTCCTCCAAAGTCCATGGGGATTCGGATCCAATCTCCCCCATCCTCTGCTGCGACCAAGCGTCTAGGTGCTGCACCTCTTGCACCTGAGTCTGCAAGTCCACTGGTTCCTGGACTGCGGCCAAAGATTCTGTTGGCAGCACCATCCATGGAGGAAGGGGGTCCTCGGGGCAAAGATACTCAGGTTTGCGGGACAGGGCATCCGCCCTCCGATTGTGACCACTAGGGATATAGGTCACAGAAAAATTGAACCGGGCAAAAAACAACGACCACCGGATCTGCCACTGGTTCAACTTTCATGCCATTGACAAATGTTCTAAATTCCGATGGTCCATCCAGACCTCCACCTTGTGTTGGGCCCCCTCGAGTTGATGTCACCAAGTCTCAAACGCAGCCAGTAACTCTTTTTCCCAGATGGTGTAATTGCATTTGGAAGGAGTGAGTTTCTGGGAATAATAAGCACAGGGATAAAGAGTGGCACTATCCACTGGGGCTTGCACAGCACCACCCCAATAGCCACATTGGACGCATCCATCTCCACCACAAAAGGACAATGTGGATCAGGATGCCTCAGGAGGGGTTCTGCGATGAAAGCATTCTTGAGGGCCTCAAAAGCCTGTTGTTGCGGGCGGGGCACTGGAATGGGACCTTCTTTTGAAGGAGCTGAGTTATTGGACCCGTCAGCTTGGCAAAGCCCGGGATGGTCCGGTAATAGTTAGCGAACCCCAATAGGCATTGAATGTCCTTCATGCCATGAGGGGGTTCCCAACTACATAAGGCCTCCACCTTACACGGGTCCGTGGTGATGCCTTTGGGAGAAATGATGTGCCCAAGGAACTCAATGGGAGTCTGGAAGAAGAAACATTTCTCCAGCTACGCATAAAGTTGGTGCTCCTGAAGGCATTGCAAGACCAGACGAACATGTTGAAGGTGGCAGCCCCTGGACCCGGAATAGATCAGAATATCGTTCAGGTACACCACCATGAACCAATCTAACATATCCCGAAACACATCATTCATCAGGTGCTGGAAGACTGCGGGGGCATTGGTCAACCCAAATGGTATCACAGTGTACTCAAAATGGCCATATCAGGTGCCAAATGCCATATTCCATTCGTCCCCCTCTCACATCTGCACCAGGTTGTAGCCCCCTCGAAGATTGAGCTTGGTGAAGATAGTGGCATCCTGCGACCTCTCCAACACCTCTGGAATGAGTGGCAAGGGGTAGCTATTCCACACTGTGATGGCGTTTAGCCGGCGGTAATCACAGCACAAGCGTAAGTCTCCCGTCTTCTTGACAAAGAGGACTGGGGCTGAGAGAGGGGACGACGAAGGCCCGATGAACCCTCGGGCCAAGTTTTTGTCCAAAAGGTCCCGTAGTGCAGTCAGCTCGGGCTCAGACATGGAGTACAAACATCCCTTTGGCAGTGGTACATTGGACAGAAGGTCCACTGGGCAATCATAGGGCCCATGTTGGGGTAACCGGTCCACCTCCTTCTCACTGAACACATCCGTGAAGTCAGTCAATTCAGGAGGTATGGAGATGGCAGTGGCGGTGATGTCCTGGCCAGCACAGGTGTGGCAGAAGTGGTCCACACACTGCAGACTCGGAAAAGAAATGGCGTTCCGCGACCATGCCACCTGAGGATCATGAATCCTAAGCCAAGCCATGCTGAGGACTAATGGGAAATGGAGGTCTGCGGTGACATAAAAGTGGATCGCCTCCTCATGTTCTCCAATGACTAGGTGCAAAGGCTGGGTGGTGAATTTAATGGGTCCTGCAATAAGTTCCTGCCCATTAATAGTCTCGACCCTCATTGGAGGTTCTACCGGAACCAAGGGGACATCAAAATGGGCTACAAAGGCCTGGTCCATAAAGTTAGTCATGGCCCCCGAGTCCACCAGCACATTCGCTGGAATCCCTTTCTTGGTTAGCCAAGAAAACCCGAGTGTCCAAAATCAGATGCTGAGGGGGCCCAGAGTCAACCTTCACTATTTCAGGCGGGTGTTTGATACATGCCCGACCTAGGGTTTCCCCCCAGGTTGGGCCTGCCTTGTTTCCTGACTGATCACGCTGAGATTCAGGTACAGGCTTGAGTGCCCCACTTTGCTTTAGAGGACAAGAAATAGCAAAATGTCCTGCCCCCACAATACAAGCACAAACCTCCTTGGCATCTCGTGTTCACTCCTGAGCCATCAGGTGAGGTCTGACCACTCCTAACTCCACTGGTTCCTCGGCCATGTCCACGACACGTTGGGTGACCCGGGGCACTGTTAGCACAGGGCGCTGCGGTACAGATGCAGATGGCTGCTCCTGGACGGTGCAATGGTTCTTTCACCATTGGAGACGTGCATCGATGCGCAAGCATTGCACCACCAGAGCGTCGAGGGTCAGGGCCGGTTCCACTCGAACTAACTCGTCCTGCAGCTCATCTGACAGGCCATCCTGGAAGGCATCCATTAACGCTGCATCATTCCAGTTGGAGTCCAGGCATAAAAGCTGAAATTCTTGCAGGGGGCGCTTCCCTTGTCGAAGATCCTTAAGACGCCTGGCTGCCATCTGCACTCGTATGGGGTCTTCCTACATGTGGCGCATGTGTTGCCAAAAACTCTGGTAATCAGATAATAATGGGTTGTTCTTGAGCAACAAAGGTGTGGCCCATCTGGCGGCTGGGCCAGAAAGGAAGCTTATCTCAAACCCCACCCGAGCCTGGTCATCTGGGAAATCCTCTGGCCTCATAGCCATAAATAACTGGCACTGTCCCATGAAAGCTGAGAACATCTCAGGCTGCCCAGAAAACTTATCCGGCACAGCCACCGGGCATTTCTGATGGGGAGGGGGAGGAGGAGCTGCATGAGCCTGCAGCAAAGCAAGTTGGGCTGTTAATTGAGCCAATTGCTGTTGTAGAGTTTGATTTTCATCTTGCAGCTGTTGTTCAAACTGCTGCTGGTGGTCCATCTTAGATAAAAGATGGTTTAAGTCAGGTATGGGACAAAAATGTTCTGTCTCACCTTCCTTCTTTCCCAAAAGAAAGAGTACAAACTCACACAAACACAGGCAGGCAGGCTGGCTCGGACTTCACCGAGTTAATTCTTTGGAACTGATAACATCCTTGGCATTCCAACACGCTCTGCCTGCCAAGTCCGAACTGATAACAAGTAAAAAGCTACTCCCAGAAAATTACAAGGCAGACCATAAAAATCATTCACAAAGAAAACCTGAAGCAAGATTAAACTTTGTCCCATGCAAAGTTCCAGCCGACAACACACCCACTTTTATCCCCTGTGGGGTGTGTCTCAATGACTCAGCTCACTCTCTGACCCTCCCACACCTCCTACGTTGCTGCTCACGTTTCTTCCTACGACATTGCTTAGGATCAAGCCAACATTCTTCCTCTTGACTCCCTGTCAGGGGCTGCTCCGATATGCCTTCCTCCTGATTAATCTCAGGCTGTTCCTCTTGGTTGTCTGATGAAACCTGAGGCATTATCAGGGAGGAAGGCATTGCCAGAGTGGAAGGTCCTGGGGAGGAAGGCATTCCCAGTTCCTCCTCCTCATCTTCCGAGTCCTCTTCCTTTAACAGCACAGGCTCGGGAATTGGAGCCACAACACATATATATGCATATATACACACCCACGCACCATGCATTCATGCATATACACCTACCCATACACACAAACACACATAACGTATAATATAATGTAGGTAATACCAGGTAAGCATTCCATTTAAGTGCAGTGTCTAAGTAACGTTCTTTGTTCCATATTATCACTGGAAATTTCAAAACCAATTTCAAGATGTTTTTCTTCTAAACATACTCTAAGGTAGCATCTCACATGCATGTAAGGATGATGCTGAAAAGTTTTGGACAATAATCTACAGATAGGTAAGAAACCATGACTATTTCTCCCAATTTCTAAGTCTTGCAGAGACATAATCTACCCTGGCTGTACTATATCAGTTATTTCCTGTTTAATTACAACCACTATGCTATTAACTCTTAAGTATGTGCCACTCCACAGTTGGAATTTAACCACCTGCTTCTGAAATCCAATAAATGTAGTTTATCAACACAGGACATGACCTGTTGCAGAAAGTACTCCTTAAGTTGGTATTTTTCATTTAAAATGCTTTATATGAACCAGGGATATTCTAAGGCCTATCACTGAGAAAAAGCCTGACATCCTGAATTTTGTGATTGGTTAGAGCAGGCTTTCCTCACATGTTGTTGTTGTTAGTCATGAAGTCATGTCCGACCCACTGTGACCCCATGGACCATGTTTCTCCAGGCCTTCCTGTCCTCTACCATCCCCTGGAGTCCATTTAAGCTCATACCTACTGCTTCAGTGACTCCATTCAGCCATCTCATTCTCTGCTGTCCCCTTCTTCTTTTGCCCTCAACCATTCCAAGCTTTAGGCTCTTCTCCAGTGAGTCCTTCCTTCTCATTAGGTGGCCAAAGTGTTTGAGTTTCATCTTCAGGTTCTGGCCTTCTGAAGAGCAGTCAGGGTTGATCTCCTCAAGGACTGACCTGTTTGATTGCCTTGCAGTCCAAGGGACTCGCAGGAGTCTTCTCCAGCACCAACGTTCAAATGCCTCAATTATTTGGCACTCAGCCTTCCTTATTACATAAGGAAGGCTAATATGGGAGAAGAAGCCACACCAAGCCATGCCCACCAAGCTACGCCTACAGAACCGGTAGTAAAAAATTTGAATCCCACTACTGGCTGCCGGGATTTCTCAGTATGACCCTTCAGTGTAATGAGTAAGTTAGTCTATAGTCTTCATACTGCATTGTTATGGGTTCTGTACCTTGTTAGCAAATCTGTACATGGGGAAACGAAGCAGCCACTTCATCAATGCATGGCACAACATAGGAGAACAAAACCTATCAAGACAAGATTCAGCAGTCCATCTGCATTTAAAAGATAAAGGCCACTCTTTTGAAGGCAGCAAAGTCCAGATTTTTTGACAGAGGAGACCACTAGTTTGAAATGGGGCAAAGAGGCCACCTATGTCAAAATTGAATGGCCCTCTCTAGAGATGGAGGGATATGACATCATCTATCTCCAGTCTACAACATAGTCCTTTCAACAGTTCCAAGAAGGCTCTACTCCCATTTCCATTATTCAGGTGAACCTGAGGACACAAATAAACGTCTAAGTGGCCTCAATGACTCTCTAAAACAGGGGTGTCAAACTCACGTTGTTACCATGTGACGTATTGCGACTTTTTCCCCCTTCACTAAAATGGGGGTGGGCATGGTGAGTGGGCTGTGAGTTTGACACCCCTGCTCTAAAAGAATGCAAATGACCAGCTGTCTACAAGGAGTATAAACCCTTCCATTCCCCACCATATAATCAGAGCTGAAGAAGCTTCTGGGATGAGAAGTGAAATGTCTTCAAAGAAAAACAAGAAAGTCCATGTTGCCTCTTGAAAAAACACCTTTGAGACAACCATGACCTCGAGGACTAAGAACCTCTATTGACATTTTGGGTTGAAAAAAAAAAGACATTTTCTTCTAGGTGGCTTGGACACTGTGTTGAAATATTGTTACTTATCACCATCTTCTGATTTCATCAACCTGTAGCACCCACTCAATTATAAATGACCAAGTATTGGCCATCAACTCCAAGAAGGAGATGCACTGTTCAGAATTGTTCTATATCATGTAAATGCAGTGCAATCCAGTTGTTGTTTTTTTCAAATTTTCTCACATGTATCTATGGAGATAAGCTAATTAACTAATCAAACCATGATAGTCTTGGAATGTTCCTGATAGCTTCTTATGTTGGATCTTTACCATCCAATATTTTCCCTAAAAGCCAAACTGTCCCATTCCTTTTTAAAAAAAAATCTTGTAAACAAATAGTTTAGAGTATGAAAATTAGGACTGCAACAAAAACCCCAGTATTTAGAACAATATGAGCTACTTCAGCAAAATACGGTATACCTAACAGGTCAATATATAGACTGTTCTTTAAAAATACTGCTCACATCCATCTTTTATTCTGATTATTGCTACTTTAATGCTGTAAAAATAATCCTAAACAAAATAAGTTTTCAAAATACCCATCAATGAATAAATAGACAGGCAGATATTATTTTCATCCAAGTTTATCCATTGTTTTGTTCATTTTAAAGCAGGGAATCTTATTTAAAGGCCCAAACCCTTTAAGTCATACAACAGTCCAAGTGCCATTTGTTGTAACCCAAGGGGGAGTAAAAGAGATGACTTCACAGATTTGGCAGCAGTCACACAGCACCATGCCAAGTTTGATTAGACTGTTTTAGTAGTTCAGCATTCTAGAAAGTGATCAGGGGAGGAATAAAAGTGATGTTGACTCAGCCATTTGTTTGCTGCCAAGGAACATTAGCAATTTCTAAACGCCTTCGATTCTGTCCTAATGAAAATCCATTTAAACAAAACTCTATCCATGGACTGTCTATTTTCATTCATTTACTGGAACATGGGCTATGTTGCTACGGAAAGATATAGACATGTCTCTCTGACATCATAGGGGCAAGGAATTACCTTTATATTCTCTTCAGATAATTGCTGATGGAAAGGACAAGTCACTAGGTTTAGACCCATCATCTGGAAGAAAAAGGCCAGGGGAGAGGGAGAGAGAAGGGGAAATAATGGTGTTTTCCCAGAGAAGGGGAGCAGTGGAAGATTTTATTACAGAAGGGAGATTTTTTTTTCAGGAGTGCCCTAAATATTTTGACTCTGTTGCTGTATCTAGATTTACTTGATGATAGACTGGTAGGCCTGCAGGCTACTGGGATAAGACTTCGAATTAAAGAGTACTACTCAACCATACAGATAATTTAGAGCTTACATTTAGAATTGATTCAGCTCCCAAGGCCACAGTGTTTTACCTTATGCAGTATATTCAAAAGATCGCTTGCATTTTCTGAAGAAAATGTTGACTTTGGGCCAAAAATATCTGGCTGTATTGTACACGATGGCATTGAAGCACTCAAGATTCCGAATCTATTTTCCCCGATGAACGCCATCAAGTAACAAAACAGGTCATGAAGAAGAAGAGGATGAGCACATGTTGTTACCCAGGTCATTTGGATACTGGTAATAAAAATTAAAAGTTAGTTATAAGGATATGTGGATACAAGCCATGGGAGTTTGAAGCTCTTGGATTCATCAGTTGGCTATTATTCATAATAATCAAACATAATTTGGTGTGGGAAAAATAAGGCTTGCTAATTAGGTAATATTACTATCTGTTATTTAATTGTTTCATTGTAAAAATCTTAAATCCAAACTTAGAAAGACTAAGATGAGAGCAATGCATACAAAAGCTAATAGTCTATCTTAACCATAGTCATTGGAATCTGTTTCTATTTCTAATCATACAATAGTAGACAGCCATATCTCCATGTCCATCAGTTTAACCATTTGATACATATGGTAAAATAAGCTATAGCTCATCTATTTTATGTCTTTGAAACATTTGTGAGTCTGAAAGCAGACCACAGTACACCTTCTGATCAGCTTTTAGGTGAACCTTATCCTGCCCAAATAAGTCAATTTGCCTTTTGCCATATCCTGTTCTTTCTCATGTCACAGAGTGATCCATCTATCTAGGTTCACTGGCTTATATTTCTTTCTCCCTCCTGCAGCTACAGAACAACAGGAATGAACATGACAGGCCAAATTTAGCAAACCTTCAAATCAAGCTGGGTTTTGAAGCCACAACCTCCAGTAGGGAAATTGCTTTGCATCATTATTCCAGCTCATAAGACTTTGACAAAAATCAAAATTATGAATGTGAGTGTCAAGCAATAAAGGAAAAAATCAAAGTATAAAGTATCAATTATTCTCCCATTTTAGATTTCACGTCAAAATAGCTATTTTGATAAGAACAGAATTTTTTGCACAAATATTATTTTTCCAGAGCTGCTGCTACTCTTTCTTTCTGAATTAGTCATGTGAGAAACCCAGCCAATTAAATCTATGAGAAACCCAGCCAATTAAATCTATGAATCTATGATTTGATTCTGTGAAAATGCTACAGATAATGGGTTCAACCCATTGCTCAAGAAAGAGCTAAATATTTATGCATATCAAAATCCCATTCTGCACTTTGAAAAAGCAAGAAGAACAAATGGAAAGTTGCTTTTGAACTTTAAGGTTGAAAAGATTCCTGAAAATATCATGGACAGACAAAAGTAAACTGGATCAAGAGAGAAATCAATGCACAAGATTCTTTTTCACTTAAGGCACAAAATACCAAGTTCAAATTTTCATACATCAGACACATTATTTGAAGACAGAGCTTTATATTAAGTTTATATTGCTGGGAAAAGTGGAAGGAAAGAGGAATGGAAAACTAGAAGCAAAGTAGACAGACTTGTTTTCAGTGAAGATATGACTGACCTGGTTGTGGACACATCATTCCAGAGACTGATCTAACTAGGTAACTGCTATCAGTCCACACCAATTTATGATGGCATATAATCAATCAATGTATAGATCAGCTCCTTATCTAAAACAAGATCAGTAATAGCTACCTTTATAATTTCAGTGTAATAAAACATTCAGAAATAATGAAGAAAGACTTTTTTGTCCCATAGCAAATCAGATTCCTAGTCATCTAGCTCACAGTCTAATCGCCTAAAATAGACTTAGAAGATCTTTCTCATAATTTCTACCTGACAATGGCTAGTTGAGTATAATGGCAGCCTTTTTATACATTCCTATCTGCACACCATCTAGTTATAATGATGGAATTTATGGTCTTCTGACAATAATGACTTGCTCTGACTTATAAAAAGAAGAACAGAAGTAGGTTCAAGTATCCAGTTCTGTGGACATGCAGATCAATACCAAGAATCTCTATTTGTATATTAGAAAATACCCAGAGCATATAACGAAGGTTAAATGAGGTTTTGTGAAAGATGGACATTTTTGTTTTTGCTATTGCATGAAGCAACCTGTATTCCAAGATTAACCTTGAAAATCTACACACTCATAACTTGGAAGTAATTTTTCCTCAGCACAAGGGGAATTTAATGTTCAAGTAAGCAACCTGAAGTACAATTAGTAGGGTCAAATTTAGCTGCTATGATATGAAAATAAATGCTTTTACCAATAAAGGAGAATATTTATATCTCAGGGTTGAAATGAAGGGGCCCCTTGGTGCTCTCTGAGCTGGCTTGATTTCTTGTAGATGTTTCATTACCCCAACTAGGTAACATCATCAGACTAGCACTGATGATGTTACCTAATTAGGGCAATGAAACATTTGCAAGAAAACAAGCCAGCTCAGAGAGCACCAAAGGACCCCTCAATAAATGCTTTGTTTATCAATGAATATGAAGTTTGCTGGGAACATGCAAACTCAGGATGTATTCTTGCCCTATTTCAATTGGTAGGAATTCATTAGGGGCCAACCTCCTTATTCAACCTACTTAACTTCTTTGTGAAATTTACTTGACCATGTGATCAGATACAAATGTTGAAAAAATGTTTTGCCTACTACCAAGAATAAACCATGTACAACCAAATTAGTTCTGATCTTGAGCATTGCGGACACAAACATGGAGATAAACATTTTCCCTCGCTTTCTGATTCTTCTCTTCAGCTGTGAAAAGATTACAATGTGCAAATATAGTGGCACATTGAGCCGAATAAATTGACGGTCCCTCCTGTCCGAAGCTGTCCTTTATGGATTATTTTAGCCCAATTGCTATTTTAGATCAGCCAGTTGGGTCCTTGCCAGTGTTAAGACTTTCCATTCTAATTGCCTTGACATCCTGTCAACTGGTTACATCTATAAGTACCAAAACTTGTTAGCGGTGGCACAAATCCTTTTACATTTTTGTCCTCTAATTGCTACCCTCACATTTCAAGAACTTAATTCTGGGTAGCCCTCCAACGGTCCCTGATTTTTACCACTATCCCACTCTCTTTTAGAAGTTTGTGGTAGGGTTGTGTGTGGTTTCTTTTTTTTTCTTTTTTCTTTTGGTTGGCTTCTTTGTTGAGGGCCGAAGACAGTCTGGTTTACTCTGAGAAGATTAAAATCTTTTAAAATTTTTACATTATTTCCAGCTGTCTCTATAGAACAAAGTAGGCTTTACCTGTTGAATATGAGGCTTATGCGGAGTGAAGTGCTCTTGAGTCCTTAAAAGGCTGCCATGAACAGCTTCTGAGGTTTAAGCTGTAGAGAATTCTAAAGGGATTACTGGAGCATTTTACATAAAATGGGAAATAAAAACAGACTCAGGCTGGGCATGATCATAACCACATTCCTGCTGTGATCAAGAGCCCTGTTCCCATTGCTTTTCTAAGGCTACATCAGGAAGGACAGTCAAAGGGCAACCGTACTTGTAAGGATTTAGTCTTGTCTAATTTGAAATGAAATAGGGGACAGAGTACTTTGTATCTCTTCTATTATACCCAAGTGCTCCAATCCTCAGTCTCGCCAGTTCATAGGTGAGAAGCACGCATAATTACTTTAAAGCCATTTCAAAGATCGCATAGCTTTCTAGGGGTTGTGGGAGGGGGGATAAAGTGGAGCTTTACACATAGTTTGCTTAAATTATATGGCTGGTTAAAAATGTTACACGAAACCATCACCAACTGTGATTAATTAATTGATCTATTGCTGATCATTCACATTTGTAGTTGGATCTTCCCACGATGACTTGGTACAGGTAGGATCTAAATGGATGCTGCAAATCGGTGGAATTTCACTTCGAGAGCGATTAAATCACATTTCTTGGTGTTCTTGGGGAAAATCTTTGTCTTGGCTGTGTCATTATGCAAAATAGGATAAAGCACATACCTTAGGCAGCTCTGAATTCCCTGCAAAGAAGCATAACATGCCACAAGAAGAAATAGTTCATGCTGTATTTTTACATAGCTTCTTCCCAAAATCCACACATTTTGCATCCTTCCAATAATCTTGTGAAGTGGGATGGGATTCTCAGGCAGGCAGGACATGGTTGCCTCAAAAGTGCTTTTTTCAAAAGGCAATTGGAATTGATTTTTATTGTAAAAAAAAAAAAGTCCAGCTGCTTTTGAAAAAGCACCTGTGAGCTGGTCATCATGATTTTCACATTAAAGATGAAAACCAACGAGGAACAGCAACCTATGTAATGGTTCAGAATTCTATGAGGAGACGTGCTTGTTGAGTGATGTAAACATTTTATTACCCAAATTAGGTAACATCATCAGTTCTAGCAGTAGGGAGTAGGGCTTGCTCTCCTTTTATATTTTTATGGCTTGCTCTGTCAGAGTTGGTGGGGATGTTTACTATTAGCTTGTTTGCAGTTCCTTGATTGGGGTATTGTCTGCTTCTTGACTGTTGATTTCTGTAAGTTATAAACCTGTATAAGTTACACTGTTTGATTGCTGAATTAGTTTAAGGCAGGAATATTACGAGCCGCGGTGGCGCAGTGGTTAGAATGCAGTATTACAGGCTGCTTCTGCTGATCACTGGCTGCCAGCAGTTCAGTAGTTCAGATCTCCCCAGGGCTTAATCCATGTAATCAATTATTGCAAGGATGTGATGGGTGACAGTACCTTAAGGTAAAAGGTAAAGGTTCCCCTCGTACATACGTGCTAGTCGTTTCTGCTCTAGGGGGCAGTGCTCATCTCCGTTACAAAGCCAAAGAGCCAGCACTGTCCGAAGATGTCTCTGTGGTTATGTGGACGGCATGATTAAATGCTGAAGGCACATGGAACACTGTTACCTTCCCACCAAAGGTCATACCTATTTTTCTACTTACAATTTTACAAAATGCTTTCGAACAGCTAGGTTGGCAGAAGCTGAGACAACTAACAGGAGCTCACTCTGTTACGCGGTGCTAGGGACTCGAACCGCCTAACTGCCAACCTGCCTGATTGACAAGCTCAGTGTCTTAGCCACTGAGCCACTGCGTCCCACAACAGTACCTTAACCCCGGAGAAAATGAATGAAGATAATAACCAAAAGATCTGTAATATATCAAAAGCAGTCCTAATCACAGATTAAAAATCATAACCACTTGGAACTATGGGATGTTTCTACAGAAGTAGCAAAAACTTATTGGATTTCCAGAGTTCCAGATGAGCTCCCATTGTCTTGATCATCTGCACAAGCTTTTTTAAAAAAAACAAATTTTATTAATTTTTAAAGACAATACACAAACAAACAAAACATAAAACATAAGAAGATAAAACATCTTTTCAGAAAGCTGCTTATTGAGTTTTAACAAAACAGATAAAACATCTTATTTGAGTACAGCATAGTTCCACATTATCACATTTCCATACAAACACAATTGATATGCATATTTATTTTATGTATTCAACTTCATATCTTATTACTCTTTTTCCAACTTCTCACTATTTCTCCCTTTACTTCTATTCAATTATATTTCTTTTACCTAAATTTCTATATCTTTTTATTCATTGTACTTATACTTTCATCTGTCTTGTTTACAATTTCATTGTTCTCTTCCAACATTCTTCCAAAATTTTATTAATTCTCAATAGGCAAACATAGACCAAGAAAACACAAAACATAAAAACATAAAACTTCTTTTTGGAAAGCGGCTTAACCCTGGGTTATATCTTTTTGTACAGACATAAATCAAATTCATGCTCACCTTATATACTATTTCATATCTTATTTAACATTCTATATTTTTTATATATTTTCTCCCCTCTTTTCACTCACTTGATTCTATTTTATTTATTTCATCTCAATTTAAATCATTATACTTGCATCTTTTGTCCGTTCTTTTTCAATTATCTATTTATCTTTTCTCTTGAATACAAAATTTCTCCTGTAATCACTGGTTGAAGTATGACGTCTTTTTATCTTTCCCCTAAATTTAACACTTAAAATAATATATAATTTCCATGATTCTGATTCTGCTTAATACATTCTACATACTACATTTTAGAATAAAATAATAATAAGCTTATAATATAATAAAAACAATGTTCCATGGCAAATTAAACTCTATTTTTAAATCTTAGACATTTTACACATTCCCTTTAATATATTGTTAACTCATATAATATTCCAATTTTCTAACTCTATTTCAAATACAAATACTACAATACAGTCTTATGTACTTTTGCAGAATCTCTTTTAATTGTATTTTACCCTTTGTCTCTAAAAAAACCCTCTGTTTTTTAACATCTTATTTTAAGCCTTTATAACTTCTCTTCCCCTTTTCCCTTCCTTTCTTGTCAATTCTAGACTTTTTACCCCCCCCCATCTCTCAATCTCCGCCCTCTTGGTCTCCCCTCTCTGTTGTATTCCTCTTTTCTGTTGCTTTCTGACATTGTATCGATTTTTCACCTTATTTTTCCCTTTCTTGGTTGTTTTTTTAAACCTTGAGTTCTCCATTTTTTTCCCCTCTTTCCCTTTTCTTCCTCAACTAAAATTATTTGTCCATTAAAGATGGCTTCTTCTTCTTCATCCCAGCTTTCTTGTTGTTGTAATTCCTGATAGGTAGAAATCGCCATTTCTAAGAAGTAAAAAACAGATCCAGAAGAGCTCTTGCCTTCTTGTTCCTCTTCTTTTAACTTTTTGAATTCCATTTTCAATTCTTCAAAAGATAATGCCATTATGAGGCTTTTTTAAACAACCCAAATGTTTTTAGTCTTTCAAAAAATAGTTTCCAAAAGTCCCAAAGTCACAAAACAATCCAAATCAGCACAAACTGTTTCATTTAGCACTTTCTTCTTTTTATACTTTCTCTTCCTGGGGTAGAATTCAATTACACAGTTCCAAAATAATTTTTTAGAAGTCTTATTGCCATTTGTCTCCGATCTTATAAACTCCAAGCAGTCTCTTCCAGCAAAATCTTAATATAGATTCTTTACCTCTCCCTTCCCACTTATAGCAAAAAGATTTTAATTTTTAATTCCAATGTTCAGAAATCTTTAATATCCCCTTGGCTTTAATTTTCAAATTTAATTACCTTCTGTGCCAAAGCAGGTTTTTCCAATTTCCATCTGCTATGTCCGTAGGGAAGGAGAGTGAGAAAAAACAAATTTTCCCTTTTCACTTTCATCCGCCGCTTTTTACGCTCTTCTTAGGAAACAATGTATCATTTAAAAAGTTGAATTTCCAGGGTATTTAGATGTTACTTGTTGTCCTGGTTCAGCCAAAAACTTTCACTTTCTCAGACTTCCTCCTGCACAATCTTGTCTGGCTGAAAAGTTCTTTGTGGCGGCCATTGCTGACCACTGCTCCACCACCTTTGGAAAAGGGAGTTAAGCCGGCTGAGCAGGGGGGTTGCAATACTCCCAGACCCCTACCTGGATCTCCCCTATCTTCAGTTACCTCTACGGGGTAACCATAGCCTCCAAATCCAGCTGGATTGGGGGCACTCCAGCAGTGAGCGTAGCAGGAACTGCGCACGATCGTGGATTCCTGCTGCCACTGAAGCCTTACCAATCATCTGCACAAGCTTAATAGGTGATTGTTTGGCATGACCCACAGGGAGGCCCCAATCATTATGCTATAAACTTCCATGATGCAGAGCAACTGAGAAAAGGGAGACGACTTGCTTAGGCAGGGGATTGGACTAGATGATCTACAACAGGGGTCCCCAACCATCGGTACCGGTCTGTGGAACAATTTCTACCGGGCCTCCGGTTTGCTAGGCACCGCCATCTTGTTTTGATGAAAAAGTGCTTCTGGTGAGCTTTTCCGGGTAGAAAGCGGCCTTTGGGTGCTGAAAGAATCCTCGTGCCTTAGTTTCATCGAGGGGGGGGCAGCTTCGAACAAAACTAGGGCGCAAGGATTCTTTCAGCATACATGGCAAGGCGAGCTGAGCGACCGTCGCGAAGCCGTCGCGAAGCCCATCGACACAGGTACAAAGGAGGAGTTGAAGGTGGCGGGGAGAAGCAGGGGACAGCTGGCTGGCCGGTCGCTCGGCTTGCCTTGTCATGCGTGCTGATGCCGGTACCAGGCCGTGGATGATTTTGTGATGCCGGTACTGGGCCGCAGCACAAAAAAGGTTGGGGACCACTGATCTACAAGGTCCCTTCCAACTCTGATTATCTGTAATCTGAACCCAAACCTTTCTGAGCTGCTGTCTAACATGGAAGTTTATAGTGAAGGGTTTAGAAGTAACCCGCTAGAACTCCCTAGAACTAAGGAGAAATTTCCTGACAGTGAGAATCAGTTAAATTACTTGTCCCAGGGATTGTGGGTGCTCCATCACTGGAGGTTTTTAAGAAGAGATCAGATGGCCAAAATGTAGAGCAAAGAGTTAGACTAGAAGACTTCCAAGATCCCTTTCAACTCTATTATTCTCTTACATATGAAAAGGCAAAAATCTGGGAATGCACAAAAAGCTTTCAGATTCTTCATATGTGGAAACATTGTTTGGGTTACTTAGTTGTTGCCCTAAGAGCTCAATTTTTCAGTGTCAGAGTTTAACTTAGAATCAATCTCAAACAGATTCTTCAGCATCCACTACAGTTGTAAGGTAACAAAGGTATTTTGTGGCAATTGTGAAGATGCCTCTGTGAGCAATTCAGATTGCTCTTGGCTGAGATGCTTGTAATCCAGTCAGACCCTCTTCCTCCTGGTGTTTCCTTTTAGAATGCTCCCAAGATAACTGAAGACCAAATTGGGGGAAAGTTGCATTCTATACTTTTTTGAGGACATCAGTTCAAAAGAAGCTAAAGTCAAGGAAACAAAGAGTCCTAGAAACAAGGGACAACAAAGGTTCAGAGAAGTGAATAAGCATGAAAATGCCAAAGCTGAACCAGAGATGAGAGAACCAGAAGCTGGAAGTGAGAAGAAATACGGATCATAGTGATAACTCCTGAGCTGTAGCAATAAATACAGCTGACCTTTTTATAGAATTTCAACTAGCAAAATATATCCTGTATTATTTACATTCTGGGCCAGGGATAGAAAGGAAGTAATCATAAAATAAAAGCATAACAACATTTCACTAGATTTTTGAGGTTTTTTTAAAATGTGCTTTAAAATCTACAAAGGGGAAAACTTAAAACATTCAGTGTCTTCAGGGCTGGGAGAATAACCTTTCAATTGCTAGGCAGCATAGCTATTAAAGCTCAACAAATATTGACATGGAGGAAGTATCACAGGGAGATTTTTCATATATAGCCTGAGAATAGGTTCTTTTTTTACCCTCACTTCTGCTCAATTATAAATGATCTGAAAAGAAAAAGATCATACAAAAACCGAAGAATTTGGTCACTTCTCACCCCCCTGCCCCCCTCCAAATTCTAAAATATGGCAATTGAATTGCGAACAATCTACTGGCCATTGTAAATCACAGAAAACTATTTTCTGGTTTCTGCTTACTTTGCAGTGCTAGTGACAACAGTGCTGATCAGTCTGCATTATACTAGCTCCGCAAGAGATCTTTTCATACAGGATGTTTTTTTTTCCCACCAGCTCAAATACTTTGAGGAAGGAGAAAGCTAAGCCATTATAGTGGAAATTCTGAGGCTGATCTTTATGCTAATACCCATTCATCACTGACAGGGAATCTGTCGAAAATAGTAAATAAATTGTTATGATCAGAGTAATAGGAAGATTCTTTGCAACTGACATCTTTAACAGAGATAGGGAGGATAATCCAAATTGTAATGTATACGTGAAAATCATAATATTTCCAACCTTTTTGCCAGCAAACCATATAGTGAACTGTGAGTTGCCAAGTAAAATAAATTTTACTTCTATAGTGCGTATATATATTATTTTACATATGTTATGTTTGTGTATTTATTATGGGTTAATAAGCTAGATATAAAAGTTATTATCAGATATATCATGTCATGTGTCATATTACAGGTGGTACAACAATTCATTTATGATCATTCCAAGTTACAACAGCACTGAAAAAAAGTGACTTATGACCATTTTTTACACTTATGACCATGGTCACCTGATTTGTATTTGGATGCTTGGCAACGGATTCATATTTATGATGGTTGCAGTGTACTGGGGTCATGTGATCAGATAACAGATAATCAGAGTTGGAAGGGACCTTATAGGTCATCTAGTCCAACCCCCCACCCAAACGGGAGACCCTACACCATTTCTGACAAATGGCAGTCCAATCTCTTCTTGAAAGTCTCAACTAATGTAGTATTTGAGATAGAATACTTACACCAATAGAAGGAAAAGAAGGAAAATATTTACACCGATAAAAGGAAAATATTTGTAGTTCAAGGTTGAGTTATGGGTTCTTGGTGCTCTCTGAGCTTGGTTGATTTCTTGCAAACTCCTCTCTCTTCTAGCACGAATAATGTTACTAATTGGGTAATGAAACATCTGCAAGAAAACCACTAAGGACTCCACAGAATAACTACAGATAAACAAACAAACAAACAAATATGCAGACCTGGATTACACCACCAAGATTAGAATGTCTCTGAAGGGATAAATGTGAACACCTAATGCTGATGGAGAAACTAAGAGAACCTTACATTAATTTTCTACTTGTAATTACCAAAGCCCATTTGAAATAAATATTTTCCCTTTAAAGTCTTAGTAAGATTAAGATTATTTTCCTCTTACCAGATAAGCATAGCAACTTGTTCATATGTCAGATAACAGATAATCAAAGTTGTAAGGGACCTTGTAGGTCATCTAGTCCAACCCCCTGCCCAAGCGGGAGACCCTACACCATTTCTGAAAGATGGCAGTCCAATCTCTTCTTGAAAGTTTCAAGTGATGACGCTTCCACAACTTCTGAAGGCAAGTTGTTTCATTGGTTGATTGTTCTGTCAGAAAGTTTCTCCTTATTTCCAGATTAAAATCTCTCCTTGTTCAGTTTCCATCTTGTCTGGCATTAGGGTGCTTTAGAAAATAACTTGACCCCTCTTCCTCTCTGTGGCAGCCCTTTTTATGACCTTCTAACAAGCAAAGTCAATGGAGAAGCCAGATTCATTTAACAACTGTGTTACTAACTCAAGAGCTGTAATGATTCGCTTAACAAATATGGGAAGAAAAGTCATAAAATGGGGCAAAACTCACTTAGCAACCTAATTTCTCATTTTAGCAACATAAATTTTGGACTTGTTTGTGGTCTGCCTGGTTGTTTTAAGGTAGCTTTCCAAAGGTAGTGTGCAATTATTCATCTTTTTGTCCTTAATGGATTTTCCCTGAAATGTTACAAATAGTAATAAAATAAGAAATGGTGGAATAGGAAAGGAGAGATGTAAATAAAACTTGCCACCCGCGGGATTATTTGTACATCTTGAGATAAAGGAGATGATAGTGTTCTAGAAGTCTCTCATCTGCGGGACTTTCCACGACCATGTAA
The DNA here is from genome assembly GCF_049901715.1 of Pseudonaja textilis. Taxonomy (NCBI): domain Eukaryota; kingdom Metazoa; phylum Chordata; class Lepidosauria; order Squamata; family Elapidae; genus Pseudonaja; species Pseudonaja textilis. The sequence goes on from NC_142008.1 coordinate 8,869,853, forward strand.
ATTTCAGATATGGTACTACCTACTATGCCATCCCGTTCAGTCAAACATTTTGTTCTTTCAAGAAGCAGATGGGTATTAAAAAGTTGCTGAACAACATCAAAACCATAATCTTTTCTACCCCTGCACCTTAGCATTTTTTAATTTTTACATTGAAGTATATAAGGTACATGTTCTGAAATTGTAGGTAACTTGATGTGGTAGGAAACTTGATATCTATCCATAGTCATTCATTCTTTGATGACTTCCAGTTTGCTCCTTGATGTAAAATCTATGTAGGTCTCCTTTTTAAAACTCTCTGGAAACTGTTGCTAAGGATCTATTCTAACCCTGGCATCAAAACAATGTGTTAAGTTGACCAAATAATTTAATTGCAAGATTTCCTTGTTCACTTTGCTGGTAGGATGTTACAACATTTCTTACCATCCCAGTATGATCTGAAGATTAGATGGTCTAGTCTGGTGTTTATTTTGTTGCATTCAAATCTAATGGTAGATTATTTATTCATTTTTTAAATAGAGATTAAAGCATTTTTGACATTTTTAATGAGTGACTACTAGTACTTTATGTAAAAGTATTTAAGAACTGACATTGGCTTTAAACAAGTAAAACTTAAGTGCTGTTTAATAGCTAACTTATTACAGAGAGGAATTCTCTTAAGTCGTATTTCCCATTATTGAGGAGAGGAAGAACATTTTTCAGATTAAAAAAACTTGTATTACAGATACAAAGACATGATGGAGAACTTAACAGCTGGATGTTTTTAAACCTGAGATGATTCCATGGTGGCAATTTGAATGTCCAAGTAGGAATGCAGGAATGCTAACTTAAGACATGCCACAAATTTTCCAAAATCCAGAAGGCTAAAATCAATGGAGAATCCCACTCTGTAATTGTAAAACCCCTAATATTAAGTTCACTTTATATTCACTGGAACTTCTTCAATTGACAAAGGCAAAGATTCATTTCTGCATGCCTCACTTCTTCAAGAAGTAGAATATTCCAGGAGATAATATGAACTTTAAAAAAACATCTAGGTGAGTGCATTTTTTTACCAACAGCCCAGTCTTCAGGATAGGGGAACTATAATGAAGTATATATTTATTTAAGCATTCTTAGTTCCTTTAGGGTTACACTCATAAAAGATATATAGATATATGTAAGGAGCAAGATCAAAGATAGTGATAATTACATTTGCAAGCATGTGCATAACTTGGAGGATATTAATAGCACACATACTAATTATGCTGTTAGGTGATACAGCATTAAATAGGAGGAACTTTGGAATTTGACTAAGTGCAGATGGAGGAATGCACTTAGCCAAGAGAATATCACAGTTCTGGAGCCAGCAAAAAAAAGGCCCTACCACAGAGAGAGAGAATTTGACCTGATGTTTGAATTCTGACTTTTACATCTCTACAGGACTAGATAGGGCTAATTTGAATTGAAATCCAAGGTGAGGAGGGCATCAGATTGCTCTTCTCTTTATATTTTGTATACATCAAACTATCCAATATTTTAAAAAATGGATACATGAGAACATAATGCCTGAATTAGATATTGACATATCTAATAGAGAAAAAGTACAGAGAAGAGCAACCAGGATGATATGAAGAACAGTCACAGGAACTGGGATTGGCTAAGTCTAGTGAAGAGAAGGACCAGGGGAGACAGGATAGCAGTCTTCCAATATCTGAGGGGCTGCCACAGAGAGGAAGGGGTCAAGCTATTTTCTAAAGCAACTGTAGGCCAGACAAGGAATAATGGATGGAAACTGAACAAGGAGAGATTCAACTTGGAAATAAGGAGAAACTTTCTGACAGAACAATCAACCAATGAAACAACTTGCCCTCAGAAGTTGTGGGAGCACCATCACTTGAAACTTTCAAGAAGAGATTGGACTGCCATCTTTCAGAAATGGTGTAGGGTCTCCCGCTTGGGCAGGGGGGTTGGACTAGATGACCTACAAGTTCCCTTACAACTTTGATTATCTGTTATCTGACATATGAACAAGTTGCTATGCTTATCTGGAAAATAATCTTAATCTTACTAAGACTTTAAAAGGAAAATATTTATTTCAAATGGGCTTTGGTAATTACAAGTAGAAAATTAATGTAAGGTTCACCTAGTTTCTCCATCAGCATTAGGTGTTCACATTTTTTACCTAATTTATCCCTTCAGAAACATTCTAATCTTGGTGGTATAATCCAGGTCTGCATATTTGTTTGTTTGTTTGTTTATCTATAGTTATTCTGTGGAGTCCTTAGTGGTTTTCTTGCAGATGTTTCACTATCCAATTAGTAACATTATTCGTGCTAGAAGAGAGAGGAGTTTGCAAGAGATTAACCAAGCACCAAGAACTCATAACTCAACCTTGAACTACAAATATTTCCTTCTATCGGTGTAGGTATTCTATCTCAAATACTACGGATAGTGTAATTGCAATGGCACAATAATGAGTCTAAAAACCACCTCTTGAAAATCTCTTGAATAAATGGAATATGTCTTATTTTCCAGTTCTATTATTGGTAAGATATTTCTAGATCAATTTGACAAGCATTGAAAGGAATGCTTAAATCTCACAGTGATTTTAGATATTGATGATTTAGACATATACAAATTAAGTGTGCATAGCATTGCAAGGCAATTGCATATATATAAAATTGTATATATCTAAAATTATTTGATGAACCTGTAAAAAGCAAGTCAGATTTCATGTGTGTGTGTGTATGTGTGTGTATGTGTGTGTATGTGTGTGTCTCTGTGTGTGTGTTTTCTTATGTTTTTGTGGGTATTTACACACACACACACTCACAAAGTCTGACTTGCTTTTTACATGTTCATCAAATAATTTTACAATGATTTGTTTAGTGGCTGTTTAAATTTACAACAGCCTTGAAAAAAGCCTCTTATGACCAATCCTCACAACTGTCACAGGATCCCCGTAGACATGTGATTAAAATTTGAGTTTTTGGCTACACTTTAGAAGTGGCTAATAGTATCATTAAAAAGTGATACTATAATTTTATTATGTATCTTACTTCAGTGAAAAAAAAGCAAAAATTACTTTTCTCCCCTCTCCTTCCTTTCACTTTATCTCTTTATTTTTCATTGTCTTTATTTCGATCTGTAGTTTGTACTAAGGAAAAAGTATAAACTTTTTTAAAAAAAAAAATTTTTGAAAAAAATTGGGAGTTTGGCATCTAGAATGTACAGTATTTATGATGGCTCCTGCATCCCAGAATCACATGATCATCATTTGTGGCTTCCAAAAGTCAATGGGATAGCTGGATTCATCTAAAGACCTCATGATTCACCTAACACCTGCTGTGCCTTATTTAACAACCATGAGAAAAAGGATCGTAAAACCAGGTGGGATTTACTTAACAACCGCTCTGCTTAGCAACAGAAATTGGGGGTCCCAGTTGTGAGGGCTGCCCGTCCATATAATGAAATGATTTAATTATGCTTGTGTGGGGGAAGAATGCATTGATAATGCAACCAATTGTGAATGATGATGTTTTTCCTTTAGTGGGAGCAACCTCCATCTGACTCATTTCATTACAGACTCAAACAAAAGCTCTCAACTAACCTTCATAGCAATAATTAATTAATGGCTGCAACAAAAGCAATGATTGGAAAGCCTTAAAGAGAGAGTCAGCTGTGCAGAAAACTGTTACAGGGTGTGTCTGCTAATGTCTCTCGCTACTAATAAGCCCATTTTCTGAGTCAGTGTACCAATGACAGCAGTTTTGACAAGATGTTCATTCAGCATTGTAGAAATGCCAGGAAAAAAAGTAAGTAGGATTTGAAAGTGGTACCATTAAAATCCAGAGAGAGAGAGAGAGAGAGAGAGAGAGAGAGAGAGAGAGGGAGAGGGAGAGGGAGGGAGAGAGAGAGAGAGAGAGAGAGAGAGAGAGAGAGAGAGAGAGAGATGAAAAAAACCATTTAATATTGGTATTGATTTGAATCACGAGCAATAAACGACAGGGAGAGCTATATTACAATATACTATTCGGGAGTGGGGAACCCCTTAGCAATATTTAAGGACCTTCCAATCAGATATCGAGGGAATCGATATTGAGGTTGCATTACTAAAGAGTACATTCCTTAGAGGTGTACAATATTTTTTTTTTCATTTGGAAGTTTAGTCCAGGCACATGTGGCCATGTTACTTTATTTATTTATTTATTTATTTATTTTTATTTATTATTTATATTATGTCTTTATTACTTTTAAAATAACTCAAGGGGGTGAATGTACCCTTCCTTCCCACAACAGTAACCCTGTGAATAGGCTTGGGTTGAGATAGAGATTGACTGGCCCAAAGTCACCCAGGCAGCTTTCATGCCTAAAGAAGGACTAGAACTCCCAGACTCCTGGTGACTGGCCCAAAGTCAACCAGCTGACTTTCATGCCTAGTAAGACAGCACTGGAACTCCCAGTCTCCAACTTTCTAGCCTGGTGCCTTAACCACTATACCAAACTGGCTGTCATTGGTATATTACTAACAGAATTGCTATGATAATGGGGCATATGAATAGGAGATGGTAGAACTCAGTCCAAGGTAATAGCTAGCAGTGAAGCTAATTTTCTATTTGAAAAATTCTGGAGAAAATAACAATTAATTTTCAAGAAAGGTAACTTAACATTCAAATATGTTAACCCAACCTAGATTCCTTGTATTCCAACTGGCATTATGTTATATTACACATACTTCATGTTAAGCAATAGTACAGTTTGGTTAAATAGAAAGGTCTATCTTCCTGATATTTCATGTCCTAGTCAGTCTAATGAAGCAAACTGATCTCTGAACTACACACTCCACTTCAATAATCAGTACTTTTAGACAGCAATTTCAAAATGTTCATCTGATATTTGAACTGGACTGAGTCATGGCTCTTGACTTGTTTCACATTCATAGTGAAATTGGCAGTTAAGGGCAATAGTGAAATGAGCAGCATATTAATTTAATAAATAAATAAAAACATTTTTGAAAGATGATTATATGAACAATAACAAGTTTGTTCTTTTGTAGTCGAGCAAAATCCCAGTTTCTTAACAGAATGGAACTATGAATTGCTTTGTGATCCATAAATGGCCCAAGAACATCAGCAAGACAGTATAGCTAAATGAACCAGAATTATATTTTTAAATTTGCTTTTGGGACTATCATACTGAGACCCAAGCTTACTTTTGGTGTTAGCTTTCAAAGGATAACCATGTACTCTCTTATCTAAGCACAGCTTTGGATAATTGAGCTACATACAGTCTCAGGCATAAATTCCAGCCCAATTGTTAAAAGAGATTCCAGCTGCAGGCTGTGGCTCTACCCAGGGATGGGATTCAAATTTTTTAACAACCGGTTCTGTAGGCATGGCTTAGTTGGTGGGTGTGGCTTGGTGGTCATGTTATTGGGTGGGCATGGCCAACTCAATATCACACACATCGAGGCACGCATCTCCTCGCCTGGCTTCTCATGACTGTGGGGATGCTGCAACAGTCGTAAGTGTGAAAAACAGTCATAAGTCACTTTTTTCAGTGCCATTGTAACTTTGAATGGTCACTCCACACAAGCAAAGTACCAGCAAAGAAGGGGGAAAAAACTCTAGAGAAGTTCCAGAGACAGGAAGTCTGTCCTGCCATGAATTTAATAAGGGTTAATGGAGAGGTAGTTTCTGTAAGCAACACCAGAATGTTTCCTTCCTGCCTTCCTTACAGGATTAGGCCAGTAATTTCTTCTAGCAACTGGTTCTCTGAACTGTTTAGAATGTTAACAACCGGTTCTAGCGAATATGTGCAAACTGATAGAATCCCACCCCTGGCTCTACCAATGGCTTTTGTGACCCAAAAGCCTGAAATATGGAGGCTGTTATGGATCATGCCAGCTGTTTTCCATACATTTATAGCAAGAAAACCATGGGAGCCTCTTGTTCCGTTTCCTTATACGGCTTGCTTATTAGTCAGCAGAGTCTGTTTCATTTTGTCCTAGGATATATGCCAGGTATGATGATAAATAAGTTTTTTGAGTTGGCTAATAGCCAATATTTCCTGATTAGTGTCTCATCAGCAGAGGAGGGAGTGGCGGGAATCCTGGGAAGGGTGTTTTTTCCCCCCTTTCTTCCTTTCCTTCGCTTTCTTCCTTATTCTGCATCAGCAACACAATAGGCAATGCAGATGGCAAGAAGCTCCAAAGTATGTGAATGGAAGGTGTATTTACCTATCCTGTGCATGAAAATGGAGACTCTGAGAGCCAGCAGATGGATGAGACAAAAGAACGAAGTGGAGAAAGATTTCACGGGTGCACGTGAAAGGGCGTCTGACACACTTCTTCAGATAGGGATGAAATCTCCACCAACTTGCAAAGCGTGTAGCTATATGTGTGCACAAAAACATGCGTGTACTGGCTTGTTACCTGAGATTAGGCACAGAGGCCTGTGGCTCCAACATTCAAGTATGGGTTGGGGCAAAAGCATGCTTTCATTTGCCTCCTACACAAAGACTGATGACAGGGTCAGCAGCTGAACATGCACAAAACAGCTCACATTAAACAAACAATACTCTTCTTTTTTCTTTTTTTCTTTTTACCTTTCACCATCTTTCCTTGTAAGGGCAAGTTAAGTGAGCTCTTTAGGATTGGCCTCAACCTAGGAAGAAGACTTGAATCTGGATCTCCATTTCTAGAATGAGTACTTGTCTGATTATGCCATAGATACGCTGGGATTTCTCAGGAAATATTTACTTGCTTGCTTGCTTACATCCTGCCTTTATTATTTTTACAAATAAGTTGGAAAACATATCTAATATTCCTTCCGCCTCCTATTTTCTCCACAACAATAATCCTGTGAGGTAGGCTGGGGTGAGAGAGAGAGAGACAGGCCGAAAGTTACCCAGCCAGCTTTCCTATCTAAAGCAGACTTCGAATTCATTGCCTCCTGATGATTGGCCCAGGGTCATCCAGCCAGCTTTCCCACCTAAGCAGAGATTAGAACTCATAGTTTCTTGGTGATTGGCCAAGTATCAGCCAAAAAATCTTCAGAAAAACAAGATGCCCATTACTAAGACTCACTGTTCCAGGTAGAGCATGTGGTCTAAACCTAAAAGACTTCACTGAGACCCCCATATAATGTTGATACTACTTCACAGAATGCTGTAGAATACAGGTCCTCAACTTACAACCATAATTGAGCCCAACTTTCTGTTACTAAGCAAGACAGTTGTTGAATTTTGCCCCATTTTATGACCTTTCTTGCCACAGTTGTTAAATGAATCGCTGCGATTGTTAATTTAGTAACATAATTATCGATGAATCTGGGTTCTCCATTGACTTTAGTTGTCCAAGATCGCATGATTGCAGGACACTGCAACCGTCATAAATCTGGGTCAATTGCCAAGCATCTGAAAAACAGAAAGAAAATGTATTGGGGAAGCCAGCAGGAAGTCGGAAGTCTCTCCTGCTTCCATTGTTTTTTTTCCCAGGCCTCAGACATTCTGTTTCTGTTTAGATAAGGAAATATATCTGAAATGATAACCCAAAGCATAGGTTGTCTAGTTACAAAATATGAAAGGGCATAAAGACTACAGGTAATCCTTAACTTACAACCATTCATTTAGTGACCATTCAAAGTTACAACAGCACAGAAAAAAGTGACGTATGGCCGTTTTTCACACTTATGACCATTGCAACATCCCCACTGCGATGTGAACTAGCTCAAATGTAGGATAGTTGCAGTGTCCCACAATCCTGTGATGATCTTTTGCGACTTTCTGACAAGCAGAGTCAACGGGAAAGCCAGATTAATTTAATGACCCATGTTACTAACTTTAACACCTGCTGTGATTCATGTAGCAACTGTGGCGAGAAACATCCTAAAATGCTGCAAAGTTTTCATAACGCTTGTCTCACGTAAAAACAGAAATTTTAGGCTCCATTGTGACTGTAAGTCAAAGATCACCTGTATATCCATTGGCAATTTCATTTTTTTTCCAAGCAGATATGCTATTTTTAAAATGGTGTATGCTGTGGAATTGAGAGTGGGCTGAAATTGGTTAAGTTTAAGGGGCTCAGTCCTGGCTTTCTTCAACTTACATTTAATTGAATTATGATTTACAGTATATTGGAAGTGACCTTGGAAAGCTTTCAACCTCAAAAGAAAGTTAAGAAATGCAATTAAATGAAAATTATCAAAACTGATATCCTTGGCCTGCTTGATTGTGCTCTGGGTTGTCATCGTTTAGGAAATCTGGGGCTGCTGGACAATGTCACTGTCCCATGAGATTAAATTGGAACTGACCAAGGAAAGATTCCAAATAATGTTCCAGACACTGGACACAAAGATTTATTTTCTTTTTATCCATATGGTTAGAGGTGATATAACTTGTTTGAGCAGGTACACATGGAGAGAGGAATATTGCTAGCAGTGTTAAATGTCACATTCCGCATAGATTTAAAAGAATGGGGAGAAATATAAAGTCATCGTCTTCAGGTTCTGAAGAGCTATCTGGAGAATAAAATAATAGAATATAAACAAAACAATGTGCATGTGGAAAAACAAGGAATTTCCCTTCAACTGCATCTTTGAACTATGGCTTCTGCATCCTTGGGTGACTCACTCACTCAATAGCTAATTGCATCTCCCTTGGCTATAACAGTAACTGGTTGTAGCAATAACATGTACTCCTCTGGCAAATAGCTCACATCAAAAATGAAAATAAAATGTTATACAACTTACAGCTTTCGATGCTTAAGTCATCATTACCTGTGGTGGGATTCAAATACTTTAACAACCAGTTCTCTGCCCTAATGATTTTTTCCAACAACCAGTTCACCAAACAGCTCAGAAAGTTAACAACTGGTTCTCGTGAACTGGCTGAATCCCACCACTAATCATTACAGATTATTTTCAATTCATTCCTATTTTCATTTCTGGAAAGCAAACTTCAGTTCCCTGCGGGCAAAACCTTTAAGGCAATGTTTCTCAACTCCTGAAAATGTGTGGACTTCAACTCCCAGAATTCCTCAGTCAGTACTTTAGAGTCACTGGCTGTGGCTGGCTGGGGAATTTTGGGAGTTGAAGACCACCCATTCACATTGCCAAGATTGAGAAATGCTGCTTTGGGGTCCCTACGTCCATTCTGCAAACCAATAATTGTTAAACCAGAGAAATGAAATAATTTATTAAAAACCAGGAATGGATAAATCTGTTTCAATTACACCCTCTTCCTGGAGTTCATTTTCAGCAATGCCTGTAACGGTTTATATTTTTAAAAATGAACATATTTGGGAGGGTTTCTCATAAGAGATGCATTTTTGCACACAGTTGGTTATGTCAATTGTGTGCCATCAAGACATTATTGAGTCTTAGCAGTCATAGAAACAGGCATTGTCCAGAATGATGCCCCCAACATAGCCTTCCAGGTATTCCAAAGAGGTTTGTATCATGTCTGTAACTACAGGTTGACCTAACTTAAAACAATTCACTCAGTTTTTCCCAGAACACCACCACTGCTAAATAAATAATTCCCTCAACACTGTCCAACTATTTACAAAGTCTGTACTACTATTACTATTAATCTTCTCATCACTCCTTATCACCCATCCCCCACCACTTGTGATTGTATGACTGAAACTTTGTCACTTGCATCCTTACAATTTATATTTACTGTTTCCTAGTATGACTTGATTGTTTTTTGTACCCTATGACTATCACTAAGTGTTGTACCTGATGATTCTTGACTCTTGACGAATGTATCTTTTCTTTTATGTACACTGAGTGCATTTGCACCAAGACAAATTCCTTGTGTGTCCAGTCACACTTGGCCAATAAAGAATTCTATCTATCTATCTTAGTGACTGTTCAAAGTTACAAAGGCACTGAAAGAAAGGACTTATGACCGTTTTTCACACTTATGACCATTGCAACATCCCCAAGGTCACATAATTTTGGATGCTTGACAACTGACTCACATTTATGACAATTGCAGTGTCCTGGAATGATATGAATCCCTTTTGCAACCTTCTGACAAGCAAAGTCAATGGGGAAACAAGATTCACTTAACTATATTACTAGCTTAAAAACTGCAGTGATTTCACTTAACAAATGTGGCAAGAAAAATCATAAATTGGGGTAAAATTCACTTAACAGCTGTCTCGCTTAGCAACATAAATTTGGGCTGAGTTGTAGTTGCACGTTGAGGACTACCTGTAGCTCCATCCATCTTTCTTTTGATCATCCTCTTTTTCTCTTTCCTTCCATTTTTTTCCAGCAAAAGAGAGCTATTGTAAGTCCAAACATAATTTTCTGGAGTTTTAAAAGTTTATTGGTTTTGTTTAATTTTATCATTTTAGAACTGTAAGCTGCATAGAATCACTTGATTAAACTGGGTGGTTATAGAAATTAAATGAATGAATGAATGAATTTTCTAAATAATTTGGGTCTGGTCATTTATGCCTCAAATGAGAATTTGTAGTTGAGTATTTGTTTGTTTCCTAGATCATCTTGGTATTTCACCATCACCAAAGTTAGATAGTATCAGTAAACTTAATCAGTAATCAGTAAACACAGAATATCAAGGGGGAATCATTGTTTGCACATTTCTTTGTGGGTATAGGGGCATCACAGGATCTGAGTATCTTTCCCAAGGCCTTCATTGCTGCTCTATTTCATATGCTAATCTATGGATATTGCCTGACTGCTTTGATAGTTCCTTTGATAGTTGACCATAAAAGACAGCAGCTTGTCACCACTTCATAATCTTTATTAACAGTTCCAAGGTTGGTTGCTGTACTTACCAATCTTCAATTAATCTTAAACTAATTTACTTCCAGTTTTCAATAAAGCCAGCCCAAAATGAACAATTGGTTCACTTAGCAACCTCCTCAAAATAGGTAATAAAATTGGGCAACTTGCTTTACAACCATCATGACTTATGACTAATGGGCAGGCTCCATTATGACTGTAAGTCAAGGAGTAAGTCAAGTAGTTTGGTCACTATGATATAAAAAAGACAATGAAACTATAGAAAGGATGCAAAGAAGAGCAACAAAGATTATTAGAAGAAAGGTTGCAGGAATTGGGTATACAGTGTCCAGTTTAATGAAAAGAATGACTAGGATGACATGATGGCAGTGTTCCAATTTAGGGGCTGCCACAAAGAAGAGGGTGTCAAGCTATTCCCCAAAGCACCTGAAGGCAGGACAAGAAGCAATAGATGGAAACTAATCAAGGAGAGAAGCAATCTAGAACTAAGGATAAATTTCCCGACAGTTGGAACAATTAATCAGTGGAATGACTTGCTTTCAAAAGTTGTGAGTGCTCCTACACTGGAGGCTTTTAAGAAGAGGACGGATTATCTATTAGTCTGAAAAGATATAGAGCAGTGGTGGATAACCTTTTGGAGCTCCTGTGCCAAAAATTGTGTGTGTGCTTGCGCTTGCGCGCTCGTGTGCCAGCACACAAAAGTCAAGCTGGAAATGAAGGTCACAAATGGTGATCATGCAACCATAAGACACTGCAATTCTTGCCAAACACAAGGATCATGATCGTGTGATCATAGGAAAGCTGCAATAGGTGGAATTTTGAATATTCCTTGTTTGGCAACATTGCAAATTTGAATGGTGGTTGAATAAGTGGCCATTAAACAAGAATAACCTCTACATTTCCACATATATATCCACATATCAATACTTTAAATTAATCAATAAATAAAATCCATACTTTTCTAAGTATACTGCTCAAAAAAATAAAGGGAACGCAAAAATAAGACATCCTAGATCTGAATGAATGAAATATTATTATTAAATACTTTGTTCATTACATAGTTGAATGTGCTGACAACAAAATCACACAAAAATTATAAATAGAAATCAAATTTAGCAACCCATGGAGGTCTGGATTTGGAGTTACACTCAAAATTAAAGTGGAAAAAAACACTACAGGCTGATCCAACTTTGATGTAATGTCCTGAAAACAAGTCAAAATGAGGCTCAGTAGTGTGTGTGGCCTCCACGTGCCTGTATGACCTCCCTACAATGCCTGGGCGTGCTCCTGATGAGGGGGCGCATGGTCTCCTGAGGGATCTTCTCCCACACCTGGACTAAAGCATCCCCCAACTCCTGGACAGTCTGTGGTGCATCGTGGTGTTGGTGGATGGAGTGAGACATGATGTCCCAGGTGTGCTCAATTGGATTCAGATCTGAGGAACGGGTGGGCCAGTCCATCGCATCAATGCCTTTGTCTTGCAGGAACTGCTGAGATGCTCCAGCTACATGAGGTCTAGCATTGTCTTGCATTAGGAGGAACCCAGGGCCAACCGCACCAGCATATGGTCTCACAAGGGGTCTGAGGATCAGAAACCAGACACCAGACCATAGCTGCATCATCAGCTGCCACACACCCTGACCCCCAAACTAAGCAAACTGACACACGCCATAAACACATAGCCAGACCTCAAACTTGGAGCCAAACCAAAACTCGGAACATTACATCACAGCCATCTTCTCAGGATATTACATCACGGAATTCAGGAGGTTACACCACAAAACCTAAGGATGTTGCAACACAGCCAATGACCCAAGAGGTTACAGCAAAAGACCCAGGATGTCACAACAATAGAACTCAGAAAGTCATCACACAGCCCATTACCCAGGTTGTTACAGCACAGGAGGCTGATAGACACACAGCCACTACCACAGCCACACAAGTTCTTACAAAAAAGCCAACCAATCTGCAAACATTGACTCCATTAACCAATCAAGAAATAACAACACAGCCAACCAGCCTGCTTACAACAGAACCAGCATACCACACCTCCCACCAGTATTTATAGAGAGATGGCATCTCCGATCATGGCATCTCGCACAAGCACGAAGTCGAAAGCACCAGCCTGAAGTTGGCGAGAGGGACCTCATCGAAACTTCACCAAGATACTCTCAATCTTACACAGGAAAAGACCTGAACACACCAAAACCTGCATACTTACACCCGTGGAAAATCTACAAAAACATATATATTTATGGGCTTCTAGTTTGAGCTTCTTTGGCGACAGACCAAAATCTGTGATCATGCAGTTTTGATCTGTGCTCACTGCTGGAGCACCCCAAGCTGGCTGGTTTCAGGGCTAAGCCACCTCATAGAGGTGGTGAAGAGGGGGGAGACTGCCAGCAGGGTTGAGGAGAGTCGCATCTCTCCTCCCCAGCTGGCCATTACTCCCTTTCCCAAAGGTGGTTGCAATGGTGGTCAGAAATGGCCACCTCAAAGAAGAACTCGACCGAAAAGAATGTGCAGGAGGAAGATAAGAAGAGAAAGTTTTGGTTGACTGGGTCGAACTGAAAAAGCAACAATATAAGGTACCCTGGAATTTGAATGATAAAGAATAACATTGTTCCCAAAGAAGACTTTGAAGCAGCGAATGAGAGAGGAAAGGGAAAGGATTTGGGTTTTTTTTTCTTTTCTTCCCTATATTAACAACTAAGAGATTTAAGCAAGAAACCGGCAAAAATCCACTTTGACATTAACAGGTATTTAAGCTGAAAATATAATGTCAAAGGGATAATAAAGATTTCTGGATTCTCAAAAACTTTTAAAAGAAGGGAAAAAAACAAAAGGGTGGAATCTGGAAAAATGGAGGAGACCACCTGGAAGTGAAAGGAATTTGCAGTGAAACTTTAACAAGATTCCTAAAAGAAACATTTTAACTGAAACTTTGTAACAAGATGAGAGAACCCCAGGAAGAGAAAGTGGAAAAAAGAAGCAAGAAGAAACAGCTTTGGATTATTTGGATTACTTGGTGATTTTGGGATTTTGGGCTATCGGATCCTAAAGGACTAAAATTAATCAGGTGGTTGTTTAAAAGTTTTTAAAATGGTATCACTCTTGGAAGAATTGAGAATGGAACTTAAAAAACAGAAAGAAGATGCATAAGAAGGAAGATGTTCTTTTGGCTTTGTATTTCGATTTTTAGAAATGGAGATGCTGAACTATGAGAACCAACAAGAAATGCCTGTAGAACAAGAAGGGTGGGACAAAGAAGAAGCCATCTTCAATGACCAAATATTTCTATGTTGGGAAAAGAAAGCAAAGAGGGGAAAGAGAGTGAAAAATTTAAGATTTGAAAAAACAACCCCAAAAAAGAATAGTTTGAAAAGTAATTACAACGTTGGGAAGAAACAGAAGAGAGGATTACAGAAGAGAGAATTAGAGAAAGAAGGAGTCAAAAAGGGAAGAGAGAAGAAGAGGGTGAAGAGAGAAAGGAAAAGAAATTAGAAAGGACAGAAACAGGACAAAGAGAAACAGGGAAAATGTACAAGGATTAAGGGTATAAGCCTATTTAGAAGACACAGACATAATGGGTGAAAACTTAATTGAAAGGGAGATTCTGCAAGGGTACATAAGATAGTATTGTTATATTAGAAATAGAAATGAACTTTGAAAATATGAAACAAGTGTGATTAAAATGATAGATAAAATACTCATTGTAATGTAATGGAGTGTTTAATAAATAAATGAAATAAAGAGAATGAGAGAATGAAATTAGGAAAGGAGGGGAACATTTTAATTATTATAAATGTGTTATAAAAATTTAAGTGAAGAGGAATATGAAAGAAACATGAACAAATTATGGAAATATTATAAGTGTTCCTAGAAGTATGATACCTTATTGAAAAGAAATGTTAAAGATATCAAAGATTATAACTAACATTAATGATAGAGCTGAATTGGAATAGAATAAGTATTTTATTTATTATTGTTATATATACATTTTCTCTTTGAGAACTTAGTGCGTATTTTAAGAATGTACCAAGCAGAATTCAATTGGAAGTTATGTGTTATATTGAATGTTATAATTGTAAAGGCATAAATTGAAGTTTAAATAAGAGTTGAATGGATAAAAATTAAAAGATACAAAGGTGTCATACTCCAATTAGTAACTACAGGGAAAAATTTTGTTTAATGAGAAAAGAAAATATGAAATTGAAAGAGGACAGACAAAGGTATAAATATAATGACTAGAAAGATATTGAAACTTAGAAAAAGATATATATAATTGAATTCAGAAAGGAATGAGATAATTAAAAGTAAGATTGAGAAAACTAAGGGAAAGGAAAAATTATTGAGAAAATGTTAAAATAGTAATAAGATATGGAATAGAACACAAAGATGAATATGAAATTGAATTTGTGTCTGTATGGAGAAGTGATAACCCAGGACCATGCTATTCTAAAAAAAGAAAAGAAATTTTACTTGGATCATGTTTTGTGAAAACCCAAATAAAAATTTTATTTTAAAAAACATATATATTTATATACACATATATATTAAGCACTGCATTTTGACTACACAGCAGAAAGAGGAAACTTGAGAGCTGACGCGGTTGATGCTATATGGAACAAAACTGTGACTAAATTAAGGGTACCACAAAACCCCCTCCCAGAAGGTAACAAGAAAAACAGTTTGTAAAGAGGATGTGTAGCTTCCCAGACAATCCTGCATACCCGGCTCAAGCATCGCTTAAATTCAGTGGTGAGATTCAAAAAAATTTACTACCGGTTCTGTGGGCATGGCTTGGTGGGTGTGGCTTGGCTTGGTGGACATGGTAGGGGAAGGATACTGCAAAATCCCATTCCCTCCCCCATCCCATAACCTGCTTTACAGCTCCGTTGTCCTGTGCAGAGCAACAAAAGAAGACCCAGCCAATCAGCTGGGATTAGGGAGGCACAGAATAGATGGGGGTGGTATTCCGAACTGTTCAAAATTTCTGCTATTGGTTCTCTGAACTACTCAAAATTTCTGCTTCCGCTACCAGTTCTCCAGAACTGGTCAGAAGTTTCTGAATATCATCTCTGATTTATATGCTATGTCCTGGATAGAAGGAGGTCATAACATCATAATTATCCTGAGATATTTTTTTTCTCTGCTCTCTTGTTCAAGCTTTTCCCCTAGAATTTTCCTTGAGTCCTCTATTCAACCACAAGCTAGATTCATCTCCTTAAGATCAGCCAAGATGAGCTTGGTGCTGGCACCCACCATGACATAATACAACAAAAACAATCACTACAACAAATCACCAAACTACTAACAGTTCATTAAATCCTAAAGACCGTGGGTAAGTAATTTCTGAATAACTAAAATAAGTATCAGTAAACATTGCACCAACTGAGCGTAACATGGCTTAACGCTGGGCTACATTCATAACAATGTCTGAATAAATTAAATGTTTTTGTTTAATATCTAAATAATAGCCAAGTTAATAATTTTTGGGGAGAAAGAATTCAATTATTAGAGCCATTGTCAAGAAAGCATTTTTGTAGTTTTTGCCAGCCTTGGGAGATTTCATATGATGTGTGTCAATCAGAAAAGTAGTCCTTTGTCAAACAACCACAAAGCTCTTGATGTTGCAATTGACAAATAAATATAATGACATCCAATGTACATATCTATGTTGATAGCTGGTTTTTAATTCTCTTTTATTAATCTGACAGATCCAGTGGTGGGATTCAAAAATTTTTTACTACTGGTTCTGTGGGCATGGCTTAGTGGGGGAAAGATACTGCAAAATTCCCTCCTCACCTCACTAACCTGCTTTCCAGCTCTGTTCTCCTGTGCAGGGCAACAAATAAGACTCAGCCAATCAGCTGGGACTCGATGGGAGGCAGAGAATAGATGGGCACGGGGCCAGTCAGAAGAGGTATTTGCCGGTTCTCCAAACTACTCAAAATTCCCGTTATTGGTTCTCCAGAATTGGTCAGAACCTGCTGAATACCACCTCTGGAGCTATCTTAACCTAAGTGATGGGTGACTGGAGGCAGGGTGGCCATTTGGGCATCTCACCAAATATTTTTCTCCACCAAATAAAAGCATTGATAAATATATCTGGTCTTGCCAGCAAAGCTGGGTGGCAGATAGCAGTTTGATCCTGTCATTTCAGAAGAGATCTGAATCAGTCATCACATTCATTCTATGGCGTTTGGGATGGATTCAACTCCTCAAGGAAAGGAAATTTGGAACTCTTCCATTCTGTAGATATTCATTATGAAGAGAAAGCACTTCATTCATCTGGATTTCAGGGATGCTTAGATTTCAACTCTTAACACATACCCCTTGAAGTATAACTTTAAAAAGAGTTTGTGTCTATGAGTAAACTATGCGTGTTAGATTGTCAGCAGACATCCGCTGTCTTGCTGTCTATTTAAGCTGAAGTATAGATCACTTTGTAAAATGTACTATTACATTTTCATATAGATGATTTCATTATAGGAGGAGATTAAGTTAAATAATTAGTCATTACTCAGACAACACATGCCTCGTTGGGTTGTGTTTCAGAGATACTTCCTTATTTAAACAGAGAAACAGAATTAGCTATAGTGGGCAAAAAAGCAGTGTGAGAAGAAATGACTTTTGGCTTTTCACCGCCTTCCCCATTGACTTTCCTTGTGAGAAGCTGGCAGACAGCATCGAGAATCTGCCTCCTGGGAAAGAACACTGCAGCCACATTGGCACTGCCTTCTTGAATCTAAAATAATTACTTTTAAGTCTAGATTTTTCCCTTTCATTTTCATTAGATGTGGAGGGGAAGAGTCAACAATTCATTTGTATTTTCTTCAAAGAACCGAGTTAAACCATTATCTCAAACAGGAACTGTACCAGATGCCCAGATTCATTGCTTGCGTGCTTGGCTCTACACAGCAGCCATTATCTAAAATAAAATTCAGGAAGAGTTGATTTCTTCATCATTTATGTAATCCAGCAAGGTGGATGGATGTCAATGGCTTAGAGCAACTAAGTGCTTCAGAATCCTTGGCTAAGGCCTAAAAGAACTAGTTAAAAGGGGGAGATGCACCAAGTGAAAATCCATCAACCCATCCCCCAGCAATTAGTCCCAGATTATAATAATCCATGAAAAATTAGCTACCACTGAAGCCCACCTACATTTTTTGGAACAGGATGCCAAATATCCTATCAATTCACAATGGCATTGCTACTATTCACCCTTTGTTAAGGCCAGTAAAGATCAGCCGAAAGGAATTCTCTCGCAATTCTCTCTACCTATGATCTTTTCAGACCTGCCTATTAATCCATAGGGAAGGACTTCATACAGTGCCAAGAGTCAGAGATGGGAGAGTTTAATTTATTGATTGATTGATTGATTTTATTTTATTTTATTTTATTTGTCAACCACTTACAAGATAATAGATATAAACATGAGTAAGAATACAGGAAATAATTAGGAATAAATGGGGGACAATAGGACAGGGATGGTAGGCACAATTTTGCACATATGCATGCCCCTTACAGACCTCTTAGGAATGGGGTGAGGTCAATAGTGGATAGTTTAAAGGTAAAGGAGGTTAAGGATGTAACAACAGACTCAGGTAGTGCATTCCAGGCATTGACCACTCTGTTGCTGCAATCAAGTATGGAGCAGTTTACATTGAGTTTGTATCTGTTGTGTGCGCTTGTATTGTTGTGGTTGAAGCTGAAGTAGTCATTGACTGGTAGGACATTGTAGCAGATAATTTTGTGTACTACACTTAAATCCAACTGTAGGCGGTGTAGTTCAAGGTTGTCCAAGTCCAAAATTTCAAGCCTGGTGGTGTAGGGTATTCTCTTGCAAGCAGAGGAGTGTATTATAAACCACAGTAGTAATCTAGTGGTCAAAGAGAGGTAGAATCAATGAAGTAGAATGAGATATAAAATAGATCAGTGGTTTCCAACCAGTGTGCTTTCTGCAATCAAATTTGAAGCGATTTACATTGAGCTTGTATCTGTTGTGTGCTCTTGTATTGTTGCGGTTGAAGCTGAAATCATCACTGAGAGGTAGGATGTTGTAGTAGATAATTTTGTCTACTACGCTTAAGTCCAACCGTAGGCGGCATAGTTCAAGGCTGTCCAAGCCCCAAATCTCAAGCCTGGTGATATAGGGTATTCTGTTGCGAGCAAAGGAGTGTAGTACTCTTCTCATGAAATACTTCAGGACTCACTCAATTGTATTAATGTCCAATATACAGTGTGGATTCCAGGCAGATGAGCTGAGTTTGAATATTGATCTAGCAAAGGTTTCGTATGCCATCAGTTCCATCTCTCACACTGTACTGAATGATTCTGGCCCAGACAAGCCCTCACATTAAGATAAGTCTTAAAGAGGAAGATCTTAAATCCTCATTTCTAGAAACTGACAGGGATGGCTTTCTAGAAGTATTCAGGACCTAGAGCTACCACTTCAAAGATTTAAAGCACTATTCTTCAACCTTAGCCATTTTAAGATGTGTGGATTTCAACTGCTAGAATTCTCCAGCCAGAGAGTTGAAGTCCACATGTCTTAAAATGGCCAAGGTTGTGAAACACTGGTCTACAGTTTAGGCAGGACAAATCTATCTGGCTCAGTACTGCTGATTCAATTTATCAGTGCCTCTCCAAAATCTACTATGAGCAAGCCAAAGCATTACCTAAACTTTGCTAAATAGTTCTTTTAAGAAACAAGAGCAGAGTAGTTGAATTATAATGTTTCTGTCTCTGAATAATGGCATTTGCCATACAGTTGTACCATGGAGTTTGCAGAGCATTATTATGTATACTAAACATGCACAGATTCTGTATATTATCAGTCATGGATCAGACTCTTCTTTGCATGCAGCTCTGAACTGCTTGGTCACAGGGTGTGATAGAAGTAGATTTTTTTTTATTTTTAAATGCCAATCCTGGTTTTATTTATAATTTGCCAGCTTTTTCAGCCTTCATTTATGAAATTGTACAATTAGTCCTCAACTTACAGCCATGGTGGCGCAGTGGTTAGAATGCAGTACTGCAGGCAGTTGATCACCGGCTGCCAGCAGTCTGGCAGTTCGATTCTCACTAGGCACAAGGTTGACACAGTCTTCCACTCTTCTGAGGTGGGTAAAATGAGGACCCGGATTGTTGGGGGCAATAGGCTGACTCTGTAAACCACTTAGGGCTGTAAAGCACTGTGAAGTGGTATATAAGTCTAAGTGCTATTGCCAAGTGCTATTCTGACTAACCGATTAAAACCTTGCAATTATGCAAGTGCTCTATCTCCAAGCATGCAGTAGTAGAAACTGAATGAGGTGGGTGTCTGAGCTTGGCAGGTTGCTGATTCATTGCCACATTCTGTTCTCCTTGAAGCAGAATGAAAATTGCTCCAGATGATTGAAAATTGGCCTCAGCCTGGAGTTTATCAGCATACTAAGGATATCACTTCAGTTTCAGGCAATAAAAACAATGGTTCTAGTCTTTTCACCTAGTCCTGTTTATACTTATAGAGGCACTGCAGCCATGACCACTATTGCTGCAGCCATAAATCTTATTTAATCACCAGTTCAAGATTCTATTTGCATACAAGAGAGATCTTGAAAACTACCTGAATGCTTGCCAAGAACATAGCTAACATGCATAACCTTCAGAGGGGTTATTAGAAGGCAAGGGTGTACCAGTGACTTGGGGGAATAAAAATATCAAACGATTAAAAAAATCCCTCTACTGTAAAACAGCAGGAACTTGTCCAAGAAAAACATATAGTAAAAGTCTCAGGCAGCAGGAAAAATTGAAAGACCTCTTCCCAAGGCACAAGTTGCATTAGGAATCCTGTTTCATGTCAGCCTATAAAAATGCACTGCAGTTGTGTTTGTACAACAAGAGCCTGGGGCAAGCCCTTTGCAATGGAACAAGTGAACTGAGCCTAGGCTGATGAATTCTCCTCCCCTTCTTAAAATCACCCCGCCCATCCTTTAAAATGTGCATAGAAGAGAGAGGGAGCCTTTGGTTCCCACCATTTACCCATCTACTGAAGTTGACCTTCTTCATGATCTTCCCTCTTGGAAGTCAGGTGGGGTGAAAGGACAAAGCATGTAGAAGTGGGATAGAGTGAAAATGAGATCCTTTGACGTAATTTCTGTGCCATTTCCCTTCCCTCTGAGCTGGGTTCCACGGGTTCCTACTTGTTCGCAACTTTCAACAGCCCTCTTTGATATAAAGCCAATGGCGTGTTTTGATTTTTTCCTGACACCTTTTTGATTTGAATGAGCTTGTGCCAATGAGATTTCTCGAAGCCAAAGGGGGACAAAGATATTGAAAGTTCCAGCTTTAAACAAATAGATGGTTTGGCAAACAGAGTTGGATGATGATGCTATTCAGAAAGCCGGCCCATACCTTCTCCACTGCAGGTGCTACACATTCCTTTGGAGTATCTACCGATAATATTAAATTCTAGGTAAGTGGAGGGGCACAGAAAACCATTGGTGGACTTAAATGACCATTGGCACAAGATGAGAACATAGGAAATAGGAAGATTAAAACATAGAACTTAGGAAGAAAACTTGGAGGTCCTCTATCAAATGCCTTACTCAAGCAGGAGATTCGATACCATTTCAGATAAATGGTATACACGTAGTTACAGGTAGCTCATTGTTGTTGATAATTTTAGAGATCAAAGGTGGGTATCTTTCTTCTCACAGATGAGTAACATTTAGAATTGGAGTTTTGGATTCAACTGAAATTATTGGCTATAACAGATTATAGCTATATTGTTTTTTGTATAGTTATGGACCTTCATCATAAATTAGCCCAGAATCCATTCAATCAATCAGTAAGACCATTTTCAGCAGTATCCAGACTTTCTGCTTAATTACTTTTGATCATAATACCCATCACTACTCAGAACAACTTGTATTCTACTTCTCTAGTTGACTGTTTTCTCTTGTTTTTGAGATATTTGATTGAGTTGGAATATTATATGCCTAATCCAGAAGGGAGGAACAAATTATAATTGGGGAAGGAGAAGGAGTGACTACCAGTGGCCTATCAATGAGAGTAAGGATTTTTTTAAAAAATGGATTTTCAGTTGTGAAGGAATATCTTCAGAAAATGTATGCCTTTGATGAAAACCACTTGCCATTCTCCAATCCTTCAAAAGGTAACTTGGAATGGACCTACCTCTACTCATCATCCTCCATAGACTTCAAAGTACTTGTCAAGCCATGACTCAGTCCATGCTCCCTTCAGCTTTACAAAAGGTAAAAATTCCGCTAAGTTAAGATGGACTCCAAGTAATTACAAGGATATATCTTTCTAGGGTTTTTTGGCAGCAAATTAAGAATAGCCTGTCCTCTTCCTGGATTTTCTTCCTCCTTCTGAGTCTGGTCCACAACCCCAACCCTTGGGATTATCTAGCAACATCCTACCTGCCTTTAAATTTGGTCCAACCTTAGTTAAGTCTTTTCAAAGTCAAGCAAAGTCAGCTAAGTATTAGTTACAAGTTGTAACATAGCTGACCAATAACAAAGCACAGGTATTACTATTCAATTAGCGATCTCCATCCACAATTGTAGTTTCTACTAAGTGCATTTGTGTGATGATTTACCAAAATAAAACAATAATAAAAAATCTGTGCAGATGCCACCAGAGCAATAGTCCTCTTTGTAGAGGCTATAGAACAGTGTTTCTCTGATCTGAATTCTGGAAGAGGAAGTCCACACACCTTAAACTTGTAAGTCCAAGAAACACTGATGTAAAAGATGCCCTTGACAGACAAATGGAAGATTTGCTACCAAGGCAAGAAGGAGATTTAGACCTTCAACATTTTTTTTATTAAGGTAAAGATAAAGGTCACACATACGTAATAGTCGTTTCTGGCTCTAGGGGCTCATTTCCATTACAAAGCCAAAGATCCAGCGCTGTCCAAAGACATCTCCATGGTCACATGACTGGCATGACTAAATGCTGAAGGCATACAGAATGCTGTTACCTTCCCATCAAAGTGGTAGCTATTTGCATTTTTACAAAATGCTTTTGAACTGCTAGGTTGGCAGAAGCTGGGACAAGTAATGGGAGCTCACTCCGTTACACGGTGCTAGGGATTCGAACCACCGAACTGCCAACCTTTCTGATTGACAAGCTCAGTGTCTCAGCCACTGAGCCACCACGTCCCTTCATATATATTTTTTATTATTGCAATTCTAATAAAAATAGATTCTGTGACTCTAAATGCATTGTAGTGTCCAAAAATATAAATCGTCCATCCTCGCACTGCTTTCAGCTTGAGAATTTTTTGTAGCCAATGCATTGCTAGCTTCATCTCATCTTCTTTTCCAAAGATATCTTTAAAAAAAAAAAATTCTGTATTGACATCTGTTTTGAAATGCTCGATTTTGTGTAGATTTATGACAAATTTGCAGGCATTTTGAAACCAAGCAAAGCCCAAAGATTGTTTATATTCTGGCCCATCTCTTGGCTTGGAAATATGGATCACTTTGATTGGATTTCATGGCAAATGAACTCTTCAAGCATCCTTACCAACCACTGAATTTTGTTTTAATTTCACTCGATTCCTGTCAGGAACTGCTTTTTGGCCTCACCCTGCTTTGGAATGCTAACTCTCCCCAGGCCTCGAGTTTCCCTTAGTTCTTTTTCTCCAGCCTTTTAGCAATTCTTGCAAAGGAACTAGAAAGACATTCATGGCAAGATAGCTAATGAGTAAAGCTGTAGCTCCTTAAACCTGTTCTTGTCTTATGCTCTTTTTATTTTCTACTAATTTCTTCCTACTGCTTGGGCTTTGCTGAACTAGTAATCTATTTCAGGGGTCACCAACCTTTTGGACCTCAGTGACAACCAACTCATAATTTTAAATCCCGCAGACCACTAATATGAATTTTGACTGACGGTGGCTTGCCGATGTTTTCCCAGGATCTCTGCAGAAAGCAGCGGAAACCCTGGGAAAATCCAAAGAAAAGTCTGCAGGAAAATTCCCCACTCCATTTTCCTACCAATCAATCATTCTTTATTTGGGATTGCAGGATACCATCTCCAGCTCTGTTCTCAGGGGGGGAGAGAGAGAGAGAGAGAGAGAGACTGAGACTGAGACTTTTGGCTTCATGCAAGGAAAGCAGCAGAAGTCTTTCTTTCTCTCCCCCAAATTCCACCAGAAATGAGTCTTTGTGAGACTTGTCATACCAGCACAGCCTCTTGAAGCAGGATGCCTTGCAGGGTCCCAAAGACTCATTTTGGTGGAGTTTGGGGGAGAGAAAGAAAGATTTTTGCTGCTTTCCTTGTGTGTAGCCAAAAGCAGAAGAAGAAAGAAACAGAAAGAAGCAGCCTGGTGGCCAGGCAAAGCACATGGGACAAGTGGGGCAAGTTCCCCCCCCCACTGCCCTTTTCCCCCTCCCCTCATTACATTGTGTTGTTTGCAATGCAAGCAATGCAAGTCTTGTGTTCCCATGGGCCATGTGGGCAGCGCAGCCTTGTGTTCCCGCACAGCCTGGATTAATTGTTTTGTGGGGTGCTTTGTGGGTGAGATTTCTCTGCGGACCACCAAAATTTTCTCGCAGACTACCAATGGTCCCTGGCACACTGGTTGGAAACCACTGATCTATTTTATATCTCATTCTACTTCATTGATTCTACCTCTCTTTGACCACTAGATTACTACTGTGGTTTATAATACACTCCTCTGCTCGCAAGAGAATACCCTACACCACCAGGCTTGAAATTTTGGACTTGGACAACCTTGAACTACGCCGCCTACAGTTGGACTTAAGTGTAGTACACAAAATTATCTGCTACAACATCCTACCAGTCAATGACTACTTCAGCTTCAACCACAACAATACAAGCGCACACAACAGATACAAACTCAATGTAAACTGCTCCATACTTGATTGCAGCAACAGAGTGGTCAATGCCTGGAATGCACTACCTGACTCTGTTGTTACATCCTCTAGCCCCCACTCCTTTAACCTCAAACTATCCACTATTGACCTCACCCCATTCCTAAGAGGTCTCTAAGGGGCATGCATAAGTGCACTATCGTACCTACCGTCCCTGTCCTATTGTCCTCCATCTATTCGTCCCTAGTTCCTGTATTCTTACTCCTGTTTATTCTTATACCTATTATCTTGTAAGTGATTGACAAATCAAATCAAATCAAATCAAATAAATAAATAAATAAATTCAACCAACCTACTGCTCTTGCCTGTGTTTTGATATTCAATAGCCAAAAAAGACCAGAAGGTCATTCAATGCCATTGTTAAATGAATTACATGGTCATTAAGCAAATTTGGCTTCCCCCATTGACTGTGCTTGTCAGAAGCCAGCTGGGAAGTTCACAAGAAGTGATCACATGACCTCAGGATGTTGCAACCGTCCTAAATGCCAATTGCCAATCACTCAAATTTTGATCATATGGCTGTGGAGATGCTGCAGCAGTTGTAAGTTTGAGGTCGGGTCGTAAGTCAATTTTTTCAGTGCTGTTGTAACATTGAATGATTATTAAACAAATGGTTGTAAGTCAAGAAAACCTTGTATTTGATTGCTGTCAGATGCCAAAAGAGGAAATGGAGTTACCCTTTTCTTTTTATGCATTTTCTCAATACACCCGGGCCTGAGTAACAACTCCTTCCCCATCTGGAAAAAAAAAAACCCGTCTGTTGAAGAATCTGGCATTTAACTGAATATAGAAGAAGCCAAGAAGATTGCACTGTGCCAGAGAGAGGATAAAATAAAAGGAAAACAAAAACAGGATATTCATTACCCACCCACAGCCAATTTATAATAAAACTAAAATGAGCATATCTTAACATATGAACTTTAGCAGATGTTAAAGAATGCGAGAAGTCCATTTCTTTTCCAACAAGGGGAATAAGAATACACCAAGGAAAAATATGAAAGAAAATGTAGAATTTCTTGTCATGCTGTTAGTCACAAAAGTGAACTGGACCAAAATCTATCTGTCTGTCTGTCTGTCTGTCTATCCCCCCCTTCCTCCCTCCCTCACATACACATGTGTGTGTGAGGGAGGAAGGGAGGGAGGGATATATATATATATATATCCTAGTTAAACAAATGCTTCTTTTTTTTCAAGACTTGGAAAACCATTCCAATCATAGGATTTTCTTTTCTTTTCTCTTAAAAAATAATTTGGTGTCCGTTTCCTGATAAACATCTTCACCCACCAAGGCCCCCTTACAACTATCAGCATGTTTTTTTAAAAACACACCTCATTTCAGATTAAGCCCTTTGATGATGTTTGCTAAAATACAGAAGGCACTTCTCACATGACACCGGATATTACAGTGTTTGATTGCCATGTCTGTGGGCTTAAGGCATTTTCTAATGAAAGAGTTATGATTTCAAAAATCCCCCAAATTATAAAAGACTCTCTCGGCTTCTGTTTTGCCTTTGAAGGGGATGAAATTTCCTTGCTTATACAAACTTCCAGAAGTTGTTGCTATATTATTTTGTGAGAAACCAGCCTTTATCTGTACCCTTCTGGAAATGCCCAATGCTTCATATTTGAAAGGAGATCTTGTGGACCAGAACAGGAGTTGCTTCCCTGGAAATCTACCCAAGCAAGATTGCCCCGGAATACACTTTTCATCCAATTGTGAATATTGGGTCAAATTTTCCACACTCACTTCAACAATTTCCAGATTATTTTGAGGGTGTTGATAAATCAATCTATTTATGATTGTCTGTAGGATCTTTGCAGATAGCAGCATCAGACTGACTGACTGATGTGTATTTTTTTCTTTAACCTTTTTTGAAGATAAGGACATATTTTTTTTCTAGTGTCTGAATTTCACTCCATCCCTAAGCTCTTTAAATAGAGGTTTTGTGTCTTTTTAAACCAGTCTTTTAAAAAGAGGTTCTCTTAAACCAGAAAACAAAGCCAGGTTTTATCAGCTAGGTATGTTGTTGTCCCAAAGATGCTTTTTCAAGAGGCAAAAGGACTTTCTGATTTTTCTTTGAAGACGTTTCACTTCTCATCCAAGAAGCTTCATTAGTTCTGGAACCAGAAAGTCCAGTTGCCTCTTGAAAAAGCACCTCTGGGACAACTATGACCTGGATGACTGAAAATCTCCATATATATGTGCCTGTATTTGTTAGTTCTAGCAATCAGGTGCCTAACATGACTATGCTTTCAAAATGTTTTACTTACTTCATTTCAATTCTATGGCCAACCCTGGCCACTTCCAGGCATTGCTGGTCAAGAAGACAGTATTAAAATCATTGCACTGTCATTCTATTGGAATACTCATTGAAGAAAGAGTTGTTTTGAGCTCGATCACTTCACCTTACTTCACCCCAAGCTTGTCTTCTACTTTTGTGACTGGCCAGCCAAACCCTTTTAAATTTAAATTGGCCCGTATTGAAACAGCTATTATTATGGCAGAAAATCAGGGCAGAAAATTTTATGCTAGTTTTCTACCAGCTCAAGGATCAGACTTTAGTGAGGTCAATTGGATCTGCACAAGATCTTAAGAACTGCAAAGAAAATGTCATAGACATCTTCTTGGATAAGAGAATGCTAGCAAAAATATTGTGACTGAACTTTTTGCTACATATTTTAATTCAGATGTTCCCTATGGCATTGCCTAGCTCATTATTTTGGATTTCTGAGCAGGAATAAATATTTTAAATATGCAGTACAGATGTTCCTCTCTATTGCTCCTGACCCTCTTAATCATCCTCTACAGGTTATTTTTACTTTTGTGTGTTATATGTGAGAACCAGAAATTCATAGATATGTTCATAGGGAAATACAAATAAAAAGCAAGGTTCCCCCTTGTTTCAGGAGAGCTGCTTTTTATTTTTATAACCCACACTGTATATCGGACATTAACACAATTGAGTGGGTTCAGAGGTATTTCTCAAGAAAACTCACAACAGAATCCTCCAGGCTCTAAATTTTGGGCTTGGATAATCTTGAACTGCGCCGCCTGGAGTCCATCTAAGCATCGTTTACAAAATTGTCTGCTACAACATCTTGCCCGTCAACGACTTCTTCAGCTTCAGTCACAATAATACATGGGGCAAGCAACTGATACAAACTCAAAGTAAACCACTCTAAACTCGATTGCAGAAAATACGACTTCTGCCACAGAGTGGTCAATGCCTGGAACGCCCTACCAGACTCCGTTGTTACAGCCTCAACCCCTCACAGCTTCAACCTCAAACTGTCTATCCTGGACCTCACCCCATTCTTAAAAGGTCCTTAAAAAGGACATGCATAAGTGCACCAGCATACCTACCATCCCTGTCTTACTGTCCCCATTTATCTGTATTTACTCCCTTGTTCTAGTTTATGTTCATACTTACAGTTGTTGTCTTGTATATGTTTGACAAACAAACAAACAAATAAATGTGCTAAATTAGGGAGAAATTGACCTCCATCGTGCCTGCTAAATTAAAATTAAAATATGTAAAGAAGTAAACTCCACTGAATTCAATGAAACTTCCTCTCAAGTAAAGAGACAGTGGGCTGTGCCCCCAAACTAGCATTTCAGCATAGTAGTTTCAGAATGTGATAGAAATTGTTGAAAACTCAAAAGGAAGACAAATGAAGTAGCTAAATGATTGATTCATGTTGAAAGATTAAAAGAGCAAAATATGTATAGCTACAGGGAGGACATGATTGTTATCTATATGCATTGTGAAGGAATCATTACAGCAAATAAGGACATTGGTGGAGATGGTTGGAGAATGTGTGGGAAAAATAAATTAGCTTTATCAAATAATGTGTCTTACAATATTCAACGCTTCATAATTAATAGCTTCATAATGATGAAGCTATGTAATTATTACCTATCTGGGGGTAATGGAAGTTACTATCTGTCCAATACATCTGGGAGGTACCAACCCAACAAAAATGGATAAATCTGTATTATGATAGGGGAAAAATGGTGAGTGCAAATTAAAAAAGATTTAGCAAGAGAAATGAAAGTTGAAACACTTTCATTATTTATAACATACATAGCCTGTCCTGTTCTTTTCCTAAATAGCTCATAATGGTATATTTCCTATGTTAGTTTGAAAGCAAATGTGGAGTTGATTTGAATTGACAAAAATTATATTTTCCTTTGTCCTTGCCACCCAATGCAGGTAGTCCTCAACTTATGATGATAATTGAGCCCAGAATTTGTGTGGCTAAATGAAAAATCTGTTAAGTGCCCCATTGTATGACTCTCTTGCCACAGTTGTTAAGTGAATCACTGCAGTTGTTAAATTAGTAACACGCTGTTAACTGAATCCAGCTTCCTTACTGAATTTGTTAATCAGAAGATCACAAAAAGTGATCATGTAACTCTTGGTCACTGAGACCATCATATATAGTCAGTTACAAAGCTTCTAAATTTTGATCACACAGCTACAAAGATGCTGCTATAATCATAAGTGTGAAAAATGATCATAAGTCACTTTTTTTCAATGCTGCTGTAACTTTGAATGGTCACTGAACAAACTGTTGTAAGTCAAGGACTACTTATATTGTTTCTCATAGAAATCAAATTCTAGGGATTGTAATATGCATATTGTTAGGGTTAGGGCAGTGGTGAGATTCAATTTTTTTTATTACCGGTTCTCTGGGCGTGGCTTGGTGGGCGTGGCAGGGGAAGGATACTGCAAAATCCCCATTCCCTCCCCACCCCACTAACCTGCTTTCCAGCTCAGTTCTCCTATTCAGGGCAACCAAAGAAGACCCAGCCAATCAGAGAAGAGATGGGGACTCAAAATTTCCACTACCGGTTCTCAAGAACTGGTCAAAACCTGTTGAATACACCTCTGGGTTAGGGTTAAGGTTAGGGCAGATTCTCCAAAACAAGCTTAAAATCATCATATTGTGTTTCCTCGAAAATAAAACTACCCTAAAAATAAGCCATAGCCTGATTTTTAAGTGTGCTCCGAATATAAGCCCTACCCCCAAAATAAGCCCTAGTGGGGGGGGAAGCATGGCCAGTACAGGAGGCGGCAAGCATGCACTGGCTGACAATGAGTTGATTACCTGTCCAAGCAGCAGGTAGAGGCAGAGGTGGAGGGATGATCTGTATGTGCTGCATAGGCTGTGAGAAAGTCGAGAGTCAGTGGGCCAGAGCAGGCAACTCCGGGCAGTTCATCTTTGCATCTCTCAGCTTGCCTGTGGCCCACATGGCACATTGGGATCACCTGCTTTACTGTTGGTCCCTGCACACTTGCCCCCTCTTATGCACAAACCAGGGAGCAGGGTGTCCAACTGGGCTGATCCCCTGAAATCATGTTTCTCCAAAAATAAGTCCTATTGGCAAAAATAAGATCAGGTTTTATTTTCAGGAAAACGTAATACTATAGCATTAGCTTAGTCACTACCTCATGGAAGAATTCAAACCAGTATTATTCTAATTAATAGTGTTGTTGTTATAAGATTTAAGATGGGGTCCCCAATCTTTGTGGTTTGGTGGTATGGTTGGAGGGGGGAGAAGGAAACCGGGCCATGAGAGCAGCAAGCCACAGCTCAATTTGTGGAAGTTGAGCTGCATGCGCTTGTGCACATGCACCAGCCTGCTGCTCACATAGCCCAATTCTGCCCACAGCCCGGTAGTGGACGAATCCTGGAGATTGGGACCCCTGATTTAAGAATACAAAATCCATTATTTCAAATATTCTCCATCCATTTTCAGTTAGTTTCCACTGGGTGAAACAAGTCCTATAAACCGTAATATCCCTAATTGGGAAATGCAACTTCTCTCCTTACATCTCACAAATAATAGCCTTAGACCCTCTTATGGGTTTTCAATCAGCTAGGCTGTTGAAGTAATTCCCCATTAGGAGAATGAGAGCACACAGGGAGACGTAGTGAGAGTGGTATTGAATAACACACGACCAGCACACAGATACACTGAATAGTAAAATGTAGGTTTTTACTTCCAGTAAACAGCTAAGCAAAGTCCAACAAGCAGTCCAAGTCATACACGGTTAAAGCAGTCAGTCCAGGGATAATCCAAATAACAAAGTCCAGTATCATACACACTTCACTAACAAACTTACAGCAATCCAAGAAGAACGACAATCAGCAACAGTCAATAGGGAAAATGCAGGAACCAAAAACAGCGAACATCAGAACATCTAGCAACAACAGAACATCTAGCAACAACAGAACATCTAGCAACTAACAACAGAACAGCAAGGAAACCAGCTTTCTGGGTCCATCTTATGGCCATTTAAGGAACCACACCCAATTACAATTACTGCATTCCCTTAAAATTGAATTTCTATCCTGGTTTTTATATTTCCAACCCAACTGTTAGGTGACTATCAATTCCTAACCTATGCTTCTTATTCTAAGATTATGAGTTTTAATATTGTGGGGGTATGATGCAACTTGAATGGCAACCCAGTTATGATCGGCAATGGACGCATAGTTCATTGTGTGATATGGGTGATCCACATTAAGGTACATTTGAGTACATATCTGAGCTTTTAAAAATTGCCTTATCTGGGTGCAAATTTTCACATAATCACTAGATCATGGGTGTCAAACTCGATTGCGTCATGCGATGTATCTCGACATAATTATGGTGGTTTTTGCCTTTGCTGAGCCGGGATGTGCCTGGCTTTCATGTGACGCCTATCCCCTGCACTAGATAGTAGTCAAGAGATAGTAGTAGCTAAAATTCTTTGCTATCATGTAGATTTTTTTCACCAGAGTTTTGCAGCCCAGACAGGGTTCCACAATTAGCCCTTGATCTACAGAATTTCCATTGTTAAGTAAGATGGCCATTGAATGAGTTGCAGCCAATTTTACTATGATTGATCAATAAATCTGGATTACCCCACTGACTTTGCTTGTCTGAAGCTGGCTTGAAAGGGCACAAATGGCAATCAGGATGCTTCAGCCATCATAAACACATGCTGGTTACCAAAGCATCCAAATTTTGATCATGTGATTGTGGGGTTTGGATAGTCATAAGTGTAAGGAGTGGGTGTATGTCACTTTTGTCAATGCTGTTTTGACGTCGAATGGCCGCTAAACAAATGGCTGTAATTCTATTCTCCCTTTGGAGAACAAAACAGAATCCCAAAACTTTAACCTTAGACTTTCTACTGTGCACCTCACTCCATTCCTAAGAGGTCTGTTAGGGGTTTGCATAAGCTCACCAGCGTGCCTACCATCCCTGTCCTACTGTTCCCATTTATTCATACTCATTTATTACGTATATATTTATACCTGTTTATACTTATATGTTTATATGTTATGTTCATACTTATACCTGTTTTCTCATCCATGCTTGGCAAACAAAATAAATAAATAAAATAAAATGATGTGTTGGGCCTCCTTACTCACAGCAGTGGTGAATGCACCCAGCGAAGGGGCCCTTGGAAAAGCCTGTTCTTCCAGAGCAGGAATTCAATTTAACAAGGCTTGGGTACGAGATCTCTAAAATAAGCCCCCTATTTTGCAAATACATGGAAAATCAGAGAACGCTGTTTATCCTTTGCTGTACACAATCAGAATGGGAGGATTAAAGGTGCTCGATCGTGGCTAAAACCATAGAACTGTAGATTTATTACATTCTGCAGCAAAGTCTACCTGGGGGAAGAAAAAAAAATCAACAAATCACTTTCCCTCTAAGAATTAAAGACACATTCTTTATGTGTCAGAAAGACAATAGTGGAAAATGCATGACGGGACTCATAAGATGTGGACAGCTGCCAGTATGCTGAACAGCTGTGCAATGTGTAAGAATCATTGCAGCTGTATTTAAACTAGAATCAACACACATACACACACACACACTTTTTTTTTTTTACTCATCAAAAAGGAAACATTAGCAACGGTTTATTTCTTAGAACAACATTATATTTCTGTTTCCAGTGTCCCAAAGCTCAAAGAGAGTTGTCGTGGCTAGCCTTCCTGACTTTACAACCCTGAGAGCTACCAAAAGTTACATAAGCTGTCAGGACACGGGAGGGGAATTTCTGCTTTAATAAATATCCAGAAAGTTTTCAGCAGTGACACAAGTCCTCTACCATGAGGGGGGAAATGCTAAAGCTAATATATGTACATATGATATATTTCTCTGTGCATAATGCCTTCCTTTTCTTCGTTAAATTATAGCCACTTTCCATTTATTAGGATGAGGATATTTCATAAAGCTGAGGAAAAAGGAGATTCAGGTTCGCTCAAGGCAAGTGACATGGTCAAGGCTGCTAAACACCTTATTGCCACTCGTAAATACGGGGAGTCCTCGACTTATGATCACAATTGAACCCAACATTTATGTCATTAATCAAGACATTTGTTAGGTGAGTTTTTCCCTATTTTATGACCTTTCTTGTTTTGGTTGTTAAGTGAATCACTGCAGCTGACAAGTCAGTAATCCGGTCGTTAAATGAATCTGGCTTCCCTCTTTGATTTTGCTTGTCAGAAGATCGCAAAAGGTGTTCACATGACTTTGGGATACAGCAATGGTTGTAAATATGAACCAGTTGCCAAGATCTGAATTTTGATCACATGATCGAAGGTTGTAACTGTGAAAAACAGTCGTAGGTCACTTTTTTCAGTGTCCTTGTAACTTTGAACACTCATTAAATAAACTGTTGTAAGTCGAGCAGGGGGTGGGATGCTATCAGTTAGGACCGGTTCTTTAGAATGGGTTGTTATGATTCTGCGCAATTCAGAGAACTGGTAAATTGTGCCCCTGGCTGGCCCCGCCCGCTCCACCAGTCCCTCTCCATCCACCCCTCTCCACCCGCCCCTCTCCACCTGCCCTGCTCCTCCCTGTCCACTCCTTATCACACATGCGAACATTGCGCACATGCCTGACATCGCTGACTGTGTTCTGACCCACCCAGTCACTCCTTAAGGTATTTTTTTCTTTTTCCACCTGACGATCAGCTGTTTCTATCATCAGCTGTGCTGCGATTGCCCACACTTACTTACTGCTTCACCCAAGAGGCTTCCCTGACGCCCAGGAAGGGAAAAAATGTAGTGGGGATGCAGCACACACACACACACACGCATCTCTCCATTTTTTGCCTTCCTGGGAGAAAAAACACCCCCCTAGGAGGCTTCCCTGAGGCCCATGAGGCCCCCAAATGGAGCACAGGGCGGTGCTGCATGCCCCCCCCATGCTCTGTTTTTTCTTTCCTGAGCTCCAGGAAAGCCTTCTGGGAGCACAAATGCCCTCCAAGGAGGCTTCCCTGAGGCCCCAAAAATGGGGGGAGGTTTGCTGAGAAGAAGGAGGAGCAGGGAGGAGGAGGAGGAGGAGGAGGAGGAGGAGGAGGAGGAGGAGGAGGAGAAGAAGAAGAAG
This sequence comes from Pseudonaja textilis, assembly GCF_049901715.1. NCBI lineage: Eukaryota > Metazoa > Chordata > Lepidosauria > Squamata > Elapidae > Pseudonaja > Pseudonaja textilis. The sequence goes on from NC_142008.1 coordinate 8,903,920, forward strand.
AAGAAGAAGAAGAAGAAGAAGAAGAAGAAGAAGAAGAAGAAGAAGAAGAAGAAGAAGAAGAAGAAGAAGAAGAAGAAGAAGAAGAAGAAGAAGAAGAAGAAGAAGAAGAAGAAGAAGCCATGCCCACCCAGTCACATGGCCATGCCCACCTAGCCACGCCCACAGAACTGGTTGTTACAAAATTTGAATCCCACCCCTGAAGTTGAGGACTATCTGTAGCATGTATTAATGATAGGCAACAAGCAATGTTTATATCTGGGTTCCACCTTGATCTTAAGGAAGGAGCTATTAATAGGAAGACGTTTGGAGATGCCCCCAAAGCAATGAATCTGGAACAATGTGAGATCAGTCACCATGCTTTATCTTCTGGCTTGTTTTTCCATCCCAAGGAACATTTGACATGATACCATAGTCACAGCCCGGGTGTTCGGTGTTGTTAGATGAAGTGAGCCAGTTCATACGATAATGATATCACTAGTTTCCATGTTTCTATTTCAAGAAACATGGCATTGCAAGGAGCAGAATTGGGCATGGCAGAAGTTTCACTTAAATCGGAAATAAATAAACCATCATTGGAAGGCTGCCTGAGATACCTGTGAAATCATGCTATCAAAACTCTGAAGCAAACCATCAAGTAGCAGCAGCGCAATTTCATGCCTGTTTTTCAGTGGAAAATAAGGGAAAAAAATAGAGAAGTGGACACATAAATACTTAGGTGAGTGGTGGATAGCCAGTCTGTTGCCAAGGTGGGGAATAAAACCTATCCAAAATAAATAAATTACTTATTTATTTTAAAAAATTGAAATCCCTTAAAACATTAGTCCCAGGTTCCAGATGAGCTGCAGGTGTGTGCATGAGTGCACACAACTCCATTTGCACAAGCAGATGAGTGTTAGCATGTAAGTGGAGCTGTATGTGCATGTGCATTTATTCGCTGCCTGCGCAACTCAGTTCCATATGAACTGTGGCCTGGGGATCTCTGCCTTAAAAAGCTTCTAAATTGGAGAATAGAGTCAACTGTCAGGTGTGGCTCCATTCAAAATCCAAGAAAGAAAGCCTTAGACTCCATTTTTATAGAGAAAGGGACTTTTACTGATTATGGAGTGGTAGCAACAGAAGAAAGACAAGATCTGAGGCAAAAGGCATGGAAATTACATATAGAAAGTTATCCTAAGTCCCCATCCCCAACAATTCAAACTGGACATCCAATCTGAATTGTGTATAAAGTCATGTTGGTTACATCTTCAGGTGACATCTCACACAACTGGTACGCCAAGACAGTTGACCTTGGCCTAGAAAAGATAAGTGGCTGCATTTGTGCAGTAAGCAGAAAAGCATCCCAACATTTACTCTTCACGCAACTTTAACCTCCAGCACCCTTGCCTCCACAAAGCCCAACGATTCCTCCCCGCAATCCCCGTTTTTATGATAGCCGGAAAGAGTCAAGCAGAAGAAGAAATCTCGGAGGCTGACATCAACATTAATGATGGCAGCTTCATTGAGTGCACAACACACATTAAAACTAGGTGGCGTTACAACCACCACCTATATTTTTTTCAGCCCCGCCCAACAGACACCCTTGTTCCTCAATTCTCTGAGATAGGGATATCCATGGGGAGAAGTGGGGACAAAATGGCACGGATAACCACATGAGTGAAGCAGATTGAAAAGGAACAGAGCTTCGGATGCATTGCCCCATCTGCTTTCTTGACACTTAACCCCCATCTGCATGTGCCCCAATATGACCTTATGACCTCGCTATCACTAACCTTGATTTTGTCATGCTAGAAGCTTAAAGGATGTCAACATTTAAGTTTTAATAGAAAAGAATATTTCCAGCTCAGCGTTGAATGGTGGGATGCTTGGTTGTTTGCTAGCAGACATTTCATTACCCAACTAGGTAACATTATCAACACTAAACGATGAAACATCTGCAAGAAAACAACACAGCCCAGAGAGTACCAAAGAACTCCACATTTAGGTTTAAGGTTTATCCGATATGAGTTTCCCTTGAGCATGTTAGGAAGACTGAATGGCTGTTTTGTTTCCCAAAGAAGTGTATTTAAAAAGTCACATCCAAGTTTAGTTGCAGGTAAAACATTCTCATGAACATATTAGTTTAGTTTACTTTATTGTCATTGAATCTCGTACAATGAAATCAAACACCATCTTCAGTGCACATCATGACCATGAAAATAAACACAAACACACATCCTTCAAACTCCATACATTGAATTGAAAACCCCTGACACCACACCAATACTGCACAATTCAAAAGAGCTACTGCCCTGGGATAGAAGCTGTTTTTCAGCCTATTTGTGCTTGTTTTTATTATTTTGTACCATCTGCCAGATGGTAATAGTTCAAAAAAAGGCTGGTGCCCAAGATGAGATGGATCTTTGAGAATGTTTTGGACTTTCTTAAGGCAGCTGGAGCTATAAAGCTCTTCCAAAGCGGGGAGAGGGCAACCAATGATCTTCTGGGCAATGACATTAACCCTCTGGAGTGCTTTCCTATCTGCCACTGTGCAATTGGCAAACCATATAGAGGTGCAGTAAGTTAAGATTCTATGGTAGACGATCACCATATGAACTACCCTTTTAGGTTCTGTCTGATTTTCACCATCGAAAGCACTAATTGAGGGATTGAGTCAACTTTTTACAATAGTAGAGAATGTGAGCTCATTAATTTCTATCTAATTTCCATTTACAAACTTTTGTAGGCCTTTAACTAGAATTCTTAATTGGCCAAGTGTGGTTGGACACACAAGGAATTTGTCTTGATGCAGATGCTCTCAGTGTACATAAAAGAAAAGTTACATTCATCAAGAGTCAAGAATCATCAGGTACAACACTTAATGATAGTCATGGGGCACAATAAGCAATCAAATCATACTAGGAAACAGTCAAAGTAAATCGTAAGGATACAAGTGACAAAGTTACAGTCACACAGTCACAAATGGGAGGGGATAGGTGATAAGGAGTGATGAGAAGGTTAATAGTAATAGTTGAGGGAATTATTTGTTTAGCAGGGTGATGGCGTTCAGGAAAAAACTGTCCTTGTATCTAATTGTTCTGGTGTGCAGTGATCTATAGGATAGTTTTGAGGGTAGGAGTTGAAACAGTTTATGCTCGGGATGTGAGGGGTCTGTAAATATTTTCACAGCCCTCTTTTTGACTCAGTGTGCAGGTCCTCGATTGAAGGCAGGTTGGTAGTAATTGTTTTTTCTGCAGTCCTAATTACCCTCTGCAATCTGTGTCTGTCTTGCTGGGTTGCAGAACCAAACCAGACAGTTATAGAGGTGCAGATGACAGACTCAATCATTTCTCTGTAGAACTGAATCAGCAGCTCCTTGGGCAGTTTGAACTTTCTGAGTTGGCACAGAAAGAACATTCTTTGTTGTGCTTTTTTGATGACATTTTTGATGTTAGGTGTCCATTTTAGGTCTTGAGATATGATAGAACCTAGAAATTTGAAGGTCTCCACTGTTGATATGGTGTTGTCCAGTATTGTAAGAGGTGGTAGTATGGGAGGGTTTCTCCTAAAGTCACCACCATTTCTACAGTTTTGAGTGTGTTCAGTTCCAGATTGTTCCAGTTACACCACAAGGCAAGTTGTACAACCTCCCGCCTGTATGTGTATTCATCGTTTTCTCAAATGAGACCAATCAGTTTTTTAACAATTTAACAAATTAGGCAATCCTAATCCAGCCACAAGTTTTCCAGAAATTGGCTGAATAAAACCTGGAATACCTTTTCTAAACTGGTTTAAAAATGGGTGCTGGATCATCTAACTTTGGTTATTCCAAGGCTTGGCAGCCCATCTTCTCTCTTGTCATCAGTGAAGCTCCTGCAGTAAGATTTTGTTCCTCATATTAAGCCTTGTGTAATGAGTAAAATCTTGTCAACACTTAATAAATTAACAAATAACTAGATGATCTATAAATGGGATTCTGGCTTAAGTATCCTTTTTAACCTTTTTCCTCCCTTCTTTCTGGAGAACTCAAACTGTACCTTTTCACGTTTTTCTTAGCAGAAGTTACCTTAAAAGGTTAAGTTTCCAGCAAAGTGTAATTACAGAATGTGCCAATATAACAAGATTAATACCTTTTTGACAGAATTTAATCATAAGGTTTTATAATATTTAATTTTGTTCTTTAAATGGCTCACAGTGGGGAAACTTTCTTCCTTATACTTTACTTTTTTTAAAAAAAAATCCCTAAACATTAATGCTGCAGAACAATTTAATTTATTGGCACACAAAGCACGTGGAATGATTCAGACTCGCTAGAAATGGAATGCGATAGAAACTGGGAAGGGATCAATGCCAACCTCAGTTTAATTTGAACATTTCAATCTTTTCTGACAGCTCCAGTTCTCACAGTTTGGCCTAAAACTGTAGACCTAAATTCAATAGTTTATTCTAAAGGCCACACTAAGGCCTCACCCAAGATTTCATGTAGTTCCGGATGGATAGCAAGGTAGAAAAGCCATATACATTTATTTAATGGCATTTCATCAGACAGTTTTTAATATTTGTAATCATGGTTTGAGAAATTCCAATATTTGAGGAGAGAGGAAGGGCTCAAGCTATTTTCTAAAGCACCCGAAGGCCAGAGAAGGAATAATGGATAGAAACTGAACAAAGAGAGATTTAACCTGGAAATAAGGAGAAACTTTCTGACAGTGAGAACAATCAACCAAGGGAACAGAAGTTGCCCTCGGAAGTTGTGGGAGCGCCATCACTTGAGACCTTCAAGAAGAGATTGGATTGCCATTTGTCAGAAATGGTATAGGGTCTCCCGCTTGGGCAGGGGGTTGGACTAGATGACCTATAAGGTCCCTTCCAACTCTGATTATCTGTTATCTGTTAAATTGGGTTGTGTTGTATGACACATTTTGGGGGTCATATTTTGAGAAAGAAGCAGAGAATATGGAGCAGAAGGGAAGCATGGCAGCAGGGATGAAGTGGGTTTCTGAGACTGTTGGAATTGGCTATGTTACTCCAGGAGAAAAGGCGATTAAGAAAGGATGTGATAATACCTTTCCAATATCTGAAGGATATTATGAAATAATGTTTTTAAGTAAAAGAGGGGAAGGGGAGGGGGAAGGAGGAGGAGGAGGAGGAGGAGGAGGAGGAGGAAGAAGAAGAAGAAGAAGAAGAAGAAGAAGAAGAAGAAGAAGAAGAAGAAGAAGAAGAAGAAGAAGAAGAAGAAGAAGAAGAAGAAGAAGAAGAAGAAGAAGAAGAAGAAGAAGAAGAAGAAATAAAAATAAAATAGAATAGAATAGTATTAAGAGAGATTTTTTTGGAATAGAAAAACTACATCAGAAAAAAACTAGAACTATTTCTCTAAGTTTTATATTCTTAAGTCATGGCGCGCCAATTTTCTGAATATATCGGAAAAAAACAAGTTGAGCGATCTTAAAAACCAGAAAATCTGGCTTACATTTGCCCCATCCTTGTTCCTCAATGCTGGAGAAAAGAAGATAGGAAGAGGAACAGGAACAGGAAAAGGGTGAGGGAGAGAAGGGGAGGAAGAGGACACAACCTCCTGTTGAGTGTAAAGAAAGTGTTCCTAATGGTAACAGCATTTTAGCAATGGAACTGATGATCCAAGCGGTAGGGCTGGACAAACATCAGTTGAGAATACTTTGCTTATTGCATTGGTAGGCAAACTGGTATCTTCCAATGCTATGATTTTATGATCTATTTGAAACATTGTTCATGTCCCAAACAAGGAGAAGCTTGGAGTGCTATCTGGACACATATCACGATGCTGATCAGATAAATAGTTGGTACTTTCTCAGTTTGCAAACAGTCTGGTCAGTTTGCCTAACTGAGAAAGTACCAACTATTTATCTGGGCTGAAATCCATGGGACTAAGTCTTGATAGGCATGCCATGGTAAAGTAGATGGTGAAGTAGGCCAAATATTTAAAATTGAGGAAGTCTTAAAGAACAAAGCTTATTGAAGAGATAATTTAGTCAGTGGACAGCTGTAAGTTTTCAGCAATGAACTCTTTAAGGGCATTATTGTTCTCCTCCCAATTATTTTATACTGATTTTATTGATACCTCAGTAGTGAAATTCAAAGTATATGGGAACGCAATCCAGGATGTAGAAAACTTTCTCCTATTAAATACATGTGTGTCAGATATGGTACAAGGATACAAAAATTAAAAGATTGATCCTATGGTAGAGAAAAAGGAGCAGGATACAATCTATTTTTCCCCTCCTCGTCTTTTTACACTGCTATTCATTGCAACTATTTTAAAAACCGTAAAAATGGTCCTTAAAATTGATAGTAAGGAAGGATTTTTTTAATCTCATCTATAGATGTGGGTTAATTAATGTTTTCCTTTAGCAATGCTGAATAATGCAAACTTCTCCTGTAATAGTTTTTGTCCTCTTAATCACTGTTTTTGTTTATTTCAAATCTTTAAGAGCATTTTAATGTCTACTTCTGCCTTTATCTTTTCGGCATTTTAAGCATCTGATTATATGTGTGCGGGAAATGCAGAGTTTTGTGAAATAAGTGTTTACTGGGATTACTTGTCTCGGGTTGATTTTAACATGTGAAAACAAGAAGGGTTTTGGCAACAATTTGCTGGGTAGGGGGGAAGAAAGACAGTGTAACATTTTTATTATTATTTTGAGAAGTAAATTTTAATGTAAGTTAACATTCTGAAGTACAGATGAACGTGGGCATTGCTCCAGCAGAGTACTTAAAATAAGGAGCTTCATGATAGCCTTCCTAAACCTTTCATCATGTGAGTTGAGAATTCTGGGAATTAAAGCCAACATCAAGTCTGATGGATATAAGGTTGAATTTGATTGGTGTAAATCTTAATTTAATATGAAGGAGTAACAGCTCCACTACTCCAGCTGATTATGATTATGTGCCGTCAAGTCTGTGTCAACACTTGGATACCATTTAGATCAGAGTGGGCATTTTACCCCTTACGGGTGACATCCAGCCTGCAGGTTGCCCCAGTGAAGTCCCCAGTGATGGTGGACGGAGGCAGCAGTGGGTGGGGCCTCAGCAGTGGGAGGGGACAGGGTTGTGGGCTTCCACAACAGTCCCTCTTTCTCATATGGCCCTTTGGGAAAATTAATTGCCCATTCCTGATTTATATAGAACATTAATAAAGACTTGTGACCGTATGACTGTAATTTTGTTGCTTGAATCCTTAAAATCTATATTGACTGTTTCCTAGTATGATTTGATTGCTTATTGTACCCTATGACTATCATTAAGGCTTGTATCTTACGATTCTTTACTCTTGATGAATGTATCTTTTCTTATATGTACACTAAAAGCATCTGCACCAAGTCAAATTCCTTGTGTGTCCAGTCACACTTGGCCAATAAAGAATTATATTATATTCTATTTCGTTCTGTTCTGTTCTATTCTATTAATATTCTGAAATCTTTTCAGCTCTTCCTCAGAGACATGTTGAATGCTATCCAACCTGAGTTCATCAGAACTATACAGGTAGTCCTCGACTTACAAGAGTTCGTTTAGTGACCGTTCAAAATTACAACAGCAGTGAAAAAAAAGTGACGTATGACCATTTTTCAGACTTACGACCATTGCAGCATCCTCACAGTCATGTGATCAAAATTCGGACGCTCAGAAGTTGGGTTCATATTTATGACGGATGCAATGTCCTAGAGTCATACACAATCAGGGTTTGTGATCTTGGTACAAGCAAGTTCAATGGGGAAGGCAGATGCACTTAACAATCATGTTACTAACTTAACAACTGCAAAGATTCACTTAACAACTGTGGCAAAAAAAGTTGTAAAAATGAGGCAAAACTCAAAGCTTAGCAGCATACATTTTGGCCTTAATTCTGGTCATAAATTGGGGATTATCTGTATTGTCAATCATTTCATATTTATTATCCATGTGGCTTTTCTCAGTAAAAATACAGAAGTAGTTTACTTTCTTTTTTTTACTTTTTTTTCTGCTTTCTTCTATGGCATTGGTGGCTAACCTTTTTCAGCTCCGGTGCCAAAAATTTCTCGCGTGCCAGCACCCAGAAGGCCATGCGTGCTGGATGCTCCCCAACGTCCCCTGCGCATGCATGCTTGATCCCCTCATATATCACGCATCTCTGCACATACACGTGCATCTCCCGTGCACCCACACACCCTGCGCATGTGCACCAGATACCCGGCAATCAGCGCAGTGGAGCTCTTCCAGGCAACCTCTCATGTGCTGGCAAAACTGGCTCTGCGTGCCACTTCCGGCATGCATGCCATAGGTTTGCCAACACGGTTCTGTGCAGTAAACGGTGACGGTGAAGAGACCAAATGCATGCGAGGATTCACTAGGATCACAAATTAATCAAAGCAGTAGAAGGCAGTCCAGAAATAGTGTTAAATTACCCAGGGTGACAAAGCAACGATTAATATGCATTGCGTATAGGAACACAAGGAGATCAGCCTGGCAACTATTGTGTTTCCCATAGACACTTAGGGTTTCAAAAGTTGGACCATGAAATAACTTGGTACGAGAAAGGGGACCAGCTGTCTAAAAGGAGTATAAATCCTTCAATTCCCCACCATCCAAGTCAGAGCTGAAGAAGCTTCTTGGGTGAGAAGTGAAACACCTTCAAAGAAAAATCAGGAAATCCAGTTGTCTCTTGAAAAAAGCACTTTGGGGACTACCTGGATGACTGAGGATCTCCATAAACATTTAGACAAGAGAAAAATCACTCATTTGAGCTGTGGTGTTGAAGAAGGCTCCTGAGCATTCCTTGGACAAAAAAAGTTACAAACAAGCAAATCCTGGAATGTTTAAAACCAGGCATTTTGTTGGAAGGCAGACTCATAAAAGTCCACCTTACTTATTTCAATCATGTCATGTGATCAAGCTCACTGGAAAACACAACCATGCTCAGACCGGTCATCAGTAAAAGGAAACAAGACTGACAAAAAACATGGTGATTAGACATTACCGAAGCCAACACCAGCCATAAATCATTGAAAGAAGCCATTCAAGATCAGAAAATGTGGAGAAAACTGATCTATAGAATTACCAAGAATTGGACTGAATTGAACAGTTATCTTCTACTTCTTCTTTTCTTCTACTTCTTCTTCATCATCATCATCATCTCCCATACAATATGAATTGAAGTCTTTGCCATTGTTCTCTAAATCAGTGGCCCCCAACCTTTTTTGTGCCACGGCCCGGTACCGGCATCACAAAATGATTCGCGGCCCGGTACCAGCATCAGCACACATGGCAAGGCGAGCTGAGCGACTGGCTAGCCAGCCGTTCCCCGCTTCTCCCCGCCACTTTCAACTCCTCCTTTGTACCTTTGTCAATGGACTTTGAGACAGCTTCGGGATGGTCTCTTGGCTTGCCTTGCCTTGGGTGCTGAAAGAAACCTTGCGCCTTAGTTTTGTTCGAAGCCGCACACCCCCTTCAATGAAACTAAGGCGCGAGGATTCCTTCAGGACCCAAACGCCGCTTTCCAACCGGAAAAGCTCACCGGAAGCACTTTCTCATCAAAACAAGATGGTGACACCCAGCAAACTGGCGGCCCGGTAGAAAATGTTCCACGGACTGGTACCGGTCCGGGGCCCGGTGGTTGGGGACCCCTGCTATAAATGACCTTCCACCTTCAATATCTTCCTATATTACTTGTGTCCCATATAAGTCCCACCTTGCTTTAGTTGAACTGGGCCTTAAAGTTAGGTCCCCTGATGGAGTTTATACTCTTGGTATTAATTCCTTCCATTTTTCACTCATCCCTCCCAAGAGCACACCACCATCACCACCATGATGAGGCAGCACAGCTAGACTTGGGGGTTTCCAAGCACCACTATTCAGATATTTCCAAAAACCTTTGCCTTTGGCTCCATCCAATCTGAGAACATCCAGAGTGATCTACAAATTACTTAAGTCATCCCACTATTCATAATCAACTTTAAACTTAAGCTAAGATCCGGAAGCAGAGCAATTCGAAGCATTGGTTAGTAATCTAATGTTAGACTACCCCAAGAACCATACTTTCTCCCAAAATGTACTTTGGCAGAGTAGAAACAGTGTTTTTGGTTCTTGAACATCACCTTGGAGATCATTTTGTTTCACTTTCACTTTCATATAATGGCCGTCAGTATCCCAAGGGTGGGTTTTTTTTCAAAAGGCAACTGGATTTTCTTTGATTTTGCTTGAAGTCATTTTGCTTCCCATCTGAGAAGCTTCTCATCCTCAAGCAAAAACAAAAAAAATCCTGTTGCCTTTTGAAAAACCATCTTTCCTGGTGACCAAGAACCGCCATGGTCATCAGTGCATTAGGATCATCTTAGATCAGCTCAAGAGATGGCACAGAAATCGTGGGAGGCTCTGAACCTTCAAACCATTTGCTACCACAAAGGAATGGAGGTAGTATTTTTTTTTCTGTTTCTTTTCTTTTTCTAATAGTTTGGTTCAAAAAAGGGAAGATCATCAAAAAAGGCATCCTATACACCATAAAGGACCAGACAACTGCATAGATTAATGTTTTATATTTCTTTTGCAATTTTTATTCAGTTTGAGGAGGAGCAATTTGCTTCTGAATTTTCTTTCAAAGGAGAAAAGAATTTTCAGTACAGTTCTCATGGATGGAATATGGTACAGTTGCCAAGGCTTGTGTCTGAAAATCCCTTCTTTTACGATGCAAAGATTTCTCTCTTGGTATGCAGTGTTATTGGCTTTCTAATATTCCATTCAATCCTATAAGCATCACAAGAGAATTCTGACCTTTTCTGTATGGGAAATATGGACAACAATGAGGCTTCAGAAAAATAGAAATGTATAAGATTAGATAGATAGATAGATAGATAGATAGATAGATAGATAGATAGATAGATAGATAGATAGATAGATAGATAGAAGGATGGAAGGAAGGAAGGATGGATAGAGATAGAGATAGAGATAGAGATAGAGATAGAGATAGATGTAGATGTAAATATAGATATAGTTATAGATAAAGATACAGATAGATGTAGATGTAGATGTAGATATAGAGATAGAGATAGATATAGATGAGAGACAGAGAGACAGACAGACAGAGACAGATATAATGGATGGATGATAGGTAGATAGATAGGTAGATAGATAGATAGATAGATAGATCAGAGAGAGAGAGGTGGAGATACAGATAGAGATAGGCTGATAATGTTGGATCACTCATCACTTTTCAGGCTATATCTATAAAATATTTGGGAATTAAATGCAAAGAGGACAATGTTCACTCGTCTTTAGTTTCATGAAGGAAAGATAACATATAAATGAAAAAGAAAAAATGTTACAACTAGCATCAAGATCAAATACGACACTACTGATTTTAAAGCAGGGTGGCCTTCTATAGGAACAACTTCATCTCAAATTCTTCCATCTCAAGTTCAGCTCAAAGTCATTCCCACATACAACACCTATTAGCACTGAAGGACTGCCAAGTCAGAGCAAAATAATGAGGCGCATCAAAAAGTAACAATTAAGATTTGACACTAATTCCCGTTATTAGTTGTATGAGCAAAATATTTATACCAAAATATGTCAGACGCACATGGACAGACATTGATTTAATTAGAGTGTTTGTGTTAACAAAAAATAAAAACAATCTCTTTCATTAGGTCACAAGCAAGGAGATTACTGCCCCCAAACTAGATTACATGTTAATTCTTGATCTATTGTACTTTCTAAAAGGAATAAAAATTTTTAAAAGGCCACAATTCAGAATTTATTGACGATATTTTGCAATCCAATTTAATTTCTTTCATTTCATAAGAAAAATCCACCACTAAAAAATAGGATATATTTTGGGGGTTAAGAAGATTATGTCTTATTTTTAAGGTATGCAACTGAGCTTGTAGATTTTTAAAGCAATGAAACTGGCAATGAATACAGTAGAATAAATCCTGCACCCTGCTATGAGGACTAAATTTGACTCAGTATTTGGCCCTTGAGCCCAAGAGGTATTAAAATGAACTATTGAAATTCTTTTCTATTACATTATTATCACATTTTGAAAATCTTTACTGAACTCAATAGGCTATTCCGTGCAAAAAAAGAGAGAGTTTTGCTTATGACCTTGATAATGAACTGCAGAAATTGTCTGGCTGCAGAAGAGTAATTGTCTATTCTGCAGAGCATTGTACTGATAGAGAATATTTGCAGCTCAGGGTTGAAATGAGAGATGCTTGGTTGTTTTCTTGCAGATGTTTCATTACCCACATTAGGTAACATTATCAATGCTAGTAGAAAGTGGAGTTTGCTCTAATTTATATTCTAGTGGCTTGCCATGTCCAAAAACGCTAGACAATTTGTGAAAGCCAGGCACTGTGACAAATCAGCCATCAACCAACAAATAGACATAAACAACATCTACATACCATTCAAAACAGAAAATCAACAAGCCAAACAGGGAACAAAAAGACCCAAGCACCTCCCCATCAGCAATTAACACCCAGATGAGCATAGATTAACACCAGGATTAACATCAGACCAATAATCAAAAAGTAAACAATACCCCAGTCAAGGAACTGCCAACAAGTTAACAATAAACAGACCAACCACAGGACCTCCAAGACCATTCCCACCACTATTGACAGGGCAAGCCACTAGAATATAAATTGAAAGCGAACCCCACTACCTATTAGCACTGATGATGTTATCTAGTTTGGGTAATGAAATGTCTGCAAGAAAACAACCAAGTTCAGACCACATTAAGGGTGGAGTGTTGTAGATATTTATTTATGCATAGTTTTGTTAGTATGGTCCAACGGTCACATTAAAACAAAGTGGGTGGCAAAAAAATTCCAATAAATAAATAATGATTATGGTATCAAACTAGAAACCAGGCGACCAATTCTAGTTTTGCCTGAATTACAAAGTGAGCTGGGTGACCAGTCCCTCTCAATCAACACCAGGAAAGAGGCAAGGGTAAATCACTTTTGAAAATCTTACCAAGAAAATCTCCAGAAGTCAAAACTAACAAGGCATAATATTTAGATGTATAGGTCACCAAATCAAAAGCAAAAAGACTCAGAGCACACTGTAAAAGCAGTAAGAGTTGTTAACCTAATTTTCTGAAGCTTCTTCTCCGGTAACATTGAACTACAGATCAGGGCATACAAAACCTTCACCAGACCAATTCTCAAATTGGTCACCTGCCTAGAATTGAAGCTCACTTGCCTGGAATCCACACTGTATAACGGACATTAATAAAATTGAGCGAGTCCAGAGGTATTTCACGAGAAGAGTACTCCACTCCTCTGCTCGCAATAGAATACCTTATGCTACCAGGCTTGAAATTTTGGGCTTGGACAAGCTAGAACTATTCTGCCTACGGTCTGATCTAAGCTTAGTACACAAAATTGTCTGCTACAATGTCCTACCAGTCAATGACTACTTCAGCTTCAACCGCAATAATCCACAGGCAAACAATAGATACAAACTCAAAGTAAACCGCTCCAAACTCTATTGCAGAAAATACGACCTCAGCAACCGAGTGGTCAATGCCTGGAACTCACTACCTGACTCTGCTGTTACATCCTCAAAACCGCCAAAACTTTAACCTTAAACTGTCTACCGCGGACCTCGCTCCATTCCTAAGAGGTCTGTAAGGGGGCATGCATAAGTGTACCAATGTACCTACCATCCCTATCCTACTGTTCCCATTTATCCATACTCATTTATTACATATATACTTATACCCGTTTATACTTACATGTTTATACATTATGTTCATACTTATACTTGTTTTCATACATGCTTGACAAACAAACAAATGAAATAAATAAATAAATAATTTTAAGATGGTATACAAAATTAAAGCAGCATTATAAACCACAATGTGGTTGCCAATATTGTTATCTAGCAAGCAGGGGGTTCTATAGTGTGGGGGACAAAGAAAGCCCAAATGGTGTCCATGACCAGAGGACCACAGCTGTCCCAAGACTTTTATGGCCCTCCCCCACTGATTTTATGATCCCAATCCCACATCTCCTTTCCCAGCTAGTAAGAGAATCCTAAGAATCCTATCGCAACATCTCTCTGGGGAACGAATAAACTGCTTTGATCTCACTGGATGTTACAATGAAAAAAATAGCTTTTGCTTTTTAAAAAAAATATGTCTGAAGAAAGATTTTCAATTGGCAAAAAAAAATATGAGTGGGGCAAAAAACCAAATTAAAATTAAGTATTACTTAGTTGCTAATGTTCACGACAACAATTGTCCCTATTTTGTCTGACATAAAATACATGTTCTAGAGGGTTTTTTTTTAAAAAAAGAACACCCTAGAATTAATGGGATTACTCCTATAAAACTGCAATAATGAAGGAAGCACCTGGATTGATAATTTAGCACTGTCTAATGTTGGCAAAAGACTTTATCATAAAAATGAAAGGTTGGAAGACTATTATTAGCAAGAATTGCAAAGAGATTACATGTTGATGTATGCAGTGTAATAAATGTTTTATCTTTAATTTGTGTTTTTACTAACTTGAGCTATGAATGAGGGAAACTTTAAGCAAGCGTTGATTAAATTTGATGTCGGAAACACAATGCCAAAGACAAAAGAAAGCTATTTTTTTTCCCTCAACAAATGCAAGCAATGTTTTTTGAAATTATAGACTCTCCTGCAAACCATAGTAAAGGATTCTAGCATTTTCCAACATAAAATAGAATAGAATTCTTTATTGGCCAAGTGTGATTGTACACACAAGGAATTTGTCTTGGTGCAAATGTTCTCAGTATACATAAAAGAAAAGATACATTCGTCAAGAGTCAAGAATGATAAGGTACAACACTTAATGATAGTCATAGGGTACAATAAACAATCAAATCATACTAGGAAACAATCAATACAGATCGAAGGATTTAAGTGACAAAGTTACAGTCACAAGTGGGAGGGGATGGGTGATAAGGAGTGATGAGAAGGTTAATAGTAGTGCAGACTTTGTAAATAGTTGGACAGTGTTGAGGGAATTATTTGTTTGGCAGAGTGATGGTGTTTGGGAAAAAACTGTTCTTGTGTCTAGTTGTTCTGATGTGCAGTGATCTATAGGGTTGTTTTGAGGAAAGGAGTTGAAATGGTTTACGTCCAGGATGTGAATAAATATTTTCACAGCCCTCTTTTTGACTCGTGCTGTATGCAGGTCCTTGGTGGTAGGCAGGTTGGTAGTAATTGTTTTTTCTGCAGTCCTAATTACTCTCTGAAGTCTGTGTCTGTCCTGTTGGGTTGCAGAACCAAACCAGACAGCTATAGAGGTGCAGATGACAGACTCAATCATTCCTCTGTAGAACTGAATCAGGAGCTCCTTGGGCAGTTTGAGCTTTCTGAATTGGCACAGAAAGAACATTCTTTGTTGTGCTTTTTTGATGACATTTTTGATGTTAGGCGTCCATTTTAGGTCATGCATTCTCCAACATGTCCTTCAAAATTGAATAGAAGGTGAAATCTCAACAAATTTACCAGCTCATATAATCTATTCTAAAATGTGGAACTTGCTTTCACGTGACCAAATTTGAATTCTATTCATATCCACATTTAATTTAGGAGTAACCCCCTTATACTTTAATTTGAAAAACACTGTTTCAAAAGAACCAGATACATCTTTCTCATCATGAGGGATTAGACACACAATTTTATAAACAAAAACAATATTATATTTTTTTTCAGGAAGATGATTTCTGTTATCAACCTTCATCTTCTTACTCCAGCAAAACTGTGTAATGTGGCTGTGTATTTAAATTAACTGGAGCAAAATCAGCCTATTTCTCATTTACTATAAAGCTACCAAAAATTGTCCAATGCTGTTTTTTTGATGTAATGGTATTAGCAAATCACAACCTGTATTTCTGACCTCATTTGTATGACTCATTAAGCCATGTTAATCCTAGCATGACATTACAAACAGGATCATTGGCTAAGTTAAAAGAAGGGCACTTTAATCATAATTTGTATTCTTGGTTTGTTGTGGTCTTACTTGATCTGCCATGGTTTCCTGAGTCACAGAACCTGAAATTTTTACAACAGAAATTTGCTGTCTCTGCTCTTTTCCTGGACCCATGGGAATTATTTTTTTTTTAAATCTAGGATCTGGTAGGAAAATCACTTCAATAAAAAAGGGAGAAATAGTGAAACACAATGTCTGTCCAATCAAAGCTTGTTGGGACATACAAATCTCTATGAACAAATGAATAAACCAGGTAGATGGTTAACATATAAATTGAGAAAGGAGAAAGAATCAAGGAAAATATTGCAATTAATAGATGACCAAGGCCAAGTTTGCTATGGTAGTAAAGAGAAGAAGGAAATCATTCAAGACTATTATGGGACAGTATACATACAAGAGAATACTGATGAGGAAAGACTTAAACAGTATTTACAGAATGCTAATTTACCCCATGTTAGATCGGGTAGATCGGTTCCATTGAGACACGAGACCAAAGTGAACAGTCAGCTCTTTATTGAGTATACAGTTCTGTACAAAACCTGCGCTCGCGGTGGCTCTTCATATAGAGCTAGCGCGCAGTTCGGCGGCCAATGACAGCACTTTGAATCTCCCATGATCAGCTCGGCCAATTGTGGTAGATTCTTAGCGCGCCAATCACAGACACTTAGTTGGCCAATCAGGTTGTGGTCCATGAGGACCAATCAGAATTTAGGATTTGGAGAATGTTAATATAGAACACCCCTCCCCTCTTGGTTTCTCCCGATGGAGCGTGGTGACGTAGTCGCGCAGGTAGGCGGGGCTTCGTACTTGCCTAGTTGACTTGCACGTTTCAGTAGGTGTCTTGTCGTCGACCGGTTCGGACGGACTCTGCGTCGCTCTCAAATTCCTCGATGGAACCGCCTGGAATGGTGAACCAGGCCCATTGCTGCAACTCCCACCCAGTCTACCTGGGTCGGTCGAGTTGTCGGCTCCGCCATTCCCATCTGGTCTCTTCAGGCTGGTTGAGCTGGCTCGGCTGCTCCTTCCAGGTGAAGCTCCCATCTGCAACGGTTCAAGGTCTACCGGTGAGTATGGCTGCTTTATTGTTTGGGTTTGGCTTGTTTTGGTTGTGGGGATGTTCTGCTTGTGTTTTAGTTCTTTCCTCTTCCCCTTGTCTGGCGTTTGGGGTTTCCTCCCCCCTCTGGTTTCTTCATTAGTGATTGTTTGTGGGTGGTGGTGGTTGCCCAGTGGCTGGTCTCTGCGTGTCTCTCCAGTGATGGGCCCATCTCGATGGCTGCCGGGCAGTCTGCCCTGTTCGATTGCCGCATCCGGGCCACCAACTTGTGGGTAGCCTTGGCCGCGGTTGCTTCTGCGGCGGTGTCAGCGACGGAGATATCGCCCTTGGCCATCAGCCTGCTCTGTAGGACGGATTCTCTGAGTCCGAGGATGACTCGGTCTTGCAGAGCTTCGTCCAGATCGGTGAACCCGCAGAGGCCTCCGAGGTCCCTCAGCTCAGCCACAAAGTCACTGATGCCCTCGCCCTCGTGCTGGTCCCATCAGTAGAACTCATGCCGTCGGATGAGGGTGGGCACGGCAGGGGCATAGTGGTTCTGCAGGATGGGTTCAAGATCGGCCCAGACCATTTCCTTTACATCCGCGGGCTTTGCCAGGGCCTTGGCCATCTTGAACACTGCGGGCCCACAGTGTGTCAGGAATATTGCCCATTTCCTTTGCCCATTGGAATCCTTGAGGTTGCTGCATTCCAGGAACATCTGGAACCAGTTGGTGTAGGACTCCCAGTCCTCAGTGGTCGTGTTGAAGGGTGGGGGTGGCAAGGTGCTGCTGGCCATCTTGGTGGATGTTTCGCGCCGTTTGCCACGTGCTTGGTTGGTCTCTTTGTCTCACAATCCCACCCTCGTCGCCAGTGTTAGATCAGATAGATCGGTTCCATTGAGACGCGAGACCACAGTGAACAGTCAGCTCTTTATTGAGTATACAGTTCTGTACAAAACCTGCGCTCACGGTGACTCTTCATATAGCGCTAGCGTGCGGCTCAGCAGCCAATGACAGCGCTGTGAATCTCCTGCGATTCTTAGCACGCCAATCACGGCCGCTTAGTCGGTCAATCAGGTTGCAGTCCATGAGGACCAATCAGAATTTAGGATTTGGAGAATGTTAATATAGAACACCTCAGAGATTGAAACAATGTTAGAAAGCAATATAACGATGATGGAGTTAACTGAAGCACTTAAGAAGCAAAATAATGGAAGGCACCAGGCACAGATGGACTTCCAGCAGAATTTTACAAAACATTACAAGAATCATTGAATCTTCCATTGTTAGAAGTGATGGATGAAGTTATGTTAAAGAAGAGGATACCTAAATCATGGTCAGAAGCTTACATCATGCTTGTTCCAAAAGAGGAGACCGATCCATTTCAAATCAAAAACTATAGACCTATTTCCCTATTGAAAATTCAGGTTACGAATAAGATCAAGTACTTGGGGATATACTTGACAGCAAGAGGCAGTACACTAAAAGAGAATAATTATATCAAACTTAAACAGCAGATAGCGCTAGATTTGGCGAAATGGGGAAATTTACAACTGTCATTAATAGGGAGAATATCAACAATCAAGATGAATATATTACCCAGAATTTTATATTTGTTTCCAACAATTCCAATTAGGCTTGGAAAAGACTACTTTGAAGATTTAAATAAACTTGTGTTGAAATATATACGGCAAGGTAAGAAAGCGAGAATAAAGTTAAAACTTTTGCCAGATGCTAGAATAAAAGGAGGATTTGGTTTGCCTAACTGGGAGTTGTATTACCAAGCTACAAATATGATGTGGGTTAAGGAATGGATAACACTAAGAAATACTAGACTGTTGACATTAGAAGGACATGATTTGTTGTTGGGGTGGCATGCTTTTCTATGGTATAAAGGAACTGAAACAAACATCTTTTAGAAGACATTATATACGGGAGTCTCTGTGGTTAAACTGGGAGAAGATTAAAAGACAATGTTATTTGAAAATTCCAGTCTGGCTATCGACTATTGAAGCATTTTCTTATCCTATAATATACAAAAAGGAACAAACGGTTAGATATGGTGAAATACTGAATGAAAAGGGTGAACTTAAATCTATACAAAAACTAGAGGAACAAGGTATAATGGTGATTTGGTTTTCATATGCGCAAATACATTCAAGGTATGATAAAGATTCTAAAACAGAAGGTTTCTATGATAAACTGACTGACTTAGATAAGATTTTGACAGGTACTGATGAAAAGGTGATTAAAAAATTGTATGGATACTTATTAGAAATTAAACTAGAAGAACAAGTTAAAGAAACTATGATTGCTTGGGAGAAGAATTTTGGATATGGGATTGATTTAGAGAAATGGTGAAAATTGTGGTCTCAAAATTATAAAATGACAATGTCAACAGCATATAAAGAAAATTTGTATAAGATGTTTTACAGGTGCCACTTTCCCCCGACAAGAATAGCAAGAATGTTCAAGAATAAATCTGAAAAATGTTGGAAATGTCAACAGACACCTGGCTCATATTACCATATGTGGTGGACTTGGGTGGATGCTAAAAAATACTGGACTAAGATCTACCCGTGGTTGGAAAAAATGACAAAAAAACATATAGATTTGAAACCAGAGATATTTTTATTGAAAATTTTACCTGAAATATATAGTAAAGACTTGAAATAGCTGATTGTAAATGTATTAACAGCGGCTAGGATTGTATTTGCTAAAAACTGGAAAAATGAGAAAACACAATCACAGGAGGAAATCATTAAGAAAATATTGGAATGTGCTGAAATGAGTAGATTGACATTTGAAATTAGAGAACAAGAGGATAAACAATTTTATAAAATTTGGGATCTATTCTATCAATGGTTAGACAATAAAATGTAGTAATGAAATATGTAGACTTTTAGAAAATAATAAATACATAAAGATGTATTCTTTTCTTTTTATATCTTCAAAATGATTCTAGGATAGATTTGGGATGATAATATGAACTGTCATAAAACAAATTAAGTAAAATATGATTATTTCGTAAAACATGAATGAATAAAAGTATAGCCAAATGATTGATTAATAATGATATTAATGTATTTAATATTTGATTGAAAATACGAGATTATATACAGTGTAATTGTAATTGAAGACTACGAAATGGAAGCACAAAACAATTTGTAAACCAACCAGCACACTGTATGCATATATAGAGATGATGACTTGATGTTTTTATTTTTGTTTGTTTATGTTTGTTTTAAAAACCAATAAAAATTAAAAAAACAACAACAAATATTTCCTGGAGCACTTCCTGTGTCTTGACACATTCACTGCTTCACGATAGGTTTTTTTATCCATAGTTAGTTTAACCATAGACAGGTGTGTCATATGGTCATATAGTCACATTGTCAGGGTTCCCAGTAACATACCCACAGGAAACAAAACTCTGAGGCATATTGGCACAGGCTGGTGAAAACCAACTCTAAACATTCCCGCAGTTTTCACCCAATTAAATATAGACGTTTTTCACTTTCTCAAAACAACCAGTCACATCATCCAATCACGATACAGTCCAGTTGCTAGGTGACCTCAGTCCCCACCTCCTTCCAAGTACCTGCTGGAATGTCCTTGGTCCCTAAGAGAAAATATTTAGTTTTGACTACAAGCCTATCTCTATTCCCCACTCCCTATCCCTTAGCTCCAGTTGTGGCAGCCCTGAAGCCTCAAAATAGTCAGGTCAGCTTCAGGGTTGAGACACACTTTATGTATCTTAGGTGAAAAGGTACATCTTACACCTATTAAGTGTACATAATCCTCAATCCACAACCACAATTGGAATTGGAAATCCAGTCATAAATTGTTACAGTCATAAGTCAAGGCGCCCATGTGACCAGAATTGTTCTTTTATGTGGTGGTTGTTCAACAAATGCTGCAGTCATAAGTGCAAAACCCATTCATTCCAATGGTTGTTTTTTTTTTGCTAGAAATTGGCAAAAACCCAAAATGTCATAAATCAGTTCAATGATCATGGAACGCCACAACTGATCATTAACATGATTGGTTGCCAAGCACCTGACATGCAGTCACATAACCATGGGGGAGGGGGAGCACAACCATTTATGACAGCCATTACATCCTTTCTGTTAGATCTGGGAGGATGGTTCAAGAATGGAGGCAAGACTCAGATAACAACAACAGCTCTTTATTAGTGACTTCAGATCTGAGCGAAGAATCCCAGCCGCAGCAGCCCCTTATATAGGGCTGGCTGCGACTAGGCAGCCAATGAAGGCGATTTGAGTTTGCCGCTCTTGGCTCGGCCAATCGCGGCAGCCCGTTTACTAGCCAGTCAGATCAGTCTGCAGTGACCAATCACGATCTGCTATTCATGGGCCAATCAGAGTTGCAGGCTTTCGAGCCTGCTAGTCCGGAACACTTTCCGTAGCCATGATAAATGCGAATTGTCATAAGTCAAGGGCTACTTTTAAGCTTTCAATTCTAGTATAGATTGGGAAGAATATGTCTTCAACAAAGGTTGGTCCACTTCCATCTATTTTTTTCCAAACTCCACAACATAGCATCAATCCTTTTTATAAAGTTTTGATTAGGAATTGGAGGTAAGGGGACAAAAAAAAGGTCGATTAGACTCATAAAAGGAAAGCATTCCGTTGCCATTCTAACGCCTTGCCTTTCAGCATGAGATGAAATATCCCTGCACATAATTGTCTGTGTACGGAGAAGGATTTCACTGGCATTGCTATTTATGGTAGTATAGTGGAGAGTTTCCCCCTCCCTCCAAATATTGATGGATACTTTGGGGAGGAGGGGTTCATCCTACATTCAGTGATAAAACTGGAAGCTGTTGAAAACCAAGAAATTATCAGTAAATGCCCTGTCTTCGGCCTTTACTGTTGAAAAACAGTGATACATTTTAAAAGCACAAGCTTTTTCAGGCCAGCTGTTCTATTTAGTCTTTGATTGCATGGACAATCAGTAGAGGGAACGCTAATATGAAAATTATGCCACCTGTGTCATAACGCCGTTGCCCCAACTACCTTTGGCAATTGCAATTGGGAAATGCAAATTACATGATGATAGCGTATATACACTGATGACATCATGTACTGATGACATCATGCACGTGATGTCACTCCCCTTCCCCACACACATTCAGTTTGTTAGATATCCCAGAGGCCAACTTCAAAAAGTAAACGAAGCAAAGACAAACAATGATCAGATTCTGACTCACACCCTAGCTGACCTGTCTAAAGGTTAAACTAATGAAAATAATTAAATATTGTTACTACAATGCTGCCCATGCATTTATTACTTTGTTCTTCCTGCCATATTGAACATTATTATTCATCAGTGAAATTTGGTGGGGTTTGGTGCCTCTGAGAGCTGCCCACTCTCTTGGGGTACAACTTGAGCATCCCAGCTACAGCTTTCCATATGGTTTTCTGTTTGGCATCAGATCTAGGAGCGCAACTTCAATGTTTCTTGCAATGTCTAAGACTAGGTAAATATGTGGCATCCCTTAATGGCAGCATTGGCAAAGGAAAGCATTCTTTGAGCTGCGGGAAAAAACAATTGCTACCAACCTGCCTTCCATCGAAGAATTGTACACTGCACAAGTCAAAAAGTGGGCTCTGAAAATATCTACAGACCCCTAACATCCTGGACATAAAATTGTTTCAACTTCTACCCTCAAAACAACGATATAGGGCACTGCACACCAGTACAACGAGACACAAGGACAGTTTTTTCCCAAATGCCATCACTCTGCTAAACAAATAATTCTTTCAACACTATCAATTTATATACTAAGACTGTATTACTATTATTCTTCTCATCCTTCTTAGTATCTATCTCTTCCCACTTATGACTATGACGGTGTTGCTTGTATCTTTATGATTTATATAGTTTTATTTGTTTCCTAGTATGATTTGATTGCTTATTAGTAACCTATGATTATCACTGAGTGTTGTATCTTATGATTTTTGATGAATGTACTGTATTTTATTTGTTTCTTAATGTACACTGAGAGCATATGCACCAAAGACAAATTGCTTGTATGTCCAATCACATTTGGCCAATAAAGAATTTTATTCTATTCTATTCTTATCCTATCCCATCCTCTTCTTCTCTTCTCTTCTCTTCTCTTCTCTTCTCTTCTCTTCTCTTCTCTTCTCTTCTCTTCTCTTCTCTTCTCTTCTCTTCTATTCTATTCTATTCTATTCTATTCCATGAATCAGAAGACTAGGATATGATTCATACAAAGCTCCTCACTTTTTTATTCCAGCCTGATCCAACTTTACCCTGAAGTGACAATGTCTGCCACCACAGTTGTACTGGTGCCAGGGGCAAAACTGAAACTGGAGGAAATGGATGTGGTCATCCATGGTTGAGTCTAATAATTCCTTCAAGAGTTAGTAATGAGAGGAACTGAAGCCAAGGCTGAATTACAAGCTTCATCCGAATGTATGAAAGTGATGACACTTCTGAAATGGGATATGAGCCGAGGAGACCAGGTGAACACAGGGGGCAGAATAATGCCATCGTCAAATTCTGATATCTGGTTTAAGACAATCATTAGTTCCGCTTCCTAAAAATTTTGGCTGCCTCTAAATGTGTTGGCTGATCTAACTGGGAACTCTGAATGAGCCGGGGATTTCAATGTTTCTGGAGAGCATCAGGTTAGGGAGTTCGGGCCCCAGCTGGACCCTGGGATCTGGAGGCTTAAACATACAGCACAGAAGTGGAAACCCGAGGCAATAGTGAGCTCTTCGGTGGTGGTATTCAGTTGGTTCGCACCGGTTCATGAGAACTGATAGCAAAGATTTGGCATAAGTCACCCAACCCAGTGGCCCCCAACCTTTTTTGAACCAGGGACCAGTTTCACGATTATTTATTCTTCCACGGACCGGTACCTGAGTAACGCGAGACTCCACCACCATCGGGACAGCTCTTTATTTGAAGCCACCCTGCCCCCTTTGATGAAACTAAGGCACGAGCACCCAAACACCACTTTCCAACAGAAAACCCAGAAGCAACCGAAAACCCGGAAGCGCCATTGAAACAAGATGGCGGTGCCCAAGCTTTGCGGCCCGGTAAAAAATGATCCATGGACCGGTACCGGTCCAGGGACCAGTGGTTGGGGACCCCTGGCCCAACCGGTAGTAACTTCTGGCTGATCATGCTCCTGACCCGGTCACCTCACCCTACCCAGTCAGCCCTTATTGAGCAAGCACAACATCGCACGCATGCCCGACATTGCTGACTGTGTTCTTCCCTACCCAGTCACTCCATTTCTGGTTTGTTCCCCTCTCAACAATCAGTGGTTCCTATGATCAGCTATGCTGGGATTCCCCTCGCTGTCTTACTGCTTCATCCAGGAGGCTTCCCTGAGGCCTAGGAGGCCCCAAAATGGAGTGCAGGGGGGTGCTTTGTGCTCAGTATTTTTTTCCTTCCTGAGCCCCAGGGAAGCCTTCTGGGAGCAAAAACGCCCCCCAAGAGGCTTGCCTGAAACCCAGGAGCAGGGGTGGGATTCTACCGGTTCTGTCCACTTCTGTAGAACCAGTTGCTCTGAAAAGCAGTAAACAGAAAGCATACATAGAACCAGTTCTATGCCTGCTGCTGTTTTGGCCCACCTGCCTGCCCGGGCTCTTACCTGACATTTATTTCCTGCCTTTTCAACCACATCTGCTTTGCATGCCACAGCTGCGGTTGAAAAAGTAGGAAAAAGGGCTTTTCAACCACTGCGCACCCGTGCACAGCGCTGCTCAGCTGTCCAGGCAGTTAGCTGACGACAGTATACATGCACGCAAAATGTAAAATCACCAAACCAATAGTTACACTGGACAGATCCCACCCCTGCCCAGGAGGCCCCCCAAAAAGGGGATGGTGTAAAAAAAAAGCCATGCCCACTCAGTCACATGGCCACGCCACCTAGCCATGCCCACCTAGCCATGCCCACAGAACTAGTAGTTAAGAATTTGAATCCAACCATGGGACCTCTTCCATTGTTACCCTCATCTTCAGAAGCACAGAAATAGCAAACAAGACAGAGAATGCCATATAAGCAATTACTGCTTTGCTGAACAGGTCGGTAGAATATCAACCGCAAGAAATGTACCCAGGAAGATATAACCATACTGATCTTTCTCCAGGGAATCGTGGGACCTGTAATGCTACAGGCGGGGTGGGTATCTTTCTGTTGTAAGCTGCCCTAGCCAAATATGATGATCGGGGCAAAGAAAGGGAGCGGTATGAGGGAGAAAAGCCACAAACATTTCTCCTAGGTTTGATTCTATTTAATCATGCAGGCAGTTAAAATCCAAACTAAATTATTTAACTTCAGTTAAATAATCCAAAGTATTCATGATCAGCATATTGATCTGTGGATCAAGTTTGCACCACAAATTCTAGTGTTTTAACCAAGCCTCCAGTTTAACATATGCAATACGTCTCTGAGCTATAGAGGCAGGCACTGATTTTTCACTCCAAATACAAGTAGGAAATAACAAACCACTTTAATTTTCCAAGGGCTTTCTCACCTTAACTGTACTGGTGTCTGATTGATGATTGTCCCCATTAAGGCCTGGAAGAATACAACTTCATTTCATTTACTAACAGGCAGTGGCTGGATACTGATGAATTAGAGCAAACCAGCACCAAAACTATGTATAATTATTTGATAGCTCATTCACTTATTTATGAGATGGCCAATTGTGCATTATTCCTGATAGCACTACCTAGCAACCCTTACCAAGGGCTATGCAGGCTGACATTGCTGAAAAGGGTGATCCCAAAATATCTGGAGAATTTCTGGTTCTAATGGTGTTAGTGAATTGTGCAAAGCGAGCTCTCCCCCTCCCATATTATTGCAACTTTGTCCAATCTAACAGCCTTTGGGACATCATAAATTTAAGCTCCACAATCTCAGTGGTAGAAAACCTGTGGTCTTCCACATACTGGCCCCCTGCCCTTGAGCTTTGCCCCATTTTACAACCTTTCTTGCCACAGTTGTTAAGTGAATCACTGCAATTGTTAAGTCAGTAACACCATTGTTAAGTGAACCTGGCTTCCCCGTTGACTTTGCTTGTCCGAAGGTCGCAAGAGGGGATCAGATGACCCCAGGACACTGCAACCATCATAAATATGAATTGGTTGCCAAGCAGCTGAATTTTGATCGTGTGTCATAAGAATGCTGCAATAATTGTGTGAAAAACAGTCATGTCACTATTTTCAGTGCTGTCGTAACTTCAATGGTCACTAGGCACTCAACTGTACGTTAAGGACTACGTGCATGTTTGTTTTTCATGAGAATAAAAGATAGCAAGTTTCCATAGCTCTCTGGCTTGCATTTTAGCATCTCAACGAAGCCCAGTCACTAAACAAGTGATTATAAGTTGAAGACTTCTACCTCTACCTTCCTTTTCAATGCCACCTTGAAATAGTGAGAACGGTTGAGACTTGCATTTCTGCTTTGAGCTGGTTCAGTAGGAGCTTCTTGTTTCCCCAGGTATCATGATGTCATGGTGCAGCTTTTGTCAGCTGATGTCATCGGCAGGTTGGCTTCCAAAAGAAGTGAGCTCCGAGCCAAAAATTCAGCAGCTGATTCAACAGTGCAGATGGCTACAACAAAAAGATAATTTTAGAGCTCTCCAAACAATTCAGCTTGTATAACTCTTTTAAAATTCCTATCTGTTTTTAAAATAGGCAGCAACTAATTTGGGTGATAATTCATCATGTTGGCCCTTCAAAATGAAAAATATCAAAGTAATTAATCAATGTGATGTGCCAATGAGTCTCTTTAAAAGCTATAACAGTTTGACAAAGTGGAGAGAGAGAGAGAGAGAAGGAGGGAGGGGAAGAGGAAGAGGGAGGGAGAGAAAGAGAGAGAGAGAGAGAAAGAGAGAGAGAGAGAGAAAGAGAGAGAGAGAGAGAAAGATCAAACCACAGTAATATCAGCAAGCACTTATCAGTCTTTTATGGAGCCTGTAATACTCCTTCCCCTCAATATTTTAAATAATATTGATCTTTCTCATTCCCTCAATATCAGAAATTCAGAAATTGCCCTAACTTGAATTAAATTTAAGCCCTTGAGAAATTCAACGATGTCAACCTGACAGGGGGGAAAAAAAACCTTCTATATAAAGAATTCCCATTAGCTGGACAGTATTTCTTGACAATAAAAGGTTAGAAAATTTGATCCGACTACTTTGTTCAGCCAAGGAGAAAAAGATTAATATCCCTGACTGGTGAAAGTATGACTGCTTAGAGATAATTTTTCTTTATCTAAGCTTTCATCCAGTCCTTTTTCAATACTAATGATATAGTGATGTAATATTCAGATCATGAAACATTTTTTAGTAAAAGCCATTACATGCTTGTAGCCTAAATTCACCGGTTAGCACTGGGTTAAAGTAATGAGATTTGGTGTCCAGTCCTGCTCTACTAGAATATAATTCATGTGTACATAAATATACACACTCGTTAAAATATTGGGAGAAAGTTTACCCCAAAAAAACTGAGTTACAAACATCATGTTCCACTAAAACGGAAGCAATAGAATTTAAATGCATCATTAAGCATTTGAAGTCTCGGGGCTCTCAATTTAAATGGAGCTTAACAAAAATCCAACATTTTTCCCTCTGTTTTTAGATAGGTTGTTATATGTGTTGCCTGCATATGAAAACCCCAATCCCAATAGTGTACACTCCTGGTCTTCCTTCCAACTCCACCTGGATAAACAGGTTATCAACTTGTTCAGGCAGAATGGGAAAAAAATATAGATTATTTAACTCTAGCATGTAGGAAAATTTAACAACTTATTTGCTAGAGTAGAATAGAATAGAGTAGAATAGAATAGAATAGAATAGAATAGAATAGAATAGAATAGAATTCTTTATTGGCCAAATGTGAGTGGACACACAATTTGCCTTGGTGCAAATGCTCTCAGTGTACATAAAAGAAAAGATACATTCATCAAGAGTCAAGAATCATCAGGTATAACACTTAATAATAGCCATAGGGTACAATCAGCAATCAAATCACACTAGGAAACAATCAATATAGATCGTAAGGATACAAGCGACAAAGTTACAGTCATACAGTCATATGTGGGAGGGGATGGGTGATAAGAAGTGATGAGAAGATTAATAGTTAAGCTAAAAAAAATTTGGAGAGTGCAAATATGATTCAAAGCAGAATAAGACTAGTTTGATGTACAGTATAAACCAGTATTTTTCAAACGTGGCAACTTTAAGATGCATGGACTTTAACTCCCAGAATTCCCTATCGGCTTTGCTTTCTGTTTGGAATCCTGGGAGAAAGTTTAACACATCTAGAGTGTGTTAAAACATCTTGAGTGTGAAAACCTGGCTAAGAATCATGACATCATGCTTGTTCATTAGAATATTTTGCAGTGTTTGGTCGGATCCAGAGAATATAAAAGGTATCTATGGTAGGGGGAGTTCAAGAGGAAGTAATGCCTTACTTTACTCAGGGTTGGGAGAGACCAAGCAGGAATGGCTTGGATCAGAATGGGTCCTCACCTAATGACAGGTGGGAATTCATTAACTATGGCAACACGGACTGTTGGAATTGTCATCGTTCAGTGGTATAGTTGTTTGACATTGTGATTTATGAACACATCTCTTAAGCAACAGAAATTCAAATCCTAAGAACTATCAGCATCCTTTATTTGTGTTATTTATGTCATTTGTGTTATTATTTATATCAAGTGAGGTATTAATACCTCACTTGATAAATAAAGCCTTAGTAAAACCACACCTAGAGTATTGCATCCAGTTTTGTTCACCACATTAAAAAAGATGTTGAGACTCTAGAAAGAGTTCAGAGAAGAGCAACCAGGATGATTAGGGGACTGGAGGCTAAAGCATACAACGAACGATTGCAGGAACTGGGCTTGGCTAGTCTAGTAAAGAGAAGGACCAGGGGAGATATGATAGCGGCCTTCCAATATTTGAGGGGCTGCCGCAGAGAGGAAGGGGTCAAACTATTTTCTATAGCACCCGAAGACCAGACAAGGAATAATGGATGGAAACTGACTGATCCAGGAGAGATTCAACCTGGAAATAAGGAGAAACTTTCTGACACTGAGAACAATCAACCAATGGAACAGCTTGCCCTCAGAAGTTGTGGGAGCACCATCACTTGAGACTTTTAAGAAGAGAATGGACTGCCATTTGTCAGAAATGGTGTAGGGTCACCCGCTTGGGCGGGGATGGGGTTGGAATATATATATATATAAATATATATATATATATATATATATATATATATATATATATATATACACACATATATACATATACACATATACACATATACATATACATACATACATGGCATTCAGCTTTGTTCGGGTATTTTCCCACGTCATTGTAGTTGTGCTTTTAAAGTTGTAGCAACGTTTCGCAGAATCTCATCTGCCATCATCAGGCTTCTGTATATATTTGTATATATATATATTTGTTTTCTTAAGTTTTCGCAGGTACTTACATGTATGGTATTCAGCTTTGTTTGAGTATTTTCCCACATCATTATAGTTGTGCTTTTAAAGTTGTAGCAACATTTCGGCAGAACCTCATCTGCATCATCAGGCTTCTGTATTGTGTTCGTCTGTGAGTCAGACTTTTACAGTTGTTTCAGTTTTAAATTTGGGGCTAGCCTACTGCTGTGCCAGAATGGTTTTTTCTTCATCCTGATTGGTTGGGAATCTTGGTCTGTGTTTATTGGTCTTGGAGTTTGCTGTGTTCTGCTTGATTGGTGTTTCTAATATCTTCTGTCTGTTTTGTGGCACTTTTTTTGTCTTGATTGGCTGGCAACATTGTGTTTCCTGTATTGGAGGCTTTTAGTGCAGCTTGGCTCTGAGTAAATGGACGGCTATCATTTATTAGGAAGCTAGGTTTCATCTGGGTGCCTGGTTGGGATGTGTTTGAGCTGGAGGTATCAGCGGGGATCTGTTTGTGCCCAGGTGTTTGCCTGGCTTGTGGTATGGAGATTTTTTTGTTTGTGAGTGCAGGCTTTCAAATAATTGACAGTCTGGTTGAATCATCTCTTCTATTCATGCTTTCAGGTCTTTTTTCAATCTCCATGGCTTCTCTGATAATTCTGTGGCTGGGGTTTTCTATAGTGGCTAGGGTTTTGATGCCATTGAAGTCGATGCTATGACCTGTGGCTTTCATGTGTTGGACTAGTGAGGAAGTGTGTTCCAGCATTTTTACTGCATTTTTGTGTTCATCCAGGCGGGTACTTATTCTTCTATTGGTCTGTCCAATGTATGTGGCAGGGCATGATGAACAGGGGACTTCATATATGCCTTGGTTTTCCAGGTCAATTTTATCTTTCTTAGGATGGCTGCTATTTTTCTGTCTGTTTTGAAGGCAGTCTTGATGTGATGCCTGTGTAGTATCTTACTGATTTTGTCTGTAGTACCTCTTATGTAGGGCAGGACAGTTGTTCCATAGGTCTGTTCATCTTCTAGGTTTCCATTATGTCTCGGTATGTTTTTGTGGATCAAGCCGGTGATTTTGCTTTTGTGGAAGCTGTTAGCTGTCAGTACTTTAGTCAGGGTGCATAGTTCAGTCTTTATGTGTGTCTTGTCTGCCAGGCGTTTGATTCTAGCAATTAGTGTTTTGGCCACGGAATTTATCTGTGCTGGGTGGTGGTGGGATTGGGCGTTGAGGTAGCGGTTGGTGTGTGTTTTCTTCTGGTATATGGTGTGTCCTAGAGTGCCATCTGTTTTTTTGTAGATTAGTACATCTAGGAATGGTAGTTATTTGTTTGTTTCTGTTTCCATGGTGAACTTGATTTTGGGGTGTGTGCTGTTTAGGTGTGTTAGGAAATTGTTTAGGTTTTCTTTTCCATGGGGCCAAATCACAAATGTGTCATTGATGTATCTTAACCATGGTTTGGGTTTGTGGGTGGCATTAGCTAGGGCTCTGGATTTGAATTCTTCCATGAACAGGTTTGCAATGACAGGTGACAGTGGTGATCCCATAGGGGCTCCTTCAATTTGCTTGTATCTTTGTCCTTTGTATATGAAATATGTGTTGGTTAAGCAGTGTTCTGCTAGTTCCATCAGGTGTTTAGCTGGTTGGTATTTATTTTGGATAATTTCAAGAGTTTCTTTTATCAGGACTTGAGTGAATAGTGACACCACATCCAAACTTACAAGCAGATCTTCTTGTTCCATGTGTAGATCTTTGATCATTTCCAAAAGTGGTATGAGTTTTGTACATATGAAGCTGCTGCTTCAGCATGGGGCTGTAGCTGCTTTGCGAAGTGTTTAGCTAAGTTTTGTAGTGGTGCTCCTCTGGAGCTGACTATGGGTCTGAGAGGTATGCCTTCTTTGTGTATTTTTGGGAGGCCGTATAGTTTGGGGCATCTGGAAGATTTTTCTTTTGGGATGATCATTTGTTGGATCTCTTTGCTCATGTGGCTGGTTATAATTTTCTTCTTGGTTATTTTTTCCAGATATGTGGTTGGGTCCATGTTTATGGGTTTGTATATGGAGTCTTGGAGTAGGTCTGTCAATTTTGTTTTGTAGTCTTTTCTATCCATTACTACTGTGGCATTACCTTTATCTGCTGGAAGTATGATTATGCTGCTGTCGTTCTTTAAGGCTCTCAGGGCTTTTAGTTCCTCTTTGTGCAAGTTGCTTTTGGGTGGTTTGCTTCTGCATAGGATGTTAGTAACTCGGTGTCTTATTCTATCAGTTTCATCTGTATTTAATTTAGTTAGGCTGGATTCTACTGCACATATGATGGATTCTGTGGGGATTTTGGGGGGTGCTATAGCATAATTGAATCCTTTGGTTAGGACATCTATTTCTGTTTTGGTGAGTTCTCTGTTGGAAATGTTATGTACTAATTGTTTCAGGTGTTGTGAGTTGTTGGGGGCTTTCTTATCATGTTCTAATTTCTTTAGTTTCTTCAAGAGTTTGTCATTTTTGTAAGTGGTTTCAGTTTCAGCCTTCCAAGTTGTAATTTGTTTTATCTTGTCCCAAAGTAGAGGGTGGATTTTGCTGCTCAATATATATATTGCTTGTCTGTGTGTATTGTCAAGTTAGTCTTGATTTCTGGCAGGATAATGGCATGATTTTGGAAGGGTTTTCCCATTGCCTTCTTAGAGATTAGAGACAATGATTGTCCAAGCACACCCAGCTGCCTTTATCTCTTGAAGGAGAACTAGAAATCACAGGCTCCTAGTTTCTAACCTGGTGTCTTAATCACTATACCAAGCTGTAACAATAACAATGCATATTTATTCCAAAGGTGCTTTTTCAAGAGGCAACTGGACTTTCTGGTTTTTCTTTGAATAATTTACTCTTCTCATCCAAGAAGCTGAAGAAGCTTCTTGAATGAGAAGCGAAACATCTTCATAGAAAAAAATCTATGGGGCAACCATGGCATGGATGGCTGAGGATCTCCAAATGTATTCAGCAATACACAATTATATTTTCAGTTAAAGAAGAATAACCCTATATTTAAAATATAAAATGTTGGCCAAACGGGGTAATTAAATAACCCAAACAAAGTTGGAGGTGGTTATGTATCAGAGGGGAAACTGCTCTGTTCTGTTGCTTTACATAGTTTAAGGAGCTCGATATTAACAGTATAATAACCTCCAGATTTCCAAGAAACCTTTCCTACCTCATGAGAATGTTACTACACAACAAAGCAGTACTGATAGCCTTGGACTTACAACAGTTCATATAGTGAGCATTTGAAATTACAATGGCACTGAAAAAATGGACTTATGACTGTTTTTCCCACGTACAACCATTGCTACATCCCCGTGGTCACATAATCAAAATTCAGATGCCTGGCAACTGACTCATATTTTCAATGTCCCAGGGTCGTGTGATCATCTTTTGAGAACTTTTGACAAGCAAAGTTAATGGCGAAGCCAGATTCACTTAAAAACCATGTTGCTAACTTAGCAATGGCAGTGATTCACTTAACAACTGTGGCAAGAAAGGTCATAAAATGGGGCAAAATTCAACAACTGCTTCATTTAGCAACATAAATTTGGGGTTCAATTTTGGTCATACTTTGAGGACCACCTGCATTATTCCATGAGATTTGGTGGAAACTAGAAATGGCAACCTCTACCTAATATTTGAGGGATGCGGTGGCTCAGTGGATAAGATGCTGAGCTTGTCAATCAGAAAAGTTGGCGGTTCGAATCCCTAGTGCCGCGTAATGGAGTGAGCTCCCGTTACTTGTCCCAGTTTCTCCCAACCTAGCAGTTTGAAAGCATGTAAAAATGCAAGTAGAAAAATAGGGACCACTTTGGTGGGAAGTAACAGCTTTCCAGGCTCCTTCGGCGTTTAGTCTTGCTAGCCACATGACCACAGAGACGTTTGGACAGCTGGCTCTTTGGCTTTGTAAAGGAGATGAGCACCACTCCCTAGAGCTGGAAAGGACGTATGTGTGAGGGGAACCTTTACCTTCACTTTCACCTAATATCTACCAAAAGAGATGCTGAAGACAAGGTTTCACCCATCCTGCCGCATCCTCCAAAGTGAGTTATGCGGCTTTCTTCCCTATCTAACCCTAACTCTTCCTCACAACTTCGATAAAAATGTTTTTATAGGACATCTCCTTGCTTAAAGTATATTTTCAAGTTTTGGTGAGAAATGGGCTTAAAATGTGAGGGTTATGCATTAATATATCTTGCTTATTTAGAGCTGCCTTTTCAATTAGTATTAAAGAAATTGTCAAGATGGCTTCCCTGGAATATTGCCAACAAGAAGTTAGAAATACCAGAAGGGTTTCTTAGGGGACTCAGAGTCACAGAATGCCAACCAGCCAATAACCTGTCAATGCCATACCTTTATATAAGGTACAAGGGAAACAAGTCCCTAAAATATTATAAATGAAGATAATACTCCCAGCAAATATAAACTAATATAAGTGTGCCAGAAAATACATTTTTCCTTAAAAGTAACTTTAAGAAGTTCCTAAAATATCTTCTAATTCAGTTTGGCCAGTTTTTTTACTGGTCTCCGTTTTTGAGAAGACAAAATTTGTTGTCCCTAAAGATTGTCCTCACTTACCAACTGCCTTGTTTAGTGAATGAATTTAAGACAGTAAAAATAAATGCTTTCTCATTTGCAACTGTGTCCCAAGTCATGTAACCAACATTTATATGCTTCATAATGTGGCTAGCGGTAAGTAGAATTAATGGAGAAGATGGTAGTAAAATTGTAAATCATGGTCATACAATGTTTCACTTTGTGATTGAAGAAGTGAGGTCACAAAGCCATTACTGTTATGTGATTTCCTACTTAGTGACTGTGGTGCTTCGCAATGGAGTTGTTGGGTCCAGTTGTGGTTCTTAAGCAAGGAGCACTTATGTTCAAAAGACAGAAGAGGAAAATATGAGCAACCCATAAAAATGTTTATGACTTCTAGATCCTTTTTTGTGGCCAAAATAGTTTGCCAAACTATTATCAAATGGTTCTTAATAAACTCAACTTAATGCCAATGAAATTTAAGAAACATTAAGAATTCCTATATGTTTTTTTAGTGCATATGTTCTCATAACATATGCGTTCAAAAAAAAAAACATATAGAAACTCTAACATTTTGAAAGGCAAAGTTTTATGAATAAATATTTGCAATTAAAAATGCATTCAAATGAAAGCAATTGAGTTTGGACAGGTCATTCAACTTTCCTAGCATGAAAATTGTAGAAAGCCATTTGTTTTTCTTTCTTTTTTATTCACCTTTTATCATTTGAAAATTCTTAATATAAATAAATAAATACAATTGTACTAGGTTATTGCATTTTCCCCTGGCATGCTAATTCTGTATTCAGCCATGCAAAACCTTTTGAACTACAACAAACCAATCACAGGAGTTTTTCTGAATCAAGTTTGTTTATTTATTTGATTTTTATCCAGCCTTTATTACTCAATTAAGTAAATCAAAGCAGCGAGCACACCTAATACTACTTCCTCTTTCGAATTCCTCCACAGAAACAACCGTGTGAGGTGGGTTGAACTGAGAGAGCATGACTGGCCCAAAATAACCCAGCCAGTTTCCATGCCTAAGCTGAGACTAGAATCCATGGCCTCCTGATATTTGGTCCAAAATTAGTCAGCTGTCTTTCATGCCTAAGGCAGGATTAGAACTCACAGTCTCCTGGCTTCTAGGCCAGCACCGACACCAAAATGGTTAGTTTAGTTAACTGTCTTAACAGTTCATTAAATTAACTGACTTGTCCATCCAATTAATAATGCTTATTTAGATGTTGGTTGCATCAATTATTCTTGGTATGATGGTCCTTGAAAAACAGTTGATGCTGCCCAGTCCAAAAGTTTTATCCTGTGTACTACAGATTATATAGATATTCTGGAGAATAGGAGATTGCCTAGACTAACTAAATTATCTGCATTGGGACTCAAATAGAAGTCAGAGTTTATGTTGTAGATGTAGACAAAGTTTTTTTGCAGCTATGATTTAGCTAACAGCTTCATCCAAATTGGCCATTACCATAGCAACCATCATTTTTTATTTTGCCCAGATATTTCCAGAAGCAGGCCCTCTGAATAGGGAGATAGAGAATGAACAAGTCAAGAAAGATAAAAAGGCAACAAGTTATGAAAGATAATCAATGCATCAAAAGTTTTAGACCAGATGTTGGTTTGTCATGACAAATTGTACCCTATGACTATTATTAAGTATTTTACCTTATTATTCTTGACTTGATGGATGTATCTTTTCCTTCTTGGACACTGAGAGCATTTGCACTAAGACAAATTCCTTGTCTGTCCAATCACACTTGGCCAATAAAGAATTCTTCTTCATCTACAAAGTGGGTAGTAGCAAAAAGAAGAATGCTGAGACGCTGTGATAGAACAAGTATAGCAAAAGTTTGACCTAGCAGAAATGGTCAGAATAGAGGCCTCTCCTTCGGCTTGCAGTCTTACTAATGTCTCTGTACATTGGCTATACTCCCTAGCAATCTCCCTACAGTGCAGTCTCAATGTTGGTGTCCTTGAAGACTACCTAGAAGTTTCAGTTAGTCCAGACTACAGCAATACTTGGTGCCATGACAGCTGTCCTTCAAGACTCGCATTGGCTTCTGATTAGGCTCTTTGTGAAATCCAAAGAGGTGGTCATTATGAGAAAAGTACTTCCAGGTCTGCCATTTCCTGCCAGAACTGACCTACCTGAGATAAAGTGTTATAAACCGATACTTCCATGTATTCTGTAGAAAAGTGGATTATTCCCATATTGTATTTGAACAGGTAATTCCCTTTTGATGTTTGGTGCTAGACACGGTTGCATAATTTTAGATAGAATCTTTCTGATGTGAGGGATGAGTGCAATTGTGAGATAATTGGAGCAATCTTTACAGTAGACTCACTCTTTTTCAGCAGTGGAATGAAGATTGAGTGTTTCCAATCCTGTGACCACGTATTGGTTTCCCAAATTTTCTGGCGCAGGTCTCTAATGACTGTAGGTTAGTCCACTCTATTGTGTTTCCCATAGCTACCTATGGTCGTGAAAGTTGGACTTTTAAAAAAGCAAGGAAAGGAAAAAAATCAACTTATTTGAGCTGTGGTGTTGGAGAAGGCTCCTGCATATTCCTTGGACAGCAAAAGTGACTAACAAACAAGTAATAGAGTGCATAACATCGGACATATCACTAGAAGGCAAAATCACACAACTGTATCTCACTTATTTTGGCCATGTCATGCAAGGGAATTCACTGGAGAAAGCAAATTATGTTTGGAAGAGTTTGCAGTAAAAGGAAGCTAGGCCATCAAAGAACACAATGGTTGGACAACATCAAAGCTCACACCAGCCACAGCATAAAACAACTCAAAGAAGCAGTGCAAAATTGGAAGACCTGGCCCATAGAATCATGAAGTGTTGGACATAACAGATAACAGAGTTGGAAGGGACCTTGTAGGTCATCTAGTCCAACCCCCCACCCAAGCAGGAGACCCTACACCATTTCTAACAGATGGCAGTCCAATCTCTTCTTGAAAGTCTCAACTGATGGCGCTCCCACAACTTCCGAGGGCAACTTCTGTTCCATTGGTTGATTGTTCTCACTGTCAGAAAGTTTCTCCTTATTTCCAGGTTAAATCTCTCCTTGTTCACATGACTGAATGGATAACATCACCATCTTCAATGAACTTCCAACTACACACTCAGTGTTAAGAAAGAGGGAGCAAAACTGAAATATCTCTATTTCTAATTATATCTATGTTTCAACTATGTAGATGCATGTAGGAGCTGCCTTTCAGCAGCTGTACATTGAAAAAGTTTCTGGAAATGAGATTTACCTCCATAGTTTTAGTGCTCTAGAAATTAAGGAAGTTATTTCAGAGAGGATACAGTGATTTATGCCTAGGATGGATGACTGTAACTTTGGTCTTATGGTTGTATGTTTATGCAATGTTTATTTAACATGGCTTATTTCATTATGTTATTATGAAACATCGAGAATATTAGAGCAGAGTAGACAATCAGTTTGACGTACTGCTTATAAACTGGGGTCTGGCTGTGTCAGTTCCAGTTCTACCTTAGGCACAAAGTCAGATGGATAAGTTTAGGCCAGTCATTCTTTCTCGGCCCCTAGAAAGGAGGTAAGGGTAACCACTTTCAAAATCTTGCCAAGAAAACTGTCAGGACTTTTCCAGGTCAAAAACTGACTTGAAGGCACTACACAGAGATAGGTAGGTAGATAAGTAGATGATAGATAGATAGATAGATAGATAGATAGATAGATAGATAGATAGATAGATAAGAAAGAGAGTGAGTGAGAAGGAGAAAAAGAGAGATAGAGAGACAGAGACAGAGAGCGAGCAGATAAATAAATCTTCAC
This sequence comes from Pseudonaja textilis, assembly GCF_049901715.1. Taxonomy (NCBI): domain Eukaryota; kingdom Metazoa; phylum Chordata; class Lepidosauria; order Squamata; family Elapidae; genus Pseudonaja; species Pseudonaja textilis. The sequence goes on from NC_142008.1 coordinate 8,941,774, forward strand.
ATTTTTCAACTCTCAGTAAGTTTTTGTTTTATTCTTTTTATATTGCGGTTTTTTATTGTTTGCAGCCACCCAGAGTCACTAAGAGTGAACGTGCAGCCATATAAACGTGTGTGTGTGTGTGTGTGTGTGTGTGTACACAATTCTGCTGATTCATGCACCAAGTAGATGTAGATGCTACATGTAAAGTTAAAAGATTTAACATCATCATGTGTCACACAACCTCTCTGCAGATGTCGCTTACGTGCCCCAAGCAATCCCATTCGATCCCTAATTAAGCTTGGAAGCGACTTAAGACCATGCAAAAGGGGATGGGAGAATCTTCAATTTCATATTCCAGAGCGTTGTCCTATTTGTTTGCCTCAAATCATCCCTTTCACCAAGGTGAAAACGTGGGTTAATCCTCCATTCACTCGTCGCCCGGGTGCGTGTGAAATAAACCATGTGGACAAAATAAAGCATTGCTCGCTGCCATATTCCATTATGCCTTAAGCTGCTTCAAGGGCCCTCTTCACAGGTACCCAAATACCACTCCGAGCTCTCCACATATTTGTTAAAGATCTTCTGATGCCCTCCCCTCTCTTTTTCCACAGAATAAGAAGCATTGAGGAAGCATGCAGAACAGGCAGAAAGTGAAGGAGGGGAACACCGGCACGAAATAAGCCTATACTGGCTTTTCTACACAAGAGAGATAATTGGCATGGCTGCAATTCTGGAGTCCTGAATGCCATGAATAAAATGGAGACATGGGAAAAAAAACTGAAAAGAACAAACAGCTTCTTGGAATGTACATAATCACTCCATTTTCTTCTGTTGTTGTTGTTGGGAGGTTCAGGGCATAAAACAGGACTAAAAATGTTTTTCTCCATTAATTGCTTTCAAACATTGTCCTGCTAAATGCCTAATTAAAAGAGAGAAGTGTGTTTGAGTCGTATTTTGCTACCTTCCCTGTCTCGATTCCTTAATGACTACCTATTTGGGATGGGGAAACACACACCCCCCCCAAAAAAATCAATCACAATGCCTTCACAATTTCTTTTATGGAGGTGGAATAAAAGAGATCAATGGAAAAAGTCCTAAGCTTACCTCAAACCTACATTGTGGCTTCAGAGACCAAAGGATAAAGTGATGGGCTATGTTTCTGCCTATGAGCTAGGCCCAGCAGAAGTACATTCAGGCTGATCTGCACGTAGGGCAAGCCTACACAACTTCATTTAATAAATTATGACCAGCATCTGGCCTTCAGTTCACCTTAAAGGATTGGAACAGAACAGAATATGAGAGTTGGAAGAGACCTTGGAGGTCTTCTAGTCCAACCCCCTGCTTTGGCAGGAAACCCTATACCATTTCAGACAAAGGGTTATTCAATCTCTTCTTAAAAACTTGCAGTGTGGAGCACTTACAACTTGTAGTGTTGGAGGCAAGTCGTTCCACTGATTAATTGTTCTAACTGTCAAGAAATTTCTCTCTAGTTCTATATATCTATATCTACCATAGATTTAACTGGAAGCTACTAACACCGCCATTTTTTTCCAATTACCACTTTCCACTTAGGAGATTATGCTTTCTTCAAGCTATCTAAGTTTTTGGTTAATCAAAAGCTCAAATGATGAACTACTGAACTTACTGCACTGAGACTGGAACTAAAACTTGACCATTAAAAGTAGAGCTGAAACACCAAGAAATGTGCCTTTCTGTAGAAATCTGAAAGAAAGGGGAGAGTTATTTAAAAATAAATGGATTATTGATTAGCAGCTCCCTAATTCACACCAAGTTAAAGTAAGGAAAGGAGAAGCAGATTCAGACTTGCAAGATTATGTTACTGAAGTAGCCCTCAATTTATGCCTACAAATAACCCTGGAATTTTGGTCATAAATTATTGCAATTGTTGAATAGATCACCACGTGATATGATTTGATTTTATGACTGTTTTTATTGCTAAGCAAGTCACCATGGTCATTAAGCAAACTGCATGATCATTAAGAGAATCTGTCATGACCAATGGGCAATTTTTGACATTTTCTGAAAATGGCAAAGTACATTGCAAATCATGGTTACATGATGCTATCCTGTTGATGAAACCCAGCAATACATTGGTTTCTTGGCAGCTGCAACAGACTGTTGGCTTATACTCATACAGTGATCCTCTAAGACATGTAAATCTCTCTCACAATCTCTCTCACAATATTGAGCCAGGTAGAAGGAAGGAAGGAAGGAAGGAAGGAAGGAAGGAAGGAAGGAAGGAAGGAAGGAAGGAAGGAAGGAAGGAAGGAAGGAAGGAAGGAAGAGCTTAATTATGGGAAGCAAATGATGTATTCAAAACCTGAGGCCTATGAAATCCATGAAAGGTTTGAACAGAACAGAATAGAATACAACAGAATACAATACAATACAGAATAAAAACTAGAACAGAACAGAACAGAACAGAATAGAATAGAATTCTTTATTGGCCAAGTGTGATTGGACACACAAGGAATTTGTCTCTTGTGCAAATGCTCTCAGTGTACATAAAAGAAAAGAAACATTCATCAAGAGTCAAGGTAGAGTTAAGGTACAACACAATAATAGTGCTGTGAGCAATCAAACAGAATTCTAGAAGTTCTTCTAAACTGTAATTTTTAGTTTTTCAAAGAATGCATTAAATACATGATAGATGAAGATGAAGATAAAGAGGAAAGAGGAAGAAGAAAGAGGAGGAGGAGGAGGAGAAGTTGTTATCCATTCAGTCATGTCCAACTCTTGAGGATTATATGGGCCAGGTCTGTCCACATCTTCCAATCTTGCATTACTTCTTTGAATTGTTCTATGCTATGACTGATGTCAGCCTAAAATCTTTATATATTTTGGAGTGTGCACATACTATTCAAAGGAAAATTAATTCTATACCACAATCTCAGTCTCCAAGAATAACATCCCAAATAACCATCTTCCGATATAATTCTGCAGATTACTTGCATGATCTGGTATTGTCCAGACTCTCCATTAGGATAAATGCTTTTGTTTAACTGCTATCATGCGTAACCTGAATCCACTTACTTACTGACAACAGGCTACAATACCTGTTCTTTATTGGGAAGAGGACTGTCACTGTGCCATTAATCAAGCTAAGCATTTGTTAAATTGTTCTGATGAAGTTTCATGAAGACCCTGGAATATGTCACTCTGTGGAATGCCTTGTTTATGAAAATCATTGGTCATGATTCTTACATAATTTCTATTTCCATTTTTCACCCTTGCCTTTATTTTTTACTTATACTACATATTTTGGCATTAATGAATGTAGGTTTTGGGAATAATAATCTATGATGCATCGAACTAGATAAAATACTTTCAGAGACCAACAACAACTCATGAGTAATGCCTTCCCGACAAAGTTTTCAGCCAGAAAAATGTTATCTGCAAGCAAATAAGGATGACTCTATTTATGCATAGCTTGCATGTCTACATTAAGTAGCATATGACTGTGTTGTGGTAGATTTTACAGGACTATAAAACAAATAATTTGTGTCCTTCAGGCAGTTTTCATAACAGGAGTCTTTTAATGCCTTTGCTACTTTAAATGGGAATTAGTAAAGGTATTATGCTATCATCACTCATTCAGCATCAGAAGTTTATGTTAAAATTGATTAAGGGATTACTTACCTTAAACACTGTTGACTTACTTGTCCCCTACACCCACACATATATCTAACACATCTACATACAGCTGCAATGTTAACAACCTTACGAATCATTTTGTCTAGCAAATAAAGTGGGGAAAAGAAGCTAAAATCTATTGTGATGTGAGCTTTTAAGGAGGCTGGTTACTTATGAACGATTTTACATGCTAATTAATGTGCAGACATGCCAGTTTTATAATTGGTTTTCTAAATCTTTATATCAAACTTTAACTCTGTCTATCACTCTATCTATTAATCCTTAAGGGATTGGTTATCAGTTTATTCTGTTGTCCAGGTATTCATGGAAGAGCTTGATGATTTCCATTATTATGGTGTCCCAGGGGTGCTTTTTCAAAAGGCAAGTGGTCTTTTTTCCCTTGAAAAAGTTTTGCTTCTCATCTAAGAAGCTTCTTCAGTTCTGACTTTCCTTCTTTCAAAGAAAAAAAGCAAGAAAGTCCAGTTGCCTCTTGAAAAAGCATCTTTGGGACAAGCATGGCCCGGATGTTTGAGGATCTCCATAGACATTATTATGATGGTTTTCTTAAAGCCCAGACCATAGTTTAAACAGGACAAGTGGTCTCCTTGGTACTCTTTGAGCTTCTTCTTGCAGGCGTGTCAGTACTAAAATGTTTTGGTAGTGAAACATCTGCAAGAAAACAACCAAGCTCAGAGAGCACCGAGAACCTCACAGTTCAACTCTGTACTACAAATATTCTCTTCTACTGATAAGTGGAATATAATAGAAAAATCCTCAGGCAACCATTTAAACAGAAGATTAATGGTCTCTAAAAGAAAACCAGTTGGGTGCAGTGGTTACAGACACTGGGCTGGAGATGAGGACACGTGAATTCACCTGGGAGAAGTTGGACACGTGACTCTCTTTAGCCCTAGGAAGAATGCAATGGCAAACTACTTCTGAAGGGTCTGGTTCTCCGATTGCCAGAAATCAGGGTTGACTCAAACACAAAGAGAGAGGTGGGGGAGGGGAGATAGGGAGGGGAGAGAGAGAAGGAGAGGGAGAGAGAGGGGGAGAGGGAGAGAGAGGGGGAGAGAGAGAGAAAGAGAGAGAGAGAGAGAACATTAACAAAGAAAGATGCTTGCCAAAGAAGTTGTAGTTCTTAATCTCTTTTTGCAAAAAAATAAAAAACCAAGAGATCATTTAGCCTGGAGAATTGAGAAGAGAAGCTTGCAAGAAACAAGATCGTTGTCTTCAAGTATCTGAAAAGCTGTCATGTAAAAGACAAGGTAGAATTGTTCAAAGTTGTTCCAGAAGACAGAGCAGGGAAAAATGGCTTTAAACTATAAGGAAATCAATTTTGGCTGGAATTCAGAAAAGAGTTGTTCAGTAATGGAATGAGTGCTAGATTCTTTCATCGCTGAAGGTACTGAAGCAGAGGCTAGATGGTATCCATCAAGCATACTGCACGAGAGGACTCTCCACTGGCCAGGAGGTTGGATTGGAAAATCTCTGAAATCATTTCTATTCTTTGCCTTCTAAGACTGCATGATTGGCCAGGGCCATGTATTGTCCAAACATCAGACAAAGAGTGAAACTTCCAGTTGACATATATTTAGAATGATTGCTGGTATCATGTGATCACCGTTTGTCACTTGCTAAGCTGCCTTCTAACAAGCAAACGTCACTTAAAAGCTGCAGCCATTCACTTAAAAATCATCACAAATTAGGTTGTAAAATTGGGTGCAATTCACTTAACAACTGCCTTGAAATTCTGGTCCCAATTGTGGTCCCAAGACAACTTCTACAGAAGACATGGAATATTTGCAGTGGTTGAAGGAACTTAAGAAATCATCTTTGAAACAACAACATTTCCTTGTTTTAGAGTGAAGGAAGCCAATCCCTTGCCCTTCGTTGACAAAAGAAAAATGCTGCAACTTTCCAGGAAATAGATCCAGAAAAAAAATGATAGGATGTTGCCAAAAGGGGAAAATCAAATAGAAATAATCTATTATTTACCAATGATGGTACTCCATTCAGGTCAGTCAATAGCAATAGTACTTAGCAGTAGCGCTTAGACTTATATACCGCTTCACGGTGCTTTACAGCCCTCTCTAAGCAGTTTACAGAGACAACCTGTTGCCCCCAACAATCTGGCTCCTCATTTTACCCACCTCGGAAGGAGGGAAGGCTGAGTCAACCTTGAGCCTGGAGCGATTCAATCTGCCAAATTGCAGTAGGAGTAGCTTGCAGTACTGCACTCTAACCACTGCGCCATTGAGGCTCAATGCAGATTGTGCTTTGAATCCACACCATTCATGGACTTCTTTCTTCACTTCAGTGAAAGAGACCCCAATTCCCACAACACATTCCCAGACTTGAATGTTGAATTAAACTATACCATCTGTGAGGGCAGGTGTTCTTCAAAAAAAAACCCTTCAGAATTGGATTTTTGAAGGTTTATAAACTGGGATTATGCAATACACATTGAAATTCCTCCCATCACAGGTAGAAACTTAAACAGAAGCAGGATTCATACACAGAGCTAAGCATCAGCATGTGCAGCAGGCCACAATTACACCAAAATGGCGTTGTGATGCCACTGAATAAATGGTGCCCTTGGGCAATCACGTCAGGGTCTTCGGTTTACAACCAACCATTCATTTAGTGACCATTTGAAGTTACAACAGCACTGAAAAAAAGTGACTGATGACCATTTTTCACACTTACAACCATTGCAGCATCCTCCATGGTCATGTGAACAAAATTCAGATGCTTGGTAACTGATTCACATTTATGATGCTTGCACTGCCCTGGGGTCATGTGATCCTCTTTTGCAACCTTGTGACAAGCAAAGTCAATAAGGAAGCCAGGTTCACTTAACCTAACCCACTAACTTAACAACTGCAGCGATTCACTTAGCAATGGTGGCAAGAAAGGTTGCAAAATGGGGCTAAATTCACTTAGCAACTGCCTCCCTTAGCAACAGAAATGTTGGATTCAATTGTGGTGCTAAGTTGAGGACCACTTGCCCTTTAATTGCTCTAATGGCATGATAATACGTCTTCATGCATATATTTCCTTTTGGCCAGATCCTTATATGGACATCCATTGTGATAAGCCATTTTTAAATACCTTGTTTCATAGCACTCTGTTCCACAGATAATACTAAGCATATCACGTGAAGAGAATATCAGCCTAAATTATGGTTACATGCAGTAGTGGCAGAGGGGGTATTCAGCAGGTTCTCACCAGTTCTGGAGAACCGGTAGCGGAAATTTTGAGGAGTTCGGAGAACCGACAAATACCACTGGAGATTTTACAGTATCCTTCCTCTGCCACACCCACCAAGCCACGCCCACAGAACCAGCAGTAAAAAAATTTGAATCCCACTACTGAAATATTTTACTACTGGTTCTGTGGGTGTGGCCTGATGTGGCTTGGTGGGCGTGGCAGGGGAAGGATACTGGAAAATCTCCATTCCCTCCCCACTCCTGGGGGAAGGATATTGCAAAATCCCATTCCCTCCCCACCCCAGTAACCTACTTTCAAGCTCCGTTCTCCTGTGCAGGGCAACCAAAGAAGACCCAGCCAGTCAGCTGGGACTCAATGGGGGGCAGGGAATAGATGGGGTGGGTACAGTCAGAGGTGGGATTTGCTGGTTCTCCGAACTACTCAAAATTTCCGCTACCAGTTCTCCAGAACTGGTCAGAACCTGCTGAATACCCCCTCTGGTTACATGTTATGTGTACATACTAGCCCTGTTGTTAGAAATATCTCACCTATGTGATCCAGCCATTACAGCTGTATCAATCATGTCAGACTGGCAGGTGAGTGTGTTTAAGACCTGGGATTCATCCTGGGAAAAGTGATGTGCACAAACCTCAAATAAAATTCCAAATATCAGTTGAGATATAATCCTTTTGGGGAAAGGAAGAGCTGCAGCCCAGTCAGTGGTTGAAGAAGCAACTATCACGGAATAAAAGATTATGCATTAATTTGGAAATTTACTTGTCTACACTTAAATTATGCCATGCCTCAAATATTGTGAGTTAATATCTATGGATATATTTGCACAAGTGAGCCAGATATTTCCTCTGATGTTCTTTTGTAATCCCCATGACTATTGTATTGTATGATCCATGTTGCTTTCCTTTTTTTGATATAATCTTCATGTTACATCAAAACACAGAATGCAAAAAAAGATACACTTAGACACAGATGATGTTACCTAAGGTAAAGGTTCCCCTTGCACATACATGCTAGTTGTTTCCAGCTCTAGAGGGCGGTGCTCATCTCCGTTTCAAAGCTGAAGAGCAGCACTGCTCGAATACGTCTCCATGGTCATGTGGCCAGCATGACTAAATGCTGAAGGCGCACAGAGTGCTGTTACTTTCCACCAAAGTGGTCCCTATTTTTCTACTTGCATTTTTACTTGCTTTCAAACTGCTCGATTGGCAGAAACTGGGATAAGTTATCGGAGGTCACTCCATCACACAGTGCTAGGGATTTGAACGGCCGACCTTTCTGATTGACAAGCTTAGCGTCTTAGCCACTGAGCCACTGTGTCCCTGAGCTATCACACTTATATGACAAGAATGCAAAAAAGATACACTTAGGCATAGATGATGTTACCTAATTTGTGTAATGAAACATCTGCTAGAAAACAAGGAAGCTCCGAGAGCACCAAGGATCCCTCAGATATACTTATCCAGTCTTCTCTCCGTTCCTTCAAAATACCTGGATTCCATAAAACAGCAACAGCAGAGCAGTAACCTTGAAAATAAATGCTGACAATCCATTCTGATGATAATAAGCATTGAGCTAGTCAGATTTTAAATGAATCTTGAAAGATAACTGATGAGTCGATTGGGGTTTAGTCATATTTGCAATTTGGCACATCTTATACAGCTCTTATACAAGACAAGCTCCTTTTTTGAAAGACAGAAACAAAAGATGTGAATTGCCAAGATGGGGAGAAAGTGATACGTATTGTCAAATGCTGCTTCTGCCCTCTATTGGTATGTTTTCCACAACTCTATATCCATATCTATAAATTTATTTATATTTCACTTTGACTTTCTCCTACACATCACTCAGGATAATTTTAAACCATTTCAGTTCAATGTAAGTTTTTTTTTATTCTTTCTTTTAAAGTCAAAGCTAGAAAAAACAAATATCTAACAGAGAGAGGCAAGGCACCTTTTAATGCAGTCCCTAAGACCTAAAGGTTTTAAGATTTTAAAGGTAATTACAGGAAGTCCGCGTCTTATGCCATCATTGAACTATAGCTAAACAAAACAGTTGTTATGTGACTGTTGCCCCATTTTACAATCTTTTTTGCTACAGTCTTTAAGTGAATCCCTAAAGTTGTTCAGTTAGTAACACAGTTGTTAAATGAAACTGGCTTCTCCAATGGAGTTTGCTTCTGAGAAGTCGGCTGGGAAGATGGTGATCACATGACCCCAGGGTTAGGGTGACTAAATTTTGATTATGTGACCATGGGGAGGCTGCAGCAGAGGTTATCACTTCAAATGGTCACAGAACAAATGGTTGTATGTTGAGTTATACCTGTACCAACTCTTTAAGTCATGCCGAGAAACAAACAAGTAGCCAGTATAGTCTTTTCAAGTGGATCAGTGTCCATAGTACAGTCCATTGTAAAGTTTCTCAAACTTGATAACTTTAAGATGTGGAGATTTCAACTCGCAGAATTCCACGTGTCTTAAAGTTGACAAGTTGGCAACTTTAGATCAAAATCCTGATCTACTGGTATCCATAGACTTCTTGGGATTGCTTTCTAAACCTCCTGCAATTTTGAAGAGCTTTCAAAGGCAATTCCTGTTCATGTGTTACATTAATTCAACACAATTAATGATATAACTAATACTTATAGCCCTGTATTAAATTGGTCTCAACAGGAATACACTCATATGGATAATATAATTTCTTTTTCAGTGAAGCACAGATTGTTTCCTGTATTCATTCAAACTGTTGGGGAAGGTCAAGTCAACCATATGTGTTTCCTGAGATTGTATCAGATGAAACTAAGTCTCACAAAAAGGACAAATTGACAAAAGGACAAATACCTCATTTTGGGTATCCAACAACCACAGAATTCCATCTCGCTTAGACAATTATTTATATATGGTCTTAATGAATTGTGTGAGTCTTGAATCAGGTTGCCCATAGTTGATTTTTAAAAGGCAAAGGTTTCTGGGGTCCAAGGTAGGTTATGTCATTGATTTCTGACCTTATTGTTTAAAATAAATTCATGAATTTTCTACTTGGTATGATCGTTGATTGTCCCTTGCTGATTTGTTCATTTTTCAGCTTAAGTTAACATGCAAAGTCTTAAATGTCTTGAAGACTAGGTCTCTTAGGGCAGCCCTGGTTAACCTTTAAATTAGTACATTTTTTTTAATAAAATGATTCTTGAAGATGGTATAGAAACTTATGAAACTATGGAATCTGGAGTATTGGCTGGAGATGGGTTGCTGGATCATATTGTGTTACTGATAGAATATTTGTAGCTCAGGGTTGAACTGTATCAATATTCATCTTTATGAATCTCTCCAAGCCAAATACAGATATGGAATTTTTTTCCTGAGATGTTTGACTGATGTGATATATTTTAAAAATATTCAGTTTTGCTCAGAAATCCAGCTGAATGGTATTATATTTGGATTTTTAAAATGTGGACAAACAAATGAAAATGCTGTTGGAATCTAGTATTGTCTACCTAACAAAGGATAAAATGTAGGTGGAAGAGAGGAGAGGAGAGGAGAGGAGAGGAGAGGAGAGGAGAGGAGAGAAGAGAAGAGAAGAGAAGAGAAGAGAAGAGAAGAGAAGAGAAGAGAAGAGAAGAGAAGAGAAGAGAAGAGAATTGTAGCACCTCATAGAGGTATGAAGGACATCAATAGGAAATTCAATTATCCCAAAATATGCTGAAATAGAATCTCTGCCAATGTTGATGTTCTCCTTCAAAAAGTAGGGGAAATTTTTATTTGAAAAAATATTATATTGATGTATATGCCATATTAAAACAATAGATAATTATGATAGTTTTTTATATTGGCAAAGAATAAAAATATAATATAAAAAAGCAACTATGGTTGACAATGACAGTAAATAGGGATTTGCATTTGAAGTAGAAATGTGACACTGGGGGAAAGTTGGGGGTATTAAAACTGGATATACTCAACCATGTACCTTTGAGAGGTAGGGAAAGATTTTAATAAACTTGGAGCAATGAAGAGTGTGATTCTATATCAATAGAAAATAATGGGAAAAGAACCCAAGGTGCATGGGAATTCATAAAAACCACAGCTGGATTTATTTTTTTTCAACACAGGACAGAGGTGGTATTCAGCAGGTTCTGACCAGTTCTGGAGAACCGGTAGCGGAAATTTTGAGTAGTTTGGAGAACCGGCAAATCCCACCTCTGACTGGCCCCTCCCTCATCTATTCTCTTCCTCCCGAGTCCCAGCTGATCGGCTGGGTCTTCTTTTGTTGCCCTGCACAGGAGAATGGAGCTGGAAAGCAGGTTAGTGGGGTGGGAAGGGAATGGGATTGTGCAGTAACCTTCCCTCAGGAGTGGGGGAAGGAATGGAGATTTTACGGTATCCTTCCCCTGCCATGCCCACCAAGCCATGCCCACAGAACCGGTAGTAAAAAAAATTGAATCCAAGCACTAGCAAAGGAGAAATGGAAAACAGCAGGATAGTACAATTTGCCTATTCAAAGATGGAGAGCTCAGGGGAAATAAATTCCATAATCTAAGAAGGGTAACCCAAATTCGAGCAAACTAGTGCTTAGGAGATCGTAAAAGTTAAAAAGCCTGTCCCAATGAAAACAAAAAAGAGCAAAAACATTGTCGCAGACAAATTGTAAGGCAATAATATGGAATAATAGAGAAGAGAAGAGGATGAAGCACAACAAAGTGGATTGACCCAGTCACGATGGCAATGAGAACATGATTGGAAAACCAGGCTAAGGACAGGTCATCATGGAGAAAATCTAGCCATGAGGTCACTAAGGGTCAACAGCAACTTGGTGGCACACAATCAAACAATCAATTATATGGAAAGCAAAGAAAAGGATTGGAAGGAACAATTTGGAGGAGTGTACAGCAAAAAATATTAAGACCAAAAATCTAAATATGATCATACTTTTTAGAGTTTCCCAAGATTCTTGAGTTGTTTTCCCCTTTAGGATTTTCATCCATGGAATCTTTCCCAAGTTCTCTCTGAGTTTATTAAAATCACCTCTTTTAAAATCCAAGACCCTGATGTCATTATGTTCTGTTGCAAGTGTTTGTGTTATGTTGAATTCTAGTATGACATGGTCACTCTCACCCAAGGTTCCTGCAGTTTCAACTCCCTCTATCACTTCTTCTTTGTTTGTAAGAATTAAGTCCAGTATGGCTGTCCCTCTAGTTTCACCCTCTACCTTTTGGACAACAAAGTTGTCAGCGAGGTTGGTTAGGAAGTTATTTGATTTCTCACTTGGTGCAGAATTAGTTTTCCAATTGATATCAGGATAATTGAAGTCTCCCATTACTATTGATGTGTGTTTCCTGCATATGTTTGTTAGTTGGCTGGGAAAAAGGACATCTATTTTTTCTGCTTGATTGGGTGGCCTATAATATACACCTATGGCCATGTCATTCTTTTTTTCTTTTATATTGACCCATATGCATTTTAAGAGGTTTTCATCTTTAGTTTCATGCATTTCTGTAGCAATATAGTGATCCTTACATACAGTGCAACTCCACCTCCTCTTTTATGGGGTCTGGTTTTTTTTTAATAGTTTGTATCCTTCTACCAGCATGTTCCAGTCATGGGTTTCATCCCACCAAGTTTCTGTTGTTCAAACTACATCATATTTACCTTCATGTATTTGTAGTTCGAGTTCACCCTGTTTGTTCCCCAGACTTTGTGCATTTGTATATAGGCACTTGAGATCTTTATGTCTGACACTGTGTTTACTGTCTACATAACCTGTGTTGTGCCTGCCTGCCCCTACTTTCTTGCCACCCGTTTGATTAGTGTACATGGTATGCCACTCACTATGAAATGCTTGGTTTTGGTTGGCATCAAGATTGATAATCTTGAGACTTTCAAGAAGAGATTGGACTGCCATTTGTCAGAAATGGTGTAGGGTCTCCCACTTGGGGGGGGGGTTGGACTAGATGACCTACAAGGTCCCTTCCTACTCAGAGCAGGAACCTTGGCCACTATTGGGATTTTGTAAAGTAGGATTAAAATTTAGAACACAAAAGATCAGGTTCAGAATTTAATGAAAGAATCTCCTTCTTTTATTCCAGAAATAGAAAGCCTGTCCAGTTACTGGTGAACTACAACTCTCTTTATCCCTGTCTGTTGGCCATGTTGACTGAGGCTTCTGGGAGTTGTAATTTAATAATACAGGTTTCTCACACTCGTGTGAGTATAGGGCACCAGTCATTTTTATCACATCAAGAAAAGCCATAAGGAAAAGAGCAAATTGTAGTAATAACTGAATCTCTCCAGTGTTTGTTAAATCACAGTATAGCCATTATGTTTGGACTTTGTAAATATGTATGGCCACTAGAGGGCAGCACAGTTGGGGGGGGGTTCTGTTTATCTTCACTTCCCCCTAGAGATCTTCAAGAGTTTTGCAGTCCAACTGTACTAGTCCTGCTTAAATGTTCAAGAGATTTGATGTAAAAGTAAAAGAGAAGATGCATCATCCACATGCATAATTTGGTTAAGACACAGTACTCTATTGTAAGCTATTCCCCTTATCCTCAAAGAAGTCGACAGCTTCTTTTATTATTATTTTTTAAATTTTCTTTCACCACAGTTAAAGTATTTTCTATACAAGCAAAGCTATAGAAAATCTTGTGCCACCCTTCAATTAAAAATGTGTAAAACCACCTGGGTTCAGAAAGAAATTCATCACAGGCTACATCCAAATCATAGGACACCAGCTGGCTATTCCTAGTTTAAAATGTTTCCGAACAAATATAACATCAACCAACAAAGACCGGTGGAAAAATCTTTGATTTTCCCCCTCCCTATCCTTTGTACTGGATTTATGATTAAATAGACTCCACTTTTATGTAAGCAGAGTCGAAAGATATGTCGAAGATGCGCAGTTTGCATCCTTTATGGATTCATTTGAATTCCATATATTAGACCAAAAAAGCACCTGCATTTTAAAAACAGCTTTACAAGGAATGCTCAATAGCAATTGAAAATACTGTTAGCACAGGTGTTGGCTGAATATCTTTGATCTTTAAGGCTCTGCTTTCTTTAAAAAGCATTAGGGAGAATGAATGTCTGCTTAAGCCAAAGAGAACGTTTTTTTTTTTTTTTTCTAAAGCAGACAGGAAGAAAAATAGCTCCTGCTTGCATCTCAGCTACTTTCTAAGGCAGATCGGCCTCCAAATGACAAGTGAAGGAAAGTGAGCTGATAGCCACAAATAAAATGTCTTGAATTCAGCAAACCGGGCCTTGCCATTCATAACCGTAATTCATTATTTATTGAGGTTCTGTGAGCAGATAGATACTCGTGTGAACCGTAGTGAATTTGCTTCCATGAATCTGAAAGAGGCCGTTTGTTTTAGATTAATATCATTTCAGTTTCATAGTCTCTTTTCTTTCTTAAACCTTACAAGGAGATGGGGAGAGAATTCATGAATTCTTTAAAAAAAAAATTATTTGGGTTTTCACAAAAACAAAATACAAACAAAACATCTTTTTTGAAAATAGCATGGTCCCAGGTTATCACTTCTTCATACAGACACAAAACTCAATTTCGTGCTCATTTTTATATTCTATTCCATATCTTATTACCATTTTAATTTTCTCAACTTTGTTTTAATTATCTCATCTCAATTCAAATCATTATATTTATACTTTCGTCTGTCCTGTTTCAATTTCACATTATCTTTTCTTATTAAGCATTTTTTTCCCTGTAGTTACCAATTAGAGTATGACACCTTTATATCCTTTAATTTTATCCATTCAAACTCTTATATAAGCTTCAATGTATACCTTTAAGATTATAGCATTCAATATAATACATAACTTCAAATCGAGTTCTGCTTGGTACATGCTTAAAATAGAGACTATATTCTTAAAAAGAAAACATTGTATATATATATGTAAATAAAACACACATTCCATTCCAATTTAATTCTATAATTAATATGCATCAAAATCTTAACATCTTTAACATTTCTTTTCAATTAAATATCATACTTCCTTGGGAACACTTATAAACTTTCCATAGTTAATTCTTTTTTTTCCATATTTCTCACTTATATTTTTATAAATCATTACTAATAATTAGAAATGTTCCCTTTTAATTCTCTCAATCATTTTAATTCATTTATTTATTAACAAACATCCCACTACATTACAGTAAATATTTTATCCATCATCATATTTTCTAAAATTATTTCTATTTGTAATATAACAATGCTATCTTATGTACCTTTGCAGAATCCCCTTTACAATTAAATTTTCACCCATTATCTCTAAACAAGCTTATGGTTACAATCCTTATATCTTTTCTCTGTTTCTCCATTTCTTGTTTCTGTTTTTTATAACTTCTTTTCCTTGCCTTCTTCCCCCTCTTCTTCTCCCTCCCCATTTTACCCCTCGTCTCTCTACTTCTAACTCTCTGATCTGTAATCCCTCTTCTGTTGCTTTCTAATATTATACTTATCTTTCAAATTGTTCTTCTTTTTGGTTGTTTTTTCTAGTCTTAAACCTTTCACTCTCTTTCCCCCCTTTTCTTTTTCCCCCCACTTAAAATTATTTGATAATTAAAGATGGCTTCTTCTTTGTCCCAATCTTCTTGTTCTGCAAGAGTTTCTTGTTGCTTCTCATAGTTCCAAATCTCCATTTCTAAGAATTGAAATATAAGGCCAAAAGAACCTCTCACTTCTTGTGCATCTTCTTTCCATTTTTTAAGTTCCATTTTCAGTTCTTCTAAGAGTGATACCATTTTAAAGACTTTTAAACAACCACCCGGTTAATTTTAGTCATCTAGATGCAAAAAACAAAAATCACCAAATAATCCAAGGCTGTTTCTACTTGCTTCTTTTTTCCACTTTCTCTTCCTGGGGTTTTATTATTTTGTTACCAAGTTTCGTATTTCCTGCAATCAATTTTGGTGCGGTTTTCCTTGAGTTTGTATCTATTGTGTGCTCTTGTGTTGTTATGGTTGAAGCTGAAGTGTTCATTGACAGGTAGGAAATTGCAATGTATAATTTTATATACTAAGATCAGACTGAAAGTGGTGTAGTTCTAGATTTTCCAGGTCTAGAATTTCAAGTCTGGTGGCATAAGGTACTCTGCAATGAGTAGCGGAGTGGAGAACTCTTGTGAAATATTTCTGGACTTTCTCAACTGTGTTAATATCAGATAGGTAATGCGGGTTCCAGACTGATGAGCTGTATTCAAGTATTGGTCTAGCAAATGCTATTTATTTTGTCAGTAATGTTCATGAACATCAGTAATCTTGGTTTCTTTGCAAGAAAAGAACCATCGTAGTCCTAAAGCCCAGCCTAAGCTTAGCATTACAGGAAGCCTATGTCTTTCACTTCTGTCTTTGATACTTAGCCAGCCTTACTCCTCATTGATTTCTATTTCAAGTTAACCATGGTCTGGATTACTCAAGTCACTGTGTGTGTAACGTTAGTGGGTCAAAGATGTGGTCAGAGCCCTGCAATCAAAGCCCACATGCAATGAAATCATTTTGACCTTTTTTTGTCATCTCCTCAAGGTCTCCTTCATGTCTCTCACTGAGAGCTCTAAGCTGCCTTTCCCAACAGTATCAGAACACATTAACACAAATATCAAAGATGTCCAGTGATAAATCCAGTGGATTTTTTTGCAAAATTTCTTTCTAGGCAGGAATTTTGGACCAAGGTAGTAGAAGCACTGCAGAAGCATCTCTTTGCTGTTAGTGTGTACCAGTTTCAACTTCTGAATATTTGCAGGTGAAATGGTTCCTACAATGGAAGAATAGATGGTAGAAGTGATGAAGTTGGCAGAGATGTCAAAATTGATCATTTTAATTAAGAGAAGATTTAATTGGTTTTGTTTCTATATGGAAACCACTTCTGGACTTTTTCCTTGATCCTGGGGGGGAAAAATGAAACTTTAATTTTAGATGATGATAATTGGAATGGTTTTATTGTTATAGAAATGGCTTGAAATGTTGGAAAATGTAAAGCACAAAATTGAGGTTATAATTCTATCTTTTTTTATTCTACTGCAGTAAAAAAAAATGGAATTCATTACTTTTTTTCTCTTTGCGCCCTTCTCTTTTTTTCTTTTAGCTTTTCAACTATTATTTCCTTTTGTATTTTTATTTTATAATAAATTTTAATGAACTTTTTATTTTAATTTTAAAAATTCTTTTCTTTTTCTTTTTTTTTTGAGGTGAAATGGGAAGAATATGAGATTTTGGCCTTTTCTTCTGTGCTCCCAGTTGCAAAAAAAAAATAGCCATACTTTACCTACATGAAGTAGAAGTAAAGCTAAAAGGAATAAATGGATGTGGTTCATGATCATCACTAAATTCTCGGTTTAATGGAGAAAGAAGTCCTCCAGGATCCTATGTTTCCATATGCTTGTATTTTGTTTGTATCCTGCTTGTCCACTAACAACTCTCAAACTAAGCCTTTTGGTTCTGATTGCATGTTAAAAAAAACTTCATTCAGCTTGGCTTTCTGCTGAGTTTTATTTTTATGAACTGAGAAATGCCCTATTCTTCTAATCACTGATACTATTGTGCTGTGTATGATGTTGGTTTGGCTGGTGGCCTGGTCCATCTCTTTAAGTGTTCCCCAACTTTAGGCACTCTCAGAAGTGTGGACTTCAATTCCCAGAATTCCTCAGCCAGCACATCTTCAAGTTTCCAAAGTTGAGAGAACTCAAGGTTAAATCCCCACTTACTAGGCTGGGCTGGGCTCTTTTGTATTCCACATTCAGGTTGGGTAGGTGTGAAACCTGAGTCAAACAAGCCATGGTGATTGCCTCAACCATGCAATCAAAGTTCTGCCAAAATAACAAAATAGCAGAATAACAGCGTTGGAAGGGACCTTGGGGGTCTCATAGTTCAGCCATTACTCAAGCAGGAAACCCTATGCCATTCCAGACAAGGGGTTACCCAATCTTTACTTAAAAACTTCCAGTGTTGGATCACCCACAACTTCTGAAAACAAGTCATTAATTGGAATTGTCAAGAAAATTCTCCTTAGTTCTAGGTTGGTTCCCTCCTAATGCCACCTTTGTATGTGTATCACAATAAAGCAAACTTTGACCATGTGGTTGGCACTGCCATCTTGATGTTCAGACCCTGCTACCTAAGAACCTCCCCATTGATACTTCTTGTAGACAGCTGGACATTTGCATTCTTTTAGCGGGTCGCAAATGTCCAGCTGTCTGCAAGGAGCATAAATCCTTCCATTCCCCACCATCCATCCAGTCAGAGCTAAAGAAGCTTCTTGAATGTGAAGCAAAATGTCTTCAAAGAAAAACAGAAAGTTCAGTTGCCTCTTGGGGGTAGGGGGAAAAGTATTTTTGGAATAATCATGAGCTGGATCACTGAGGATCCCTATAGACATCTGGAAGTGGCACCATTCACCAAGATCCAGCCATGTTCATTTAAGTCTGTTTTTCCTTTAACGATAGAATGGTAACCAATGGTCCAATAGCAGCTTGATTATAAACAAAGATTCTAAACTCCTCAAAGCTGTCTTTGATCATGACAAGGCCAGATTTTGCAGCACAGCAAACTATTTTATACTTAGGTGCCAATTTTTGCATAAGCTTTAAGCCTCTCTTAAGCAAACAAGGGCTAAAGGAAAAAATCTATTCCTCGCCTGCCACAGCAGACCAAATACCTACTTGGGCAAAGTGAATTGTACATCTGTTAAGAAGGTTTGGTTTACAGGACCTTCGTTTGCTCTTCTTACAAGATTTCTCCTCTGCTAGTCCAGGGGTTTAAAAGCTCAATAGGAAGAGTCACAATCTGTTTGGTCAACTTGCCTCCACACCCTTGCTTTTCACATTCCCCTGTTAGAATTCAAAAACCGCCCTTTAATGTCTCAACATGGAATAGCAATGTGGTAAAATTTCCTGGCTCCCAGGAACCAAGGATTATAAACAAAACTTCACAATAATTCCTGCTAATTTGTTTGCCCTCTAAATCCAGGATTCATTTAGTTGATCTTCTACTTTTTCTTTCTTTTTTTTTAAAAAAGGACTTCAATCAAGGGTTAAAGTACATTGATTGTTTCTAAGGAAATTTGACTTTAGGGTCTTTTCAGTAGTAAGGAGTCTGAAAGACAAATATCAACTCCATACAAACAAAAACAACCTATGTTGAATTATTTGCAGTTTTCAAAGGCATGCTACATAGGAATTTGAAGAGATGAATGTCAATCAAAAAGGAAACTTCAGGGGAAATACATGCAGAATTGTTGTGCAGTGCTGTAGCATTGCTCCAACTACAGCAATGAGCTTTCTGGGGACACCATACTTATAGTCTGCAGATCTCCAGATAGTCACTAGATGGCAACAAACTATTGGAGTCCTCAGTAATTCTTCATTGCCATCTAGTGATCATTTGAAATTTTGCAGCCTAGCTTTGCTATATTTACACCATTCCTCTCTGTGCATTTCTCTGCTAGATCTCTTAAGAAATAATATGAAGCAGTTGTTCCAGTTGGTTCTAAAAGGATGTATTTTTTTCACCTTAATCCCTTGAGCCTTGTAATAAATTAAAGCCCATTTTTTTCCTAAAGTTCCAGGTGATTTAGGTCCATTTTTTTTCAGATAGTCAGTTAGCCAGAGATGTACTGGGAATTGTTTTCAACAGGTAGATATTATTAGGGCAAAAATCCTATTCATTTTATTTAGTTTCATTTATCTTATTATTGAAGGGACTCTAGATGGCTTATAAAATTTAAATACTAAATTAAATATTAATATAAATATTCTTTAAATTCTAAATATTATGAAAATACTAAATTTGCATAAGTGTATGAGTGCAGGTTATTATACTGCATATACCTCTGAGCTTAGAGAAGTGGGCACAATTGGACTTAAAAGGTTTAGAGATATGGATTAGAGATATGCAAGAATATTTGGATAAAACTTGTGGCATAATGTCAGAATGGACCAGAACAGACCACTTCTGTCCTTACAATAAAGAGGAATGCTGCATAAGGAACTAAGTCTGATAACCAGTCTATATCTTCTCTACAGCTAAAAAGCAGGGATGGGCTGCTGGAGATTTGCAAGGGTTCAGGGGTTCCCTAACTAAGATTCTGTGCAGTTCAGAGAGCCCCCGAATCCCATTCCTAGATGGCCCCATTCACCCTACCCCCACACAGCCTGTTTAGATGCAGATAAGTGCAGGGCACACACAGAGGTTTGGAAAGGCCAGAAACAAGCCTGTTTCTGGCTTCCAAAGAGCCCCCAGAGCCCAGGGAGGCTGTTTCACCCTCCCGGAGGCTCGAGGCAAGCCTCTGGAACCCAGGAGGGCAAAAACATCCCACCATGGTGCAGGAGGCTGATTAAGCCACGCCCACCATGACCACTCCCACCCAGCAACCAGACCGAGAACCCATTGCTAAAAATTTTGAAGCCCACACCTACTGAAAAGCATTAAGCAAAGGCCCTGATCAGGGCAATTGTGGAGGGATGATAAAAAAATCAAGATGAAGGCCAGGATCAGATGATCAAGGTGCAAATGTTTTTCTACAAACATATACCAAGCAGATAAAGAACAGGCGGGGTTTGTATACATGGCTTTGGCCAGCATAGCACTTAGACTTATATACTGCTTTATAGTGCTTTACAGCCCCCTCTAAGTGGTTTGCAGAGTCAGCCTATTGCCCCCAACAATTTGGGTCCTCATTTTACCCACCTCAGAAGGATGGAAGGCTGAGTCAACCTTGAGCCTGGTGGGATTTGAAATGCCAATTTCAGGCAGCTGGCAGTCAGCAGAAGTAGCTTGCAGTACCACACTCTAACCACTGCACCACAGAGGCTCCTTAACATTCTTATCCTCTCTCCTGTTCAAACACAGTTTTGGAAGTCAGTATCTAGTGATGACCATGCCATATGGAAAATTGTGGATTGGTATATAAGAGAAATAAATGATAAATAAATAAATAAATTAATATTTATGTTGTATGTCTGTGAAACTAAGAGGAAGGAGGAACTCAGAATGAAGGTATGATTTTTATAGAATAGATTGGAGGAAGAAGATTTTTTTTTTAAGTTCTCCTTTAGAAGGATGCTAAATACTTTGGGATTTTATTTAAGCAGAATTGGAGGATTTGGACAGATCAAAGTAGCACTGCGACAAAACAGATTCTGCCTTATCCTGGCTCCCTTCAGAAGCAGCCTTCAGTTTAGAGAAAGCTGCCTTAAGAATTGACATAAAGTCCTGTATATATTGCTGTCTATTACAATATCACAGTACAGGTAGTCCTCACTTAGCAACAACTTGGACTTGTGATAACACTGAATGAGTGGTATTCATGATGGGTTCCTTGTAGTTGTAGCCATTGTAATGTCTCCAGGGTCACATGATGGTCATATGGGCACTTGGTTCTTCACTTGCAATTATGATGTTGCAGCATCCTGTGGTCACCATTTGTGATCTTCACTGCCAGCTTCCAACAAACAATGTCAGTGAAAAAGCCAGTAGACAATTGCAAATGATAAGTGCATGACATTGTGCTTAATGATGGCACAGGATTCGCTTAATGATGGTAACTAAATGTGCCAGAGCTGCTGTCACTTAAGTCTCATGGTTACATGGCAGAGCTTTACAACTGTGTTGTAATTTCTGGCCCCAATGGCTGTTGTTAACCAAGGACTGCCTTTATGAGAGCAGCACCTTCCACCATTGCCATGACTGCCTACCAATTAGAAGTTAATGGTCGGTGACTCTGCAGGCATCCAAAACAGAGATAGCAAGATACCATCAACAAAGATATGCAAGCCATGGGCTTGCACCCTAGAGATGCAGCTGATCGTGCAAAGTGGCATTCAATAATAATAAAAAGTGGACCCTGCACCTGTGGGGATATGCTGGGGAGAAAGAAAGAAAGAAAGAAAGAAAGAAAGAAAGAAAGAAAGAAAGAAAGAAAGAAAGAAAGAAAGAAAGAAAGAAAGAAAGAAAGAAAGAAAGAAAGAAAGAAGAGGAGGAGGAGGAGGAGGAGGAGGAGGAGGAGGAGGAGGAGGAGGAGGAGGAGGAGGAGGAGGAGGAGGAGGAAACTATAGTGGGGGAATACTAGAAGTAGCATTTTAGAGATTTGTATAGGAATTATTCTGATTTCTCAAAGAGTGGGATTGAAAAATAATAATGTAAATGTTCATTTTCAAGGAACAAAAAGATGAAAAGGAAGTTACAAATGTTCTAAGAATGTAAAGCTACAGGTGTAGATGGCATATATTTAAAAAAAAAATAGTACAGAATATTTGCTGAGTCTGATTCAGTAAACAAAAGTCACTGTCACATCCCCATGGTATGCTGGAGCCATGACACCGAGTGTTCCGTCTGAGTATTCTCTCGCGGTAGGAAGCACCTGCCAGCCGGCTGACATCGGGTCGGAATTGCCGATGGAGATGAACTACAAGCCCCGATGATGTCTGACGCTAAACTATCACAAGTTGCGGGTGGCTATCGGGAGAGCGATAAACTTGCTGACCATTAAAACAATGACCTCAGGGGGTGAATATACACCGGGAAGGCACAGGGGAGTTGGTGGAATATGGAAAGTGTGCTGTGGCAAGGGGATGGTAAAGGACGGTGGATAAGTAACAGAAGAAATGCACGGTATCGAGGGTTACATAGTGACCAGAAATTAAGCGGTAGCAGTCACCAGATGGTGGATAAACCCATTATGTTATTATCTGGTTGATAAATACAGCTCTGGCTGTGAGGTGTGCCAAAGCTGACTTTATTATCACTTTTGATGCTTGTTGTTACCCGAACCCGGAACAATATATGGATGAATAAAGACTTTTCAACTTGCCGTGGAGCTTTATTTCCCTTTCTTTCTGGACTTTGGCTGAACAGCTGAGAGAAAGTCAGCTCTCTATCAAATCCTTTTGTGCTCCTGCCAACCCTCCTTCCCTCCATTGGTAGTTCGGTGTGGCTGCATTGAGGAGTGATGGTGGAAGGCACAAATGTGGATTCGGATTTGCCATTCGCATCTGAGGTGGATGAAGAAGAGATGTCTCCAGAGGACAGCGGAGTGCGTTAGTCTACAGACAGGCTTATGAGTAGAGAACCGCCATCTACTGGTGATACTGGTGATATTCTCAAGGATAAGGCTGTGCAAAGAGTTACTAGACCTAAACTATGCAGAGACGTAGAGGGGGAGGCACAGAAAATGACAAGGGACAAAAGGAGGAGTGATTGGGAGTTCCAGGATGAGCCTGGGGGACAAGGTGTTTGTGGAAAAAACCCTGCCTTTGCACCTCTCAATGCCGGAGTATTTGAGAAGTGGAGGGAAAGGAGAATAACTGAAGAAGACGCCTGGAGTACCTCCACCTCCAGTTTGGGAGCTAGTGCTATAGAACTATTGCGCATGAAGTACGGAGATCTAAGTATACAGGATCCCAGCCCAAAGAGTAGATGGGAGGGGTTAGGAGCTCGGAGTGATGATACTTCCTATTTCAGTTCTATCCCTAGAGAAGGAAGAGACTGTAATAGTAAAAGGACTGGAAGTGACTTTACATCTGGGTTTGATGCCTCATTAGCTGATGTAGTCAGGCCACCAGAACCCAGGACAAGCATATGTCATCAAGCTTTGTTAGAGGGGATTGACCATCTCGCCGTATACAACAGGAGGGTTCCTGGCTCAGCAGGGAATGTCCAGCCAGTGGCCACAACACATGGTGTGGGGACCACCACCACTGCAAACTACATTTGATGGTAACCCAGACTGTATAGCACTGTTCCTAAGCCAAGTGGTCAATCACCTAGAATTATATGCCTCTTGCTATCCATCACAATGGTCCATAGTGGTAACCATCACGGGGGTTTTAACTGGGGATGCAGCAGACTGGATCACAGAACTACACAATGAACGGGCCAGAGAATTGGTAGCTGTAAATCTTTTTTTGGACTCACTCCGCAACCATTTTGATGACAGGTTTCACGTTCACCAGACTGAGGGAGCTATCATGGCATTGAAGCAAGATGGGAGACTGGCAACTGAGTATGTACAGGAATTCCAGTGTTTGGCTGAGAAGTTAAGGTCCTGGCCTGAGCATTTGTTGATCCAGGAATTCTGTGCCGGTTTGGATCGTAGTTTAAGACAGGCTTGTTTATATAGAGGAGTCCCTCAATGATTGACAGAATGGTACAGAACTGTGGTTGAATTGGATGTCAGATTGAAGGAATTCAAAACCAAGCCCGAACCAATCCAAAAAGTACCTAAAGCTGATCTTGGGATTATGGGAGGCCAGAGAAGGCAAGGAGATGGTCCACTGGGTGACAGGGGCCGACCAGCTATTAGGTGTTTCAGATGTAACCTAATAGGACATAAGGCATCGGAATGCCCTGAACTTGCCAATGAGTACATGAAACAAACAGCAAAGGCACCTGTCGGAGCAGTGACAAAATTCAGCTTTAGTAAACAGGGAATTGGTGCTGAAAAATCGCAAGGACTGACTCTGAAAACAAAGGGAGAAGTATCACCATCAAGACAACATCAATTAGAGGAATGGAATCAACCCAGGGTTATTTCAGGGTTATATGATAGTGGTGAGGAAAGCCACGACGATACTATGGTGAGTGCTCCAGTACATCCTTTTGTGATACCAGTGATATTGGAAAGCATGACCATGGGACTGAGAGGTAGATATGGGGTGCTGATAAACACGGGCTGTACTAGGTGTCTTATTAGCCAACAAGTGGTGGATGAATTAAACTTACGGGTGGAACCATTGCCTACACCAGTGGTTCCCAAAGTGGGCGGTACTGTCCCCTGGGGGGGGATGCCTTAGGGGGATGCTGAGAGGCAAGGGGGCCAGCAGGCGGGCACTAAGAGGTGGCATGGGGTGCTGGAGGTGAGCGGCAGGGCACAATTCAGGGGTAAGAAAAAATCCCGCTGCTGCCGTGATCAAGGCAAGGCCCACAGGATCATCCCATTGACTTGCATGCTCAAAGCCAGAGTGGCTTTGCTTTCTTTTTCAAATATCCCACTGCCATGTTCGGGGTGGCAGGGCAGGACCCTGAACGCAGTGTTGGGAATAGGAGAGCAAAGCCTTTTCAAATATCCCACTGCCGTGTTTGGGGCAGCGGGGCATTGCCCAGAACGCAGCGTTGGGAAAGGAGAGCAAAGCCACAGTGGCTTTGTTCTCCTTTTCAAACATCCTACTGCTGTGTTCAGGGCAGTGGGGTGGTACCCTGAACGCAGCATTGAGAAAGGAGTGGCTTTGCTCTCCTTTTCAAATATCCCGCCGCTGCTGTGTTTGGGGTGACAGGGCAGCGCCCTGAATGCCGCGTAGGGAATAGGAGAGCAAAGCCTTTTCAAACATCCCACTGCCATGTTCAGGGCGCCACCCCACCACC